>NC_089510.1:57291966-57617800 GCF_036850995.1 Saccopteryx leptura
GGAAGGTCACGTGAGGAACCCAGACCCGGGAACTTTGGCTAGAGTCGCCCACACTCATGCACGCCAAAAGAAACTTCCCAGGAGTCCTTGGGAAAAGAGTGACTGTCTGCCAGCCAGTGAAATTTCACCATGTCATACTGCTCGACCACCATAGACACCCTTTAAATATCCCCTACGCGGGTCACCCTATGCAACTTCCCTGACCTCTGTCCTGGGGCTGGGCGGGATGCACCGTACTCAATAAAGCCTTTGCTGTTCCACACATTGTGGCTCCGGCCCCTTCCTTCTTCCTCGGCAGGGAAAAATACCTTACATTTGGTGCTGAAACCTGGGAGAAGTCAGAAGCCTGCTGGGGCCACTCCTCTACCCTTCCCCTCCTAGAAAGAACCAGGACCTCCGACCTTCCACCCACTTCAGCACACAGTGCGGTAAGTCCCCTGCCTCCAGCTTCCCCTCAGTTCTTTCCACCGAGACTCCCTGTCTGAAACTGCAGCTGCATCAGAGACCTCTTTCCATTCCGAGTGCGTGTGTGCCCGTGGAGATGTCCCAAGCACATCCACTTTTCCTATCTGTCTGGTGGCCAGAGAATGAGTTGCAGGACACCAATTCTCAACTCTGACCACTCTGAGAACTGAGGATGGCCATAGAGGCACAGGAATCTAAACCTAATCCAAAAACACTCCTGGAGTTGCCTTATCTGAAATCTCTCCCTCCCTAAAGAGGAAGAAACTGTTCTTCGCTGTGGCCAGGCCACAGAACCCACTGGATAATCGAACCAGGTAGCCTCCTGAAGGGGACTTTCGGTTTTAACACCCTCACCAATTTAACTATCCCCAAAAGAACTGGGAACTGGTTGGAGTCCCTTACATTCAGGACTTCTAGTTATTCGCGCTCTTGTTCTAATCTCTGTGCCACCTGTTCTATGCGCAGGCTACTTTTTTTGGCCAGAGAAACCTCACCTAAAGCCTCCGCTCTTAATCTTTCCTCCTTCGCCCGACCCCCAACTCTCTCCCCCTCCTGCCTGACCCCCAGGGGCACCCCTCTCTCGGGACCCCTCTCTGATCCCTCTGCAGACCTCTTTCGCTCAGGTCTCTTCCCTCCAAGACCCTCCTCCCCTTCCTTCACAGAATCCTGTTTCTCATTCACCTGCAAATATCATTCTCTCTTTCTCCTCCCCTGCCAGCCAGGGGCCCCTCCCTTCTCCACTGTGTTCTTAAGCCCCTCCTCCATCAGGCCATTCTCAGCCTGCCATTGGCCCTTACACTAGTTTGCAGGACACGAAACCCCAATTTTCTTGCAGGAAGTTCTGGCCCTGTCCTGCCTCTGGCTCCAGTGTTTCCTGTTGGATCTGGGTGCCGGGCTCCCCAGAAGCCCACCTCTTCTTATTCCCAACCCCCAATTCCCTATCCGAGGCCTGTGAACATGTCATTTAAAGTTTTTAATGGTCAGGAGGAAAATGCCAAGGCTGTTTGCCAGGCCTGCACACAGCAGAACGTAATGCTCCAAACTCAGATTCTTGTGGCAGTCCTGAGGCCAGCAGAGCAACAGGGATAAGGCACAGGAAGTGCCCGACCCAAGTCCAAGCCACAAAGAGGAATCCCACCAGCAGCTTGCTTTACGTGTGGCAACCAGGGTCACTGGTCCCAGCAGCGCCCCTGCCCGCGGCTGCCCACTGAGCCTTGCCCTAACTGCAAGCAGCCGGTCACTGGCGGAGCGATTGCCCCCTTTGGGCAGCAGGCTCATCCTTAGTGTCTCTATGTGGAGGACAAATCACCTAGATGGGAGGCTGGACTCTTTCTTTTCCTCTTCGCACACCACCCCTCACATGCAGTTTTTCCCCTTCGTATGCCACTCCTGGCATACAGTTTTGCCTCAAGTTTGCTGGCCCCTAACCATGTCCGGCTCACCAAAAGGCTGGAACCTGCAGATCCCCCTATTACTCCTCCTTTTTTTTTTTTTTTAAATCCTTACAGGACCACATCTGCCAAGTTTCTCAACTCATGGCCAAACAGATGTTCCTCCTGACTCCCCTCAAAGCCACATCACCTGCCGATTTCCCCCTCCCCACGACGCCCCTAATCAGCACGAAGTAGCCAGACGAATAAGCGGTGCCCCTAATTAACACAAAAGATCAGAATGTAAGGTGGTCAGCAATGGGGGAAGGTCACGTGAGGCACCCAGACCCGGGAACTTTGGCTAGAATCGCCCACACTCATGTGCACCAAAAGAAACTTCCCAGGAGTCCTTGGGAAAAGAGCGACGGTCTGCCAGCCAGTGAGATTTCACCATGTCACACTAGCTCAACCACCATAGAGACCCTTTAAATATCTCTCACGCGGGTCACCCCATGCGACTTCCCTGGCCTCTGTCCTTGGCCCCAGGGAACTTTGTCGGGCGGGATGCACTGTATTCAATAAAGCCTTTGCTGTTCCACACTTTATGGCTCTGGCCCCTTCCTTCTTCCTCAGCGGGGAAAAATACCTTACAGTTAGAAAAATTAACCTCTGGGGGAAGGATTACAAGCAGCTTTCCTGTGCCTCTTTATTTCAAATTCTACTTTTCTAATTGCCAATAATGAATATGTAGTGATATTATTATGATGCAGAGTGAGAAATGGGAGATCAGCTGTTCATATCAAGAGAAAAATTTATGATCACTTACCATCTCATTCTCTAAAAAAAAACCCTGAAAATGTATTTCAGATGAATTATTCTAAAAGAAGCTAACAAATATCAATGATATACAGGACTATTAGAGGTGAAGAAGTAGGGACAAAGTTCAACCTTTCAGTTTACAACTGAGGTTAAGTTCGCAAAAGGTAAGCTATGAAAAATGAGGAAAAAATTGCTGGACTTCTGTTACTGAATTTCTTATTTCCTAAAGAAAAAGACTTTTAGCCATTAGATTTTGCTTTTTTTCCTTGTTTGAGTATCATTTTATTAAAATCCTAAAATTTACACAATTTTAATCCAAACCACTCTCTATAGGACACTGAGCAAGTACTTTGAAAACAAACAAAAAAAGCATATTCCCTTGCCTCTTACTTAAAAAGGCAAATACTGTTGAGAAAATTTTCTAAAAACAACTGACATATCAACACAGCATTTCCTAGTCACAGCTGATAATCCAAGTAACAAAGAATTACAAAGCAAGACAGTAATTTTAATTTGAAATAAAAATACAGCCTTAAATGACTAATGACCAAATGAAGGTTGAGAGATAAGGAACAGCATACATGTTAAATTTGATAATATAATAAAATGAAGAAATAAGATATTCTGAGTGCAGGATTGAGAGTATGACAAAATTCTAGGGAACTGTATAAGATGATTCTAAATTAGAAATATCAGCTTTTAAGATTCTAACATAAATAATAAGGCAGCAATATACAGTAACCATTATATTTGGGTTATTACAGAAAAGAAGGTATTTCAGCATAAGCATTTTAAACTTGAAAAATCTTATATATTTCATTAGACAATAATAACTATTACATCATCATCTTTTTCCTGCTGCATTTGTATCACTCATTAAGATTAGCTTGGTTTCATTTTTTTTTTTTTAAATTCTTGACCAGGTGACTAACAGTCTCAGTTATTTCTATCCATAGCAACCCCATGGAATCATTAGCCTCTGAGGCTGCCTTCAGAGACCTGTTTCCATGACAACAGAGGCTATATTAACACCATCTCAAAGAACATGCAGAAAATTTAAGTTCCTGCAAAATAACTGGATTGCATATTTTAAAAGTACTTTTTTATATTATTCAAATCGACAGCTTTTTGAAAAATGTTTAAACATTCATTTTTTAGAGTCTTATTAATTTTCTTCATAGCTTTACTTTTACACTTAATGTGAGATCTTAAAATTAAACTAGCGTTTAAAATGTAACCAATATTCATAAAATTGGTCTGAAGCCTTATTAGATACAGCCACGTGCACAATGTTTATTGTACATCTACTTTTATGACTATGTACCACCCTCTTTATTCAACAAATAAATGATAAAATGTATATTAAGTATACCTACCGGGATTAAATATTTTTTGCTTAAAATAGCAAAACTAGTTTTTATATAGGGTAGGACAAAGTAGGTTTACAGCTGTTTGTATGGAAAATAACACAATAATAAATAATAATACAAGAATAAACTCTGTGTTTCGCGTACTCACAGCTGTGAACCTACTTTTGTCCCATCCTGTATATACCTATGAATCCTGACTGATATAGGAAGAGACAGAAGGGACAAATGGGAGGTTTCTATGAGAATCCAGCTAAGAGGGGATCAGTGTCTTAAACCAAATGGTGGTGATGGGAAAAATGGACATGAGTAGTCAAATCAAGATAGATTTTGAATATATAATTTGTGTACCTGGTGACTGATGGGAGGCTGGGAGTGGGGAAGAAGGATTAAGAATAACACCCACGATAGCCACTAAAAATAACCTTTTACATCACAGTTAGACCCAAGCATAAAAGATCTGAAAGGCTATCTAAATAACATTTAATTTTTTTTCTAACTAAATTATTTACTGAAATGGTTTTCACAGCATAAAACAAAACTCAGAAGAAAGATAACTGAGACTGTACTACCAGGTAATTAATAATTGCTTAACATCTTATATTAACATATTATGTGAATGGGGTTAATTGATCTTAGGATACACACAAAATTTCAATAAGGTCTAAATAAATTTATACCATACTCATGGCAAATGAAATACATAAATTAGAAAATCTTTTGATATCAATATCTTAGTTAATAAGGCAAGGGCCTTATTTTGTTTTTGTATAGCATAGTTAATATTCTTAATCCAAACTCCTTTCTTGAAAGATCTACTATGCTGTGTAATGAGACATGTTTCTCTGATCAAATGTCAGAGAAGCTATCTAGAGGGAGGATAAACCAGGAAAAAACCGTGAACCTTTCGCATGTTGATAGAAGGATAAAATATAGCGAAGTAGATATATCAAAACTCTGCTTGGAAAAAACTACTCAAGAAGGGTCTGGTGCCTTCAGAATCAAGGCGTTTTTCATTGCTTAAACGTTTCTTATTTGACTCATAAGCCCTTTAGACACAGTTATTGCAAACAAGTTACCTTCAATATAAGCTGGTACAGTGGAAAAACAAATGAACAAAAACATGTTATTTGAACCAGCTGCATATGACATCATGTCGTAATTATCTCAGAAGCAAACTTTAATACAATTAGATGTATTTTAAAACATAATTGAGGTGTTAAAATACATATTTTTTGTTTTAAAATAACAAAGGGGAGATAGAAAAATAAATCTAGTGATTAACAATCCTATTTTAGAAACATGGGTACAGATTTGTCAGTTCATATGGACAGATTATCTAGTTCATGAATTTAATTCTGCTTGTAAGATTCATGATATTCAGTAAATGTTTAGCATCCCTTTATTATGAAAAGATGGTATTCCATCAGCATTCAGCTCATCATTTTGTGCTGGTAGAAGGATGAGCCAACAACCACTACACATTTAAAGTACAGAGACCTAACGGTTGGATTTAAAAATAAGGTTACTTTAACAAATAGGGGTGAAACTACAACTGCAATATGCTTTATTAAAAACCTGATTTTATCAGACTGTGGCTAAAGAAACAACACAACTGTGGACTTCATGATTATTAACCTAAAACAGGCTCTTAAGGATTCCTAGTAATTGTACATTTACCCTATTTATTCTTCTACAAGTCCCTCTCTAATGATTCAGGCTCAGTACCATTTTTTTTTTTTTAGTGAGAGAAGAGGCAGAAACAGACTCCCACATATACCCCTACCAGGATCCATTTGGCAAGCCCACTAGGGGGCGATGTGGGGCAGGAAAGAGAAAGATAGAAGTGAGAAGGGGTAGGGGTAGAGAAGCAGATGGGCGCTTCTCCTGTGTGTCCTGGCCCAGAATTGAACACTCCGGGCTGACGCTCTACCAATGAGCCAAGTGGCCAGGGCCCAGGCTCAGCCCCTTTCTGAAATGCAAGTTTTCTACTGTTCTCCTCCCACTTAATGTTTTGTCCATACTGACCTTCTTGCTGTTCCTCAATTATTATAAACATGCTCTGGCCTCAGAGTCTCTTATTTACTATTCCTCTGCTTAATACTCTTGCTCCAGATACTCATTTGGCTCAATTCCACAACTTCTTTCATGTCTTCACTCATTTATTACCTTCCACTTGAAGCCCCTTTTGGTTATCCCATCAACCCCCATGTCCACACACTCACAAATACATTTGCTATTTTCTTCTTTTTTTTTTTTTTTTTACTTTTTCTCCAGCATGCTATGTATTTTAGTTAACCATGTCTATACATTTTCTTTCCCTTTAATCTAAGCTCTATAAAAGTAGAGATTCTTGTTCTATTCACTCCAGTATGCCCAGTACCTAGAATAGAACCTAACACATAGGAAATATTCACTCTATATCTGTTGAATAAATGAAACCCAGTGACTACCAAAAGAAACTGATTTCATCAGCACTCTAAAATGGTAAAAATTACTCAGGAAATAGACTATATATCCATTACTCACCCCACCCCTTTTCATGCTATATAGTACATAACAGATATTGCTAAAAGATTCTTTCTGTGTGCTTGGGCAGACACTACCAATTAGAAGCTATTCAAGATGATCTACCACTTGACAACCTTAGAACAGAATTTTCACACTATAAAAATACCAAAAAAAATTTGCCTGTTTCATATTCTCTATCCAGCAATAGCTAATTGCCTAATTATGTCCTATTTGTGGTGGTGGGTGGGAGAAAACAGTACACTTCCTCAAAAGATTTTCATCTCTTTCCTTTTCAACTGTATTGGGAAGTAAATTTCGCTGACAACTCATATTTAAAACCTCTGGTATCCTTCCTCCAAACTTCAAAGATCTACTAACTAGGTGGTAGCTAACCAGGTGGTAGCTGCTTCCTGTAGTTTCTGTTTTACCTTGTCTTTCCCATTTGTCCTTTTTAATATATAACATCCCCCCCAAAAGTAGAGCATTTCATTCATCCTTAGGTCAAAGGTTAGCAAACTTTCCTGAAAAGGACCAGGTATTTAGACTTTATAGGCCATGAAGTTTCTGTTGTAATTACCCAACTGTGCTGTAGAGGCTTGAAAGTAGCCATAGGCAATACCCAAACAGTCATGGCTATATTCCAATAAAACTTTATATATAAAGCAGGTGTTTGGCTAGATTTTGCCTACAGGGTGTAGTATGATTTTTAAAAAGAAAAAAAAACTAATTAGGTCAATGAAGAAAATAGAAAATGACTTCAAGAAACCCAGTCTAGTTTTTACTAACTATAGTTGGTTTAATTATGTTGCACTGTTTAATGCATGACAATAAAAATAAGCAACTCTTCCACCCAAAAATGGAAGTGAGAATTAAACAAACAAATAAGAAATAAATATGGAAATTTCAGGTTTCATCTAGAGTTCTTTAAAATATTTTTACAAAAAAATCCTACTATATAGCCTGACCAGGCGGTGGCACAGTGGATAGAACATCGGATGTGGAGGACCCAAGTTTGAGACCCCGAGGTCACCAGCTTGAGCGCAGGCTCATCTGGTTTGAGCAAGGCTCACCAGCTTGAGCCCAAGGTCGCTGGCTTGAGCAAGGAATCACTCGGTCTACTGTAGCCCCCCACCCCATCAAGGCACATATGAGAAAGCAATCAATGAACAACTAAGGAGCCACAACAAAGAATTGATGTTTCTCACCTCTCTCCCTTTCTGTCTGTCCCTATCTGTCCCTCTCTCTCACTGTCTCTGTCTCTGTCACCACACACACACACACATACACACACACACAATATATATATATATATATATATATATATATATATATATATCCTATATAATAAGCTGTGTTCTTATAACTGAAACAATTTAGGTTCTATACTGTATATAGCCTTTCAGTTTGGAAAAAGTGATTAAAATTATGATTTCTGTTCTGTTCCCTTGCCTCCCCATTCCTGCTACGGTAGTTGGTATAGCTGAAACTATTAATATCCAAGATCTTGGTTGTTTTTCCTGTCTTGCAAAATACTTTCAAACTGATTTTTTTCAAATTGATAACAACACTTTGACACATTAATTTGGTTCTACAAAAATCAGTCAGAGTTCAAAACATAAAAATAAAGACTATTTGATTCAAACCTCAGATTATAATGTTAGGGGTTTTATTGTTTTCTCAGAACCAACAAAATTTGTAGGGCAAGTAATTGGTCCTATTCTGTCATTAACAACTTCTTCACACTTCAGAGCTGGCTGAGTCAATAATCATAGTTTAGATTTCACAAATACTGTAAATACAATTCACAAATACTGTAAATACAAAGTGGAATTTACTAAAGAATAAAGAATGAATAGGGCCTTGACTGGTTGGCTCAGTGGTAAAGTGTCGGCTCAGCATTTGGATGTCCCAGATTCAATTCCCAGCTAGGGCACACAGAAGAAGCGACCACCTGTCTCTCCCCCTCCCCCTTCCCCTTCTCTCTCTTGCCCTCCTGCAGCCATGGCTCAGTTGGAGCAAATTGGTCCTGGGCGCTAAAGATGGCTCCATGGCCTCTGCCTCAGGTGCTACAACAGCTTGGTTGCCAAGCAATGGAGCAATGGCCCCAGATGGACAGAGCATCGCTTAGTAGGGGGCCTGCCAAGTGGGTCCTGGTCAGAGCACATGTGGGAGTCTGTCTCTCTGTCTCTCTGCTTCTCACTTAAGGAAAAAAACCAAACAAACAAACAGGCAGGCCTGACCAGGCAATGGCACAGTGGATAGAGCATCGGACTGGGATTCTGAGGATCCAGGTTTGAGATGCCGAGGTTGCCAGCTTGAGTGCAGGCTCACCTGGTTTGCGCAAAAAGCTCACCAGCTTGACCCCAAGGTCGCTGGCTCGAGCAAGGGGTTACTCAGTCTGCTGAAGGCCCGTATTCAAGGCACATATAAGAAAGCAATCAATGAACAGCTAAGGTGTCACAATGCGCAACAAAAAACTAATGATCGATACTTCTCATCTCTCCGTTCCTATCTGTCTGTCCCTGTCTATCCCTCTCTCTGACTCTCTTTCTGCCTCTGTGAGTGAATGAATGAATGAATGAATGAATGAAAGAAAGAAAGAAACATTAAAAAAAAAAAGAACAGGCAAGACTCCTGTTAAGTGGTAAGGGAGAAAAATCTTTGAAATAAATTTATCTAGGCACAGAATTAAACAGTGTTCAGGCTTCTAAAATTCTACTACTTCCAGGTGTCACAGCCAATTGCTTTAAATGACAAAACAGGATTTGTATATGCCTGTTAAATTATCACACCATTTGGTTTATTTAAGGTTAAATAAGCTGATCATTATAGGCTATTTTCTTCACATGGTCTGAACTATTTCTACCTTTATCAAAATTCTAAATTTTGATACAAAAATGAAGGCTAAAAATGTTATCTAAATAACAATGCCAGGAAATACAAAGAATAAAACAGAAAAAGATCTTTAGAGGAAATAATACAAAGTCAAATTTTAACAATAGAATTTAAGTCTTTTATATGTGTAAGAATATACATATCTTAATTTAATTTTTTCACAGAGGGCTTTTGAAATATACACAATTTCACAAAATCCTGTAAAATGTTAACATGTGAATTTTTAAGCCACAGTTCTATACAAAAATGGCTTGGGAAATCTACAGTGGTCAAACCATATTTGAAAGCTCCAAACTTCCTTGCAGCCATCTTATAGTATCAGATTAAATGTAAATAATATATATCAAATTTGTTTACTCATTTCAACAAATATTTATAAAGTGCATTCACCATGCTAGGCTCTGGTGATACTAGAGCCTAGTACTACCAGCTCATGTGAAGCTTATGATCTAGTCCAGTGGTCGGCAAACTCATTGGTCAACAGAGCCAAATATCAACAGTACAATGACTGAAATTTCTTTTGAGAGCCAAATTTTTTAAACTTATATAGGTAGGTACATTGTCATTAACTTAATTAGGGTACTCCTAACCTGGCCTTTGCGCCCGCACGTGGTATTTTGTGGAAGAGCTACACTCAGGGGGCCAAAGAGCCGCATGTGGCTCGCGAGCCACAGTTTGCCAACCACTGGTGTAGTAGATTACATTAAACAAATCTTACCCAAATCTTACTGAAATATAGTTGTGATACGAGGTATAAAAATAAAGAGGTATGAAATACAATTCTCATGAAAACAAACACTGCTTAAAAATTAATGGCAAAAATGTTGACGAGGCTAAATCACCTATCCTGATCCCATGAGCAGCAGGTCAGTCATTTTCCAGCACTTTCATTAACACTTTATTTTAAAGATCAATCTTTAAAACTTGTTTGAATATATTAAAATACATACAGTGCAGCTTGTAAAAGTTCTTTTTACCTACTTGTCCTTGACAAAAAAGGGTCATCTAACAATCATGACAGTATGTAGAAGCTACAAAGATGAATGTAGCATACTTCCTATTTATAGAAATTATATACAGATTTAGTTCTTATATACTCATTTAGTTCTTCAAACTAAAGCCAATCTAATAATCTACATTAAGATATCAATTTTTTTAATAGACTTTATTTTTTAGAGCACTTACAGGTTCTCAGCAAAAATTACAGAGTTCCCATCAAACCTCTATGCACACACATTTATTAACATTTGCAACGAAAATTGTACATTTGTACAGCTGAAGAACTTATAGACACATTATTACTCAAAGTTCATAGTTGATATTAGGGTGCACTCTTGGTGTTGCACAAAGTCTATGGACTTTAACAAATTTATAATGACATGTACCCATCATTATAGTATCATACTGAATCATTTACTGTCCTTAAGATCCTGTGCTCTACCGATTTATCCTTTCCACTTTCCTAACTCTTGGCAAATGTTGATTTTTTTACAATCTGCCTAGTTTTGCTTTTCCCAGAATGTCATATATATAGTTGGCAAGCAAACTTGACTTGAAGAAACCTCTGAGCTAAAGCCAGCCCAAATGTCATATATGTAGTTGAAAGCACATAGTACACAGCCTTTTCAGATTGGTGTCTTTAAAACTGAGTCAAGGTTCCCACATGTCTTTTCATTTTTTAGAACCAAATAACATTCCACTGCCTGGATGTACCACGGTTCATTCATTCACATACTGAAAGACATCTTGCTTGCCTCCAAGTTTTGGCAATGATAAGTAAAGACGCTATCAATATCTGTGTGCAGGTTTTTGAGTGAATATAAGTTTTCAGTTTGGGGGGGGTCAACACCAAGGAGTATGATTGCTGGATTGCATGGTCAATTTGGTATTTTTAAAAACCTTATATAACCATTATAAACAATTACTTAACGTTTAATCTTCATCTCTATGCTTTTCTAAAGTGTCCTACTGTATAAATGACTGGATCTTAAGTATAATTTAATGTATTTTTGGAATAGGTACATATATAGGTTCCCTAAAAAAACTCCACAATATTCTTCAGGTGAAAAGAGAAAACAATTTCCAAATCTGAGTCCTGGTATTAATCTTATAAAATTTGGCCTTTTGAGTGGAAAACTGAACTCTGCCAAAAGGCCGCATCTCACAACCAGTATAATAGAGTTTTTAACCCTAATTTTGATTGCTTAGTTAGTTAATACCCAAAGGAGACTACTTATACTCATTCTCTTGGGAACTATTCCACTATCAGAGTTGGCATTTCCAAAGTAGTTTAAGATTGTGTACCTGCTGTGCATATATTCTAGTTTAATACAAAGACATTATACTCTTAAATATAAGCAAGAGAAATGAAGAAAAAATATATATGTATATTTGTATTTTTCTGAAGCTGGAAATGGGGAGAGACAGTCAGACAGACTCCCGCATGCGCCCGACCGGGATCCACCCGACATGCCAACCAGGGGGCGACGCTCTGCTCACCAGGGGGCGATGCTCTGCCCCTCCGGGGCGTCGCTCTGTCACGACCAGAACCACTCTAGCGCCTGGGGCAGAGGCCAAGGAGCCATCCCCAGTGCCCGGGCCATCTTTGCTCCAATGGAGCCTCGGCTGCGGGAGGGGAAGAGAGAGACAGAGAGGAAGGAGAGGGGGAGGGGTGGAGAAGCAGATGGGCGCTTCTCCTGTGTGCCCTGGCCGGGAATCGAACCCGGGACTTCTGCATGCCAGGCCGACGCTCTACCACTGAGCCAACCGGCCAGGGCCAAGAAAATATTTATATTTGATCTATCAGTTCAAAACCCAGCTATCATTAGGCATGAGGCTAAATGTATAAGAAAAATAAATAGAACAGGTTAGGCCATTCCAGGATGGTCTAAGGTGGATATGACCTGATGTGAATATTATACCTGCTGACTGGTAGAAACAGTCAGAAGATTAATGATTATAAATGATATACTATAGCCTCTGTCTGACTGGGAAGTCTGTATTTATGCACGCTGTCCACTTTAAGTATGAATAGTTCTCTCTTTCCATCAAAAGCATACCAATTCGGTTGATAAATTATACGGTCATCCTAGTTATAAGGAAACTGAATGGTTTCCTCTCGTCTCCTCTCCTCGCTTGACCTCCTTGTGTGTATTTTTCCCCGGAATGGTAAATGTGAAGAGAATAATCAGCTATAGGATCATTACAACACTAGATAAAGTATGATATATGTCTCACAGAAGGTCTCAGGGAGAATTCAGACAGATAAAAAATTTACAATGATAAAAGATCAGGTAGTATTAAGTGCTATGAGGGAAAAAATTTTAAAAAGCATGACAGTGATGTTTGGAGTAAAGGAGTGCTGGCTGTTTTAAGTAAGAATCTGGGAAGGCAACAAATAGACAGAAATCTGAAGGAAGTGAGGGAATGAATCATGAGAATGTGTGGGGAAAAATGCTCCACGCAGAGGGAACAGCCATATAAAGGCTGGACACGTGCTTGATTTTTTAAGGAACAGGAAGAAGGCCAGTGTAGGTGGAGAAGAATAAGCAAGGGAACAGTAGAAAATGAGACTGGAAATATTGCCAGGGCTAGACCATACAGGGCCTTTTGGCCTATGGTAAATAAGGATTTTATTATATATCAGATTGAAAGCTAGGGGAGGGTTAAAACCAAGGTACTAATCTGAACTAACATTCTGTGAGAAAGGCTGGCTGCTACGTGAAAAACAGACTGGCGAGAGGAAAGAATAGACAGGGAGACCAGTGAGATGTCTACGCTGTATGTAGTTCAGGCAACAAATTACATACCAATGACCCCAGAACAACATGGGTTTGAACTGCATGAGTTTACTTACACATAGATTTCTTTTTCCAATAAACATATTGGAAAAAAATTATGGAGGTGTGACAATTTGGAAAAACTAACAGATGAACCATATAGCCTAGAAATATCAAAAGAGTTAGGAAACTCTCCCTCCCTCCCTCTCTCTCCCTCCTTCTCTCCCCCTCTCCTCCTCTTCCCCTCTCCCCCTCTTCTTCTCCCTCTCTTATCTCTTCCTTGCTCTTTCTCTCCCTCCCTCCCTCTCTCTCCCCATCTTCTCCTCTCTCCCTCTCTCTTTCCCTCTCCCTCCCCCACTACTCCCCTTCCCCTCCCCCTCTTTCTATCTTCCTCTCTCCCTTTCTCCCTCTCTCCCTCCTCCTCTCCCTCTCTCCCTCCCTCTCTCTCTCCCTTTCTCCCTCTCTCCCTCTCCTCCCACCATGAAGAAAAAAAAAAAAAGTTAGGAAAAAGTTAAGTACATCATGAATACATAAAACATATGTAGACACTAATCTGTTTTATAATTTACTACCATAAAATATATACATACCTAGTTTATAAAAATTGAAACACATCAAAACTTTCCCACACAAACACTTACAGACCATATACATGGTGCCATTCAGTCAACAGTAATGTAAACAAATGTAAAGATGCAGTATTAAATCATAACTGTAGAAACGTAACTATAGTACATACTGCACTACTGTCATAATTTTGTAGCCATCTCCTGTTGCTACTGTGGTGAGATTTAGTATTGTGAGTAGCTGCTTAAAATACCATGTGATCACCATTTCCACATGAGCAGGGGTCTCTCCAGAAAAATGTGTATTGCAATGAAAAGTGATCTCTCAAAGTCCTTGTACATTTTTCACTGTGTTTAGTATAATGCTGTTAACCTTGAATAACACCTTGGGACCCACCTGAAGTGTCACTGGTGATACTGGAAGTGCTCCCAAGAAGCAGAGAAAAGTCAAGACATTACAAGAAAAAGATGAACTGTTTGATATGTACTGTAGATTGAGGTCTGCAAGCTGTGGTTGCCCACAATTTCAAAATAAATGAGTCCAGCATAAGGACCATTATAAAGAAAAAGAAAGAGCCCTGGCTGGCTAGTATGGTTGCTTACAGCATCATCCTGATATGTAAAAACTGTCATTTTGATCTCTGGCACATATGGAAACAGACTGATGTTTCTGTCTCTCTCTCCCTTCCTCTCTCTCTAAAATCCATAAATAAATAAAATTTTTCAAGGAAATAAAAAAAGAAAAGGAAATTAATGAAGACTTGTTGCAGGTATGAAAAGCTTGCACTTTTTGTGAAATACCTTTTTATCTCATATTGAAAATGCATAACTATAGACTAACATGATTCAAGAAAAAAAGACAAAGTCATTCTGACAATTTAAATCAAAAGGAAGGTTAAAGACCTAAAGATAGAGAATTTAATGTCAACAAAGAATGGTTTGGTAATTTCAGAAAGTTTTGGTTTTAAAAATGTGAAGATACAGGAGAACAGCTTTGCTGACCAAGAGGCAGCATATGAGTTTCCAGACACCATAAGAAGATCACTGAAGAGAAAGGATATTTGCCTGAACAGGTTTTTAACGTACACAAAAGTGCCCCATTCTGGGGGGAAAATGTCACAAAAGACTTTAGTATGGGAAAAGCAAACACCAGGATTTAAGGCAGAAAGAAATGGACTAACTCTACTGTTTTGTGCAAATGCAGTTGAGTTTATAACCATATAGATAAATCATTTATCTATAAAGCTGCTAGCCCTCAATCCTTAAAGGGAAAAGTTACACAACAGCTGCCAGTCTTCTGATTGTATAATAAGAAAGCCTAGACAGTAAGTACCCATTTTCTGGACTGGTTCCATTGATGCTTTTGTCCCTGAAGTCAGGAAGTACCTCACCAGTAAGGCACTGCTTTTAAAGTTCTTTTGAAATTAGAAAATGCATCTGGCCACCCAGAACCTCATGAGTTCAACACCAAAGGAGGTGAAGTGTCCCACCTGCCCCCAAACACAATGTCTCTCTAATTCAGCCTCTGGATCAGGAGGTCATAAGGACCTTTAAGACTCATTATACACAGTAAGTACTCTATAGAAAGGATTGTCCATGCTATGGAAGAGAACTACAAAAGAAAGAAAATATCATCAAAGTCTGAAAGAACAAAAGATGCCATTACTACTCTAGAAGAAGCTGTGAAAGCCATTAAGCCCGAAACAATTTCTGCTGAAAAAAAATTGTGTCAACAGGTTGTGCATGACTTTATAGGTTTTACAACAAAGCCAATCAAGGAAATGAAAAAATAAGTTGTGGATATTGGAGGGGAGGGGGGGGGCTCTTTGTGTATGTTTGAAGGGCTCTAAGTTATTAAGTTATAAATCTTAGAGAAATTTAAGAGCTAATAGACACCACACCAGATGAATTAACAGAAGACAACTTGATACAGATGAGTGCTTCTGAACCAGTGCCAGATGATTAGAAAGAGGACAAAAAAACAGCCAGAAAACAAACCGACATCAGACAATCTGACAAAAGGTTTCAATTATTCGAGACTGCTTTAGACTTCTTTTACGACATAAACCATTTTGTGATATGGTCACTGAAATTAAAGCAAACAGAAGACAAATTGATATCATATAGAAACATGTTCAGATAAATGAGAAAGCAAAAAAGTGATACAGAAATTATAGTGTATTTCTATAAAGTTACACTGAGTGTGCCTTCCTCTCCTGCTTCCCTTCCATCTCCACCTCTTCTGCCTCTGCCCAGAGACCACATGATCAACCCCTCCTCTTCCTTCTCCTCAGCCTACTCAACATGAAGATGAGAGTCAAGACCTTTCCGATGACCCATGTCCCCTTAATGAATAGTAAACAGTCATCACGCCATACAGTTAATAAACTTATGTGTTGTCTCTTCACGTGAAAATCTATTAACTGTTTGGCAAGCACTATTTGAGATGTTTTCTGTCATCATCATCCTGGGTGTCGTCATCCCCTAAATATTCATCATGTAGATTATCATGTGAGTGATCTGTATGAAAGTGGATAGCTTATCCTTACACAGGCATATGGTAAGTGATATTTTATATGAAATTAATAGTTCTTAGTTTTCTTACTATTTTATAGCTTTGCTTTCAAAGAATTAATTACCGTACAGTATGCCCCTCTCTCTTGTAACTGGAGAAACTGCGTATCAGCCTATCATCACAGGTAAGCAGTTTAAAAAAAACAAGTAACAATATTTCTAATATTGTATTATTAATATGACTATAAATCTATGCCATAAATATTTTATAATGATTCTTCATTGGTGTATAGGCTAGGCTACCATGAAGCAATCATATCTATTACACTAGGCTGCAAAAAAGCAATCATACTGGTGCTTTATTAATGCATGAACATTATTGCTATAAATAAATATACCTACAAATAAAAATGAAAATATCTTTATATTTTTGATGACTAGTGTGAGTAATACATTTAACATCTACAGTGTTTTGTATCATATAAGACAATATTGATATAGGTACTTATAGACAGATGATTCATATTGTAAGTAGCTGATGTAAACTTATAGTACTGATAAATACAGTACATACTATAAATGTATTTTCTCTTCTTTATGACTTTCTTAATAACATTTTTGCTAGCTTACTTTAGTGTAAGAATACACTAAGTACATAATACCTATAAGATATAAAATATGTGTTAACCAACTTTTTACATTATTGGTAAGGCTTCTGGTCAACATCAGGATATTGACAGTTAAGATTTTGGGAAGTCAAGAGTTATCTGTGAATATTCAACTGCACAGGGGTTTGGCACCCCTAAGCCTCATGTTGTTCAAGGGTCAACTTTAATTAGTAGTTGTAGAAGTGCTGAAAAATGGTCAGATCATGAAATCTATTGTGAAATAGAACCAATAAAATTTGCTACTAGACTGAATGTAGAGCAAAGGGAAAAGTAACAGAAGATGATTCTAAGCGTTTTTGTCTTCAGTAAATGGTTCAGTGAAGAAGATGAGCGCCATAAAATGAGAAACTGTTGTTGACATGTTAACTTTCAGATACTTATTCTAGTAGAGAGAATGAGTAGGAAGCTAGATATAAAAGCCTAGTCAAGTATTTAGCTTTGGGCTAAAGATACAACTATTGATATTATTTAAAGGCACAGGACAGAATGAGATCACTTGAAAGTATCAAAAGAGAAAAGTTTAAAAACTGAGCTCCAAGGCATGTTAACATTAGCATTAGCATTAGGAAGATGAGGAAGAAACTACAAAGGAAACTGAGGTTGGAGTAATATCAAAAGAGTAGTGTTCAAGAGTCAAAGGAGCAAAGAATTTAAAGAAGGGTGTAGTCAGTTTTGTAAAAAGCTGTTATGGGGTCAAGTAAAACGAAGATTGAGAACTAATTATTTAATTTGATTATCTGATAGAGTTCAAAAGAGGATTTTTTGGTTGGTTATTTTAATGAGAGGGATTATAGCAGGTACGTATGCTAATGGTAATAAGCCAGTAAGAGGGAAAACCAAATAATGCCAAAGAGAGAATTTCAGAAGTCTGAATAGTCAAAGGAATTACGATCTAATACAGAAGTGAAGGATAAGCTTTAGGAACAGAGATGTATCATTTATTTTAACAGGCCAAAATACAGAGTAAGACCAATTGAGAATAAGGGCCAGAAAACAGGGAGATGAAGTTGAATGTGCTGCTTTGCTGGTGTGCAAGAGGTAGAGCGGAGCTGTGATTAACCAAGGTTAGATCTTACCAGTGAAGTGACAGAAGGGCAAGAGCAAGCTGAGATTAAGAAAGACTGTGTTGATAGTCATGGACCAAGGAATCTGAGCAAAGCAAGAAGGGAAGTGGCTGGAGGTCTTCAGAAGGTATTTAAAAAAATCTTTGTAGTAGGGGAAGTGAGCTGAAAAGAAAGGAAGTGCTAGCTAGATAGTTTGAGATGTTTGCAACTGAAATTTCTAAGTGGTATATATTCCAGTAATTTTCAACCGGTATGCTGCAAGAATTTTTAAAACATGCAAAACCTAACTATTTAGTCAGGAGCACTGACCTCTTTTTCCTTAGATTGTCAAATTTAAAGATGACAACAGTAAACAACAATAGCTCATCTGGTATAAATAAACAAAAATTATCTTTTTTTTGTCAGATTGGCAAAAAATGTATTTTGGGCGTGTTACAGAATTATAGTAGTTAGTTTATGCGTGCCATGAGATGAAGAAGGTTAAAAATCACTGTTATAATGCAACACAAATGAGGTCTCAAATGTAACTATTTAGGCGAATCATTCAAATGAAAGAAAAGCAAGATCCTGGAAGTTAAAGGTATCAAAGAATTGTTATGTAAGATTTTGGATAGATCACACAAGGATACTGAAAATTACTAAGAATAATTCAGGAATAGCAGGCAGAGAAAAGATAGTAAACCAAGTGTTCAAACCATCAGTGAGTAGGAGTGACTGGGAGAAACGCAGATGGCTGGAAAAGAAGGGAAAGAAGATAATCTTGTCTAACATCTACATTTTTTAAAAGAGAGGAAAGTACAATCACCCATAAATATCAATACGATAAGCAAGGAAGACAACTCCACTTGTTGGTCTCGTAAGGTGTGGGGTGTGAGATACAAGTTTCACTTTTTGTGAGGGTTGTATTCTCAGGAGAACACCAGGTATACTGATTAAGGCCAAAGGGGATATAGAATATAAAATTATGACAGGATGCTTGGAGGAGCTTAGTAAAAGGTTGATAGTTCAATTTAGTTGTTTACTTGTGAGTGATTTAGCAATTTGCAGAAGGAAGTGATGGGAGGGGAGGCAAGGTCAGGGAATTGGTGGTCTCAAGGAGAATTGGAGGTGCTCTTTGGGGCCCTTCCTTAAATCCTGCAATTGAAGGTGCTGAGATCTGTAGTTCTTGTATCAGCATGTTCAACAGACAAGAGCTTTTCTATGTCTTCAAGCACTTACATCATATCTATGTCCAAAGTGTAAACTGTACAGTAGTCAGCTTTGTGTACTGTATTTCCCCACGTATAAAACGCACCTTATTTTGAAATATTTGGGGTCTAAAAACTGGGTGCGTCTTATATAGTGGTTGTGGCATTTCAAATGCCATAGATGGAAATGAGGATGAGGCAATATATGAAGACAGTGATTCGTCATCAAACACAGATGAGGACTAGCTAATGGATGGGCATTCTGAAAGTGATGAGGAGTTGTATGAATTTTATGATGAATAAAACTTAAATTCAATAACTTTATGTAATACATTTTTTTTCAAATTTTGGCCCTCAAAATAAAGGTGCGTCTTATACATGAGAGCATCTTATACATGGGGAAATACGGTATATGAAAAATAAATACTATGCAAGCAAAAAAAGTGTACAGCTTGCACTTACAGTTAATTTATTCAGTCAATACTCTTTACTGAATGCTTGAATGAACTATATTACCCTAGATGACATAATTTTGAATTATCTCTATTTGAATTTGTCCACAGACTATCTAAATTAAACAATATAAAAATAAAATAATAATTTTATATATCAGGCACTGTTCTAAATATGTTAAATACATTAAATGATTTAATATAATTAACTCAATTATATCTTCTTTTTGTGGACAATATATCCAGTGCATAACTCCAAAAATTAAATCTTTTATGATCCAGAATGCATTTGTTAAGAATAGTATTCTTTTCATACAAATGAGCCCATATAGTTTTTTCCACATAAGTATCTAAACAGTGTTTTCTTGTGTTTTAATTTAGAAAAGGGTTTTTTTCTCAAAAAAGATTATTTAACTCATGTGGCTAATATTCACTCTTATTAAAATTTTATTTTTCTATTTCAATTATAAGCCATCATATCTATTCCACTCCCAGGAATAGAACTGTGCTGTTTTCAGCTTAATTTGGCATGTCAATCATTGGGGGATGGGAGAACCCAATTTGAGTATTTATAGTGATCCATGTTAGGGATTTTCAAGTAGTCTAAAATACAGAAAGAGTTGCTAAACACACATTCAAAGGGACCTACCACTTCACAGCTGTTCAAAGTTTATAACTACTATTCTCATAAATAAACACTGATATCACCAAGTAGATAAAACTTTTCCCTAGGGGCTAATCAAGTAGGAAAGTCTAGAACTATTGTGCTGGACTTTTTAAAAACCCTGATGAATATGAAACGTGGTCCTAGATTGGAAAAGAAGTTGACTATGCTAGGGAGGATAGGGCAGCTGAGCATCCAGTGATCCTAATGGAAGCAGCCCCGTTGGCTCTCGCCTGTTGCTTGTTCTATTGTAGGCCCTTCCTTGTTTCACTGTCCCCAGCTTAAAAAACAAAAAGAATAGAAAGAATTCTACAGTGTGGAACTAAGGAGGGCTTGACAATCCATGGGCTACTTTTTTCTGTTGTTAACTATCCCAAATTAAGAACATACTAGAATGAAGCCCTCAAAAGAAAAACTTATACCAAAGTAAAATAATTCACAAGAAACTCATCTTAATTTAACATAAAAATAAAACCCCAAACAGACAAGCAAAAACCCACAATGTAAACTTCTGAGATACAACCAAATGACATAAATTAGTTAGTTTATAAGCTGTATCACCATTGGGTGGGGACTCAAAAGAGTAAAGAGAAATCAGGTGCATTTGAGAACTTCTGTGGTTTGAAAAGAAATATGAAGACAAAAGAAAATGGAAGTGGAGGAAGGGTTACTGTGAAGGACTAAAGGCACTTATGAGAGAAGAGAGTAGATCCAATAAAAATAATTATCTAAGTGGTTTCAGATTAGGTGCCATATTTTGGAAGGCCATGAGCTAATAAGGTTCCAGGTGACTGACATGGAAATTAATCAATCAACTCCATAAACACTTATTAAGTACCAATCCTATAACAAGCCCTGTCTTATTGATGGGGGGGTGGAGCTTATAGAAATTTATAACTAGTTGGCTTCCTTATCATTTAAAGAAACATTAATGACATTCCCGCTAAAATCCAGATATTATAGCAGGACTGGGCATATAATCTTAGTTATAAAAATGAATACCTCCAACAGACAAACAATTTAAATAAATCTATGAAGAAAGTAAATTTTATTTATTGAGGATATTTGAGGGAGTATTAAATCAAATAATGACTTTCATATTAATAAAAGTTGATTTATTAACATCTTTCCAAACTGCTAGAAGTATCATGTAGCACTGTTATAAGAAATTAGATTGAAAATTAATCTGGCTATCGGCCCTGGCTGGTTGGCTCAGTGGTAGAGCATCAGCCCATTGTGTGGAAGTCCTGGGTTCGATTCCCCGTCAGGGCACACAGAAGAGGCTCCCATCTGCTTCTCTACCCTTCCCCCTCTTCTATCTTTCTCTTCCTCTCCTGTAGCCAAGGCTCCATTGGGGCAAAGTTGGCCCGGGCGCTGAGGATAGCTCCATGGCCTCCACTTCAGGCACTAGAATGGCTCCAGTTGCATTGGAGCAACACTCCAGATGAGCAGAGCATTGCCCCTACTGGGCATGCTGGGTGGATCCCAGTTGGGCACATGCAGGAGTCTGTCTCTCTCCCTCCCCACTTCTCACTTCAGAAAAATTAAAAGATTTAATCTGACTATCAAATCTTAAAATAGAGTATTTCTAACAACAGTGAAATAGGAGACCTGGTCATTGTCATCACTGCTATTATTTATCAGTCATTTAACAAAACACTACCAATATCATACCACTATATGCACAGGTATATAGTATGTGCTCAATTAAAAATTTTCATTAATCTACTTATTTTAAACTATATAGAAATTTCTCCAGTATTACAAAATAAATCTGCCAGTCATGAGTCAGTAAATGAGACAGAAAAATAAATTCTGGCATCAATAAAGATCCAAATATGTCTAATGTTCTCTCAATTCTATTACATCTTATCCTGTAAAATGAATTTCAGTGAGTTACCACAAAAGATTTGGATATATAAAATATCCAACTTTTCAGTTAGAAACATATATATAATGGAAAATGTTATACTGGTATTCCAAAGCAGGGGAAATAAAAGCTAAAACCTCTGACCCAATGTATATACTACTATATATTACATACAAAGATAATTCAAAAAGGTAAGCAATGCAAAGAGGTCTGAAAGAAATAAAAACGAAGTTATTTATCAGTATATGTGAATGATCTGAACGAAATGGGAAAAAAATTTTTTTAAGGCTTTGAAGAATCACTTGTAAATAAGTTTTATTAAAATTCTGACTCTCTTTCAATGCAATACAATAGCAACCTTTTACTTCAACTCTTAAGTAACTATAATGTAATTCTGTGATTTCATCATTTGTATGCCCTCAATAAGATTAATTACATATTAATGGTAGTGTGTGTGTCTGTAGTATGCATTTATATAAATTATATTAAATGTTTAAAAAGTTTTTAATGTATTTTTCTTGACAATGGAAAATATCATTTACTATTAACCTACAGTGAATTACAATGGCAAGCTTTAGTCTTTGAGAGCCTTTTTGGTATACATAATTGTAGTTAAAATCAAGTTAAATTCTTGGGACAGTATTCAATCTAAGAGTTAAATCAATTATTGCCTCTGAGTAAGTTTCTATAAGTAATCTCAGTGCCTACAAAAAACAATTAATGACTCTCCTAGCCAAGTAACTCCATTTCTCTCAACCACAAATGAAAAATAAGTAAAATTTCTTATTTAAGAAATTTGATGTTATTTAAAATTCAAAACTATTGAAAGGTAATTCTAGCAACTAAATTTAAGAAAGAAGCTGTTGACAGTTTATACTTATCATAATACTTCTAATTTAAAAATATATATTTTTAAAGGTATTTATTTTTAAATGTCTTAGGGTATGTGTGGATATTTTGTTAATTTAAATATTATTGATGTCAAAGGACAAAAATGTTCTCACCTTGTTTATAAATTAGACTATTTCTTATCCTTTCTTTTATAAGTTGAGTATTTTAAACATTTTAAAATATGAATATTATCCCAACTCTCCTTTAATACCAAACTAGGTATTTCACTCAAATTATTATTAATTTTACATTTTCCCTATTTTCAATACTCACTTCCTCAAAAAGAAGTGATTTTTTTTTTAATTTGGGAGACTTTTAGTGTTTGCTCATCTCTGTCAATTGATTATTTGAAAAAATATTCCTTCAATTGTATAGTTATACAAGTTACCCTATATAATGTATATTTATAGAAAAGGAAGGAGTCATTAATTCCTTGAATATACCATAATCTAATATAACTTTAAGATATAAGGGTATACAATGATAGTATTTCACAATTTCAATTTAATTTACTATATTCAACTTAATCCATTTTCAAAACATTAGCAAATAAAAATATTTTAACTTATCTTCTTTTACCTGATTACTATAATAACCTTCCAAAGGTTATCTAATGACATACAAAGCTAAACTGTTATTTTCTTTGGTCAGATATCATACTTTATAGCCTTTAACATAGTCTAAAAATAAGAAGACAAGCATTTTAACTTACATTTTAATTTATATAACATGGCTTTAGATTTTTAGAGAAGTTATTCAACAGAACCTGAGATTGTTTTGTTTGGCATTACATAAGATCAAAAGGGAAAATATTTCTCCTTTTATGCCAAAGACCTGCACAGATGAACTGAAAACATACATTTTTGTGCATTCAAGGTTTCAGTGCATACAATTATATATTTTAATAAGAAATCTATACAATTACATTTTTGCAAAGCAAACATGAAAATATACTGAAAATAATTTCAACAAGTGGTATATTACCTGGGTGGAGCTGGTGGCTACCGAGATGCAATCAATAAAGCTGTGTCTTCGAGTGAAAAACGCAACTATCTGCTGCCAGCGTGAAGGTTCTGGCTCAGCTTGCAGTTCATCTGATGAGCCCTTTTTTGCCCAGTGTTTCTGCTTTGGGCCTACTGAGCCATGGCTAGAGCTAGTATTGCCTCCTCGACTGGCGCGGGAGTACAGAAGTGTGTTGTTCCCAAAAATGTAATTCATCTCTGCAGCCCTGCAGGTGGTTGCCAAGCAGTCTTACTTCTCTACCAGCTGCTGAGTGGTGAATGATCGGTAAAAACTGCAGCTAGAATTACAGCAGCATCACTTGTAGATCAGGGAAAATAAAAACCTTGAGAAATGATGTTCATTTTCTCTGTAATTTCTTCCCATGAAAGAGCTTGTATCTTCTTTCCTCTGTACCTGTTAGCTGCATGATGGCTGAGTTTATATTTGCAGACAAAAAAGATGGCATAAGGTGGATTTCTTTCTCATGATTATTTTTTCACCAGCGTCTGCAGGAACCAAAAGCTGTTCTTTTGTTAGCTGGTAACTAGATGGACTGAAATCCAGGAAGTGAGGTCGATTAGCAGGTAAAGAAGGATGTTATAAACACTGGACTACCAAAACCCTTTAGAGCTGCCTGATGTAATGTACTGGGTGGAGAAACCCTGGATTACCCAGTTTCAATCAGTCTGTAGTAAAATCCAATGGCATCTTCACTGCTTAAATTATAAATATGAACTGAATTTAAAAATATAAGAGGATTCTCTGGCAATAGTTTCAATTGTTTAAAATAATTTTTCTAAATGAATCTTTGTCATTGATATATAAATTTCTGGAAGGAGCTTACAGTAATTAGCACTGGTTCTAAGTTTTTTCAAAGTATTCTATATTAAGAATTTAATGATAGAGGGAATCCATTTGTAGTGTAACACTCATTTTATGTAATATAATGGCTTTTAATGCTTTGATAATTGGGTCTGGAGGCAGAGACAGATTAATTAGCAAAATAAACATTTGGCTTCTGGAATTTTTATAACTTATTTTCAGCATCATCTCATATTATAAACATTAAGATCATAAAGTTATGAATTTGTAAAAATACAAACTAAAGGTAAATTTTTTAATAAACAGTGGAACATGTTTTATATAACACTATATAAATAATACTCTGGTTCATAAAATAACATCGTTCAATTGCTACATAGACATTTTCTAACATCTAAAACCTAGATTTGTATTTTTCAACATTGTAGTCCACCTCAGAATAACCTAGAATACATTATAAAAATGACTGGTCCCCCTCCCTATCAGAATTTTCAAGAGTAATGGGGATCTGGGAATTTTCATTTTTAAAAAGTCCCCCCCCGCCAGTGACTCTTAAGCACATTCAAGTTTGAAAACCACAGACTCCTAAGTTTGTTCTCTTAATACTGTGCTACATTAGTACAGAATACAATGTATAGTCATTTTAAAACAATATATGAGTAAAAATACTACTTAATAATTTACTAATAGTTAATTAAATTTTATTTTATTTTTTTAAATTAAGTGAGAGGCAGGGAGGCAGACAGACTCCCACATACATCCTGACCCGGATCTACCTGGCATACCTGCCACAGGTCAATGCTCTGCCCATCTGGGGCCACTACTCCCTTGCTGGGCAACCGAGCTATTTTAGTGCCTGAGGTGAGGCCATGGAGCCATCCTCTGCACCCAGGCCAACTTGCTTGAACCTTTCAAGCCATGGCTGCAGGAAAGGGAGGGAGAGAGGGAGGGAGGGACAGACTGAAGGAGAAAAGGAGGGAGGAAAGGGAAGAGGGAGGAAAGGAAGGAGGAAAGGAAGGAAGGAGGAAGGGAGAGGGAGACGAAAAGGGAGAGTGAGAGTGGGGGGGTGGTGTAGAGAAGCAGATGATTGCTTCTCCTATGTGTCCTGACCTGGAATCAAATCTGCGGCTTCCACAAGCTGGGCCAATGCTCTACCACTTAAATTAACCAGCCAGCACTAAGTAATTCAATATTTATTTATTTATTTATTTATTTATTTATTTATTTATTTTTACAGGGACAGAGAGAGAGTCAGAGAGAAGGACAGACAGACAGGAACAGAGAGAGATGAGAAGCATCAATCATCAGTTCTTCATTGTGACACCTTAGTTGTTCATTTATTTGCTTTCTCATATGTGCCTTGACCACGGGCCTTCAGCAGACCAAGTAACCCCTTGCTCAAGCCAGCGACCTTGGATCCAAGCTGGTGAGCTTTTTTGCTCAAGTCAGATGAGCCCGCACTCAAGCTGGTGACCTCGGGTCTTCTGCACCCCAGTCTGACGCTCTAGTCACTGCGCCACCACCTGGTCAGGCAAGTAATTCAATTTTTAAGTTGATATAAATACATCATTAAGTCCCAACCTCAGCCATAGATATTTTATCTGAAGATGACAAAATCTTGCGTACTACCAGCATCAATTAAATGCAGCCTACTGGAAAGCAGCACTAGCAAACTACAACCTTCAGGTCCAGTGCAAATCCTGATTCAGCAAGAAAAGATGCTAATGCTGTCTCTGTGATTCCATCCCTAAGATACATAGGTACAACAAAGGTAGAGAGTCATGTGGGACTCTTGGGAGTAAGATGCTTTATGACAGACATTATAGTAGAAAGTTTGGTGCTTCTTCTCAAGGACTGTGTAGGCTGTATTTGGCAATTTTGTGGCACCAGACAGACTGGTCCTATCTTTTAGGGGTTAGGGGAATACAGCAAAAAATTATGGGTTGACAGAGAACCAATAGTCTTCACTTAACAAAATAAAAAAACCTCCTGAAAAAATATTAAAGTTTTATTATGGACTGATTACATAAAAAAATTGATTAGTGCAGTTTATACTAATGCAGTAGTAACTGTTTTGGTCCCAAAATATGTGGCTTGATCCATGTCTGATGAAAACCCAGGTAAGGCAGATTCTGTTATTCTAGCTAGGTATGGATGAGGACATTGAACACAAATTTTCTGCTCAAGCTGCAAATAGTACCAACACCGATAAAACAATAAATCAATGATTTTCAACCTTTTTCATCTCATGGAACACACAAACTAATTATTAAAATTCTGCAGTACATCAAAAAATATATTTTTTGCTGACCTGACCAAAAAAAAGGTATAATTTTGATTCATTCATACCAGATGGCTACTGTTCTGCTGGCTGTTGACTTTTTTTAATTTGACAATCTGAGGGGAAAAAGGTCAGTGTCCCTGACTAAATAGTTAGGTACTGCATGTTTTTAATTTTCTTGTGGCATACACCAGTTGAAAATTGCTTCAGGAAACTGTTCATTACACAGATTTCTTATCGTAGAGAGCCAGAGACCTTGGGAACAATCTAAAGTTGATAGAGCACTCCACACCATATATCCTAAGTACAGAGAAGTAATACTTTTCAGTGTACAGATTTCTTATTTAAATCCATTGACATCAAGTCCTGATAAAGGTTTCTTTATAAAAATGTCCCCTAAAAATCTAGGATCATCTCAATCCGCTGCTTCGTAGTCAATACATTTACACAAAACCGTGTATATACCTAAATCACATTCAGATTCATATAATTTGATTAAGAGGCATCAGGCAACCAGCTCCTCACTGACCTCTGCTTTAGAGCAGCCCTACTCATGTAGCAGAGCTGAAAGATAAAGTCTATCTCATTGAAACAAAATTTAAATTCATTATAAAACCTGGAAAGTCTATATAATGTAATAAAATAAAATATATAATATGCAATGTCTAAATCACCATAAAGAATCACTATTAACGTTTCAATATAACGTTTCATATAAATGAAGAATTAACATTCTTCAAAGTCATCCATCCAATAAAGTCAATAAAAAAATGAAAAAAATTAACACTCTTTTCTGTATAGTCTAATTCTTTGTCACAGAATAATATTATCTATAGCAGAACTCTAAACAAAGAGGAGAAAGCTTAAGTAAACTAATATATCCATTTAGTAAATTATTATATGGCCTAAAATAAGATTATGAAATATTTATGACAGAATTTTTATTTTATAACATTAAATGGAAGTGAAGACCGTTCAAAAATTTATACAGAATAGGCCCTAAATTATCTGTACCCCTTTCTAAACTCACAAATAAATCCAGATGTCTTCCAGGTATAGTAACACAAGTCAAGGATTAAATAATCTTAGTAAAATATTTTAAAAGGTTGAAGGATGTAAGGAAAAACAATATTGAAACTTTACTAAAACAAAATTACAAAGACACTGCCAAACTAATGTACTGTAAATGCGGCACAATAAGCATTTCCTTGCCCTTCTATCTTTATAATCTGGCTTATTAAATTTCAAAACATACAACTGTACCAAGATAAGACAACATTTAACTGAGAAGATTGATAACAGATTTGTTACTTATCTAGAAACCTCTGGTGGCATAGGTATATACAAATCCCTTCTATGAGCACCATCTAGTGGTCAAATTGCATGGAACTACAATATATGCTCACACTGGTACATCAGGGCCATCCAAAAAAGTTAAAATAAATTTCAACAGTACTTCCAGAAATGTGAAAACCAAGATGATTTCAAAAACTGCCAATTAAGTACTCAAAATGGGAAATATTCTATTCCTGTATCATTTATGTTCAGTACTTCTGCTACCCCATTTCTCACAATATTTGAAAAACTACCAACTGCTGCTGATGATTTCATCTGATAATATTCTCAGTAAGTACTACTGGATGAAATGCGTCCAGGCTAGGAAATATACTTACTTAAATAACTGCCTGCTCACATACCTGTTCTATCTTCTATTTCAAGTCCTTCTAAACTATGTTTACATCGCATATATTAGTATGAAGATAATTTTTCTTGTCATTGAAGACAAAAGCAAAATATAAATTCTTCTGTTTCCTCAACAATTACTGTAACATCCTATACTAAGCAATGTACCAACTGCCTTCCTCATCACTTCATCTAGATCAGGGGACCCCAAACTACGGCCCATGGGCCGCATGCGGCCCCCTGAGGCCATTTATGCGGCCCCCACCACACTTCCAGAAGAGGCACCTCTTTTATTGGTGGTCAGTGAGAGGAGCATAGTTCTCACTGAAATACTGGTCAGTTTGTTGATTTAAATTTACTTATTCTTTATTTTCAATATTGTATTTGTTCCCATTTTGTTTTTTTACTTTAAAATAAGATATGTGCAATGTGCATAGGGATTTGTTCATAGTTTTTTTTATAGTCTGGCCCTCCAATGGTCTGAGGGACAGTGAACTGGCCCCCTGTGTAAAAAGTTTGGGGACCCCTGATCTAGATTGAAGTCTATTGGGGTTTTTTTGGTTTACTTTTCTGACCATTTTACCTAATTCCCAGCTCACTTTCAGTTTTAAGAATCTTTATGCTGTTCTTATTAATATCATACTACTATATTTATAACTGTTATATACAACAAAATTACTCCGTGTCTTTTTCTACCACACTAGGCTTTTCTACTTCTAAAAAGTTTCTTTCTTGAAACTGTGTAGCACACTGGCAAGAGAGTTTCCCCTCAGGGTCTTAAATCACAGTTACCTTTAGGCTAAGGTCTGAACCAAGTACCATATTTCACTCGTTATTTCAGTAATGAGAGTCAGTACCAGCACCCACAAAAACCTGACAAGTTACTACACAGACCATTTCATGATGAAAAACCTTTCTTAACAGGGTTCAGGATCAGGACCCTTCACATCTTGCCATCATTTCCTAATAAGCATCCTAAACATGAGGTACAATATCAACTTTCCTGTATTTTTACAGTTTCCTCTGGTTATCACTCTCGTACTTGACTTATTTACCTCAGTAACTGCCTTCTCCTCTAAATTGACATCTTGTATGCATTCTTCAACACCTTATCCAAGTGTGAACTTTCTTTTTTCAGAAAACTTTAAGAATTTAATTTCTCTAATTTTTCATTTTACATCATACTATGTTGTATCTCATCATAAAAAATTAGTTACTAGCATAAACTAGATGTTAAATAAATGTTTGCAAAATGCATTGTTTGATAAACCAAATTAATATTCCAGTAGTTACTTTTTAAAGCAAGTATCTATTAAATTAATCTTATTTAACTATTAGCTTTTATAAAAATTATGAAGACTATAGTGTACAATTTACATTGTAGTCATCAGTACTATTCAAAAATAATTTTTCAAGTTATAAAAGTAATTTATATACTTAATTCCACATATAATAGTTACCCACTTTCTTTTTATTTTATTTTTTATTTATTGAGTGAGAGAGAGGAAGGGAGAGATAAAGATAGGAACATTGAACTGTTCCTCTATGTTCCCTGGCTGGGGATCGAACTGGCAACCTCTATGCTTTGGGACAACGTTTTAACCAACCGAGATATCCCACCAGGGCATTTCTTACTTTCTTTATTCCAAACCATAATACTATGAAAGTGGGAAAGCTTCCCATATTATTTTATTTAAAGAGGATAGGCCCTGGCCGGTTGGCTTAGCAGTAGAGCGTCGGCCTGGCGTGCAGGAATCCCGGGTTCGATTCCCGGCCAGGGCACACAGGAGAAGCGCCCATCCGCTTCTCCACCCCTCCCCCTCTCCTTCCTCTCTGTCTCTTTCTTCCCCTCCCGCAGCCTAGGCTCCATTGGAGCAAAGATTGCCTGGGCGCTGAGGACGGCTCTGTGGCCTCTGCCTCAGGCGCTAGAATGGCTCTGGATGCAACAGAGTGACGCCCCAGAGGGGCAGAGCATCGCCCCCTGGTGGGCATGCCGGGTGGATCCCGGTCAGGCGCATGCAGGAGTCTGTCTGACTGCCTCCCCGTTTCCAGCTTTGGAAAAATGAAAAAAAAATAAAATAAAATAAAATAAATAAATAAATAAAGAGGCTACTAATCTAGTGACTGACAACATATTTTAAATAAAATATATTTCATTGTTGAATTTCCTAAAATATTTGTCCTGTTGTTTTTTAATTTAAAAACATCAAAACTTGCTTTATGTCAAAACAAAAGTTAAAAAGTAATTTTTTATTTTCTACACAGTTAAAGGTACTCTAACCATTTTCATATTACCCACCCACTCCTAACTTGTGATTATTTTATGAGGTACCTGGCACAGTAACCTATACATGAGATAAGCAAAACACGAAGAAATCCCCCAAACAGGGCAGCTTTACTCTTTTTTTTTTTTAAGCTTTACTAATTCTTAAATTATAACTGTGCCAGGCCCTGGCCAGTTGGCTCAGTGGTAGAGCACTGGCCCAGCATGTGGATGACCCAGGTTCGATTCCCGGTCAGGGCACACAGGAGAAGCGACCATCTGCTTCTCCACCCCTCCCCTTCTCAGTTCTGTCTCTCTCCCTTCCCTCCCACAGCCAAGGCTCCACTGGAACAAGTTGGCCCAGGTGCTGAGGATGGCACCATGGCCTTGTCTCAGGCACTAATATGGCTCTGGTTGCAACAGAGCAACAGCCAGAGATGAGCAGAGCATTGCCCCCTAGTGGGCTTGCCAGGTGGATCCCGGTCAGTTGCAGGAGGGAGTCTGTCTCTCTGCCTCCCCACTTCTCACTGAAAAAAAATACAAAAGCCTGACCAGGCAGTGGCGCAGTGGATAGAGCGTCAGACTGGGATGCGGAAGAACCTAGGTTTGAGACCCCAAGATCACCAGCTTGAGCGCGGGCTCATCTGGCTTGAGCAAAAAGCTCACCAGCTTGGGCCCAAGGTCGCTGGCTCCAGCAAGGGGTTACTCAGTCTGCTGAAGGGCTGCGGTCAAGGCACATATGAGAAAGCAATCAATGAACAACTAAAGTGTTGCAACGAAAAACTGATGGTTGATGCTTCTCATCTCTCTCTCTGTTCCTGCCTATCTATCCCTCTCTCTGACTCTCTCTCTGTGTCCCTATTTAAAAAAAAAAAATATATATATATATATATATATAAAACTGTGCCAGAATATAGCCTGTCAAAAATATCAGAAACTTCAAAAAAGTTCACATGCTTCTTTTTTATATTATTTTGTTTTATTTTAATTTAGTGAAAGGAGGAGAGGCAGAGAAAGACTCCTCACACATGCGCCTCAACCAGGATCCACCTGGCAAGCCCACAAGGGGGCGATGCTCTACCCATCTAGGGCCCTTGCTCTGTGCAACCAGAGTGCAACCATTTTTTAGTGCCTGAGGCAGAGGCCATCGAGTCATCCTCAGTGCCCAGGGCCAACTCAATCCAATCGAGCCATGGCTGCAGGAGGGTAAGAGAGAGAAGGGGTGGGGGAAGGGTGGAGAAACAGATGGGCGCTTCTTCTGTGTGCCCCAACGGAGAACCGAACCCAGGACATCCACACACCAGGGCAATGCTTTAACACTGAGCCAACTGGCCACAGCCATATGCTTCTAACCAAGCAAACTGATGCCTGAATATCCAACCTAAGGAAATAAACTAAACACTACTTATGTTCAAAGATTATTCACTGTAGCTTTCTTTATAAAATCTAGTCAAAATGGAAATAAATAGCAAAGATCAGAAGTGTTCATCAAATTATGGTACAAATGTACTATATAAAATTACGTGTGAAGTTTTTAAAAATTTAACAATAGGAAATGGTATAACAAGTTTATAATAAGAAGAAAGCTTAATTTAATCCCTAGAATATCTGGAAATTCTGGATAACAAAATCTTGTCTTTGTAATTCTGCTTTATTTGCAGAGTATTTTATGCAACAGCAGAGAACTGTGGCCCCCTCATAAAGAAGCTATATATAAAATACTTTCTGCATGCCGACTCATTGTCTGCTTGTGTCAGAATCTGCATACATATGGAAATATCTACTAAGATACCAACCAAAAAACTAAGGAGGAGTTGGGTGTGTGGCTTTGGGTAGTTTGTACCTGGCAGGGTTTGCCTACTAAAATAAGAAATAGGTTATATAATTTCAGTCAGAGAAATGGCATAGACTTACAAGAATGACATATAGCAAGCCGAGTGATTATAGTTCAATTGTTTTAAGGTTCTTAATGTTATTCAGAATGAGGGTAAAAGATGTTTATTGATTTTAGATTTTCTAAAGTTACATATGTATATTAAAATTTCTAGAATCACCATTAAAGTAAGAGAAACAAAATAAAGAATTTTTAAGCCTTTAATAAAATAACAAGATGAGAAAATATAATCTAAAAGAAGACATGAAAGAATTGTCTATGTTTAAAAATTAAAAAACCTTATTTCTAAATAACTCATGGGACAAAAAAAATCATAATGAAAATAAAAGAAAATGTTAGAACGATAAAAAAAATATATATATTAAAACTTGGGGCCCTGGCCGGTTGGCTCAGCGGTAGAGCGTCGGCCTGGCATGCGGGGGACCCGGGATCGATTCCCGGCCAGGGCACATAGGAGAAGCGCCCATTTGCTTCTCCACCCCCACCCCCTCCTTCCTCTCTGTCTCTCTTCCCCTCCCGCAGCCAAGGCTCCATTGGAGCAAAAGATGGCCCGAGCGCTGGGGATGGCTCCTTGGCCTCTGCCCCAGGCGCTAGAGTGGCTCTGGTCGCGGCAGAGCGACGCCCCGGAGGGGCAGAGCATCGCCCCCTGGTGGGCAGCGCATCGCCCCTGGTGGGCGTGCCAGGTGGATCCCGGTCGGGCGCATGCGGGAGTCTGTCTGACTGTCTCTCCCCGTTTCCAGCTTCAGAAAAATAAAAAAAAATAAAAATAAATAAAACTTGGGCCCTGGACCATTGGCTCAGTGGTAGAGCATCAGTCCAGCATATGGATGTCCCAGGTTTGATTCCTGGTCAAGAGACACAGGAGAAGTGACCATCTGCTTCTCCAACCCTCCCCTTCCCCCTTTTCTTTCTCTCTTTCTCTCTTCCCCTCCCACAGCCATGGCTTGACTGGTTGGAGTGCATGGGCCCTGGACGCTCTGTGGAGCCTTTGCCTCAGGTGCTAAAAATAGCTCAGTTATGAGTTTGGCCCCAAATGGGCAGAACATTGACCCCAGACGGGGGTTGCTGGGCGGATCCCAGTCAGGACACATGCATGAGTCAGTCTTTCTATCTCCTGTCCTCTCATTTGTAAGAGAAGGAGAAGAAAAACTTGGAAGAAATTAAAATAAAAACTGAAAGGAAAAATAAAGCAAAACCGCTAAAGTGCTATGTGAAAGAAAATTTACAAACTCAAATTCTATTAGAAAAGCCTGACAATGCAACAACCAACCAACTTGAGAAACTAGAACAAAAAGTCAAACAGAATAAACTCAAAGAAAGCAGGAAGTAAAAAATAACACGATAAAAGGAGAAAGGGGGAAAAGATAAAAGAACTGAATCTGTCACTAACAACCAACTGACTTTTTCCGACTGTGTCTCTCATTTACTCTCCTAAGGAAAGATAAGATTGAGATGGTGGTGCAGTAGATAGAGCATCCACCTGGGACACTGAGGATCCAGGTTTGAAACCCCAAGGTCATTGGCTTGAGCATGAGCTTGCCAGTGTGAATGCGGAATCATAGACATGACCCCATAGTCGCTGGCTTGAGCCCAAAGGTTGCTGCTTAAGCCCAAGGTTACTGGCTTGGCTGGAGCCCCCCAGTCAAGGCACTTATGAAAAGCAATCAATAGACAACTAAAGTGTCCCAAATACAAGTTGATGCTCCTCATTTCCCTCCCTTCCTTTCTGTCTCTATCTCTGCCTCTATCTCTTGCTTAAAAAAAAAATAAATCAGATTGCTTCTACCAAACATAATCTTTAATTGATATGTAAGCAATCTACACATTTATATTTAAATATGTACATAAACATGTATACACATATATGTATATGTATACATGAAAGCAAGGGGGCAGGGATGGCAGCACATGGGAAGGACATAAGAACACTTTTCAAAAAGAGATGGTTTATTGAAAATGCCATGTTTGAGGCCTTTGCTGGTTGGTTCAGCAGGAGAGCGTCATCTAGGGATATGGAAGTCCCAGGTTTGATTTCTGGTCAGGACACAGGAGAAGTGACCATGTGCTTCATCATCCCTTTCCCTTTTCTCTCTCTCTCTCTCTCTCTCTCTCTCTCTCTCCTCCCACAGCCACGACTCAAATGGTTTGAGCAAGTTGGCCCCAGGCGCTGAGGATGGCTCCATGGCACTGCCTCAGGAACTGAAATAGCTTGGTTACTGAGCAATACAGCAGTGGACCCAGGTGGGCATAGCATCACCCTGTAGGGGACTTGCTGGGTGGATCCTGGTTGGGCGCGCATGCGGCAGTCTGTTTCTATCTCTCCCCCCACTCCCCACCCCCGCATCTCACTTAATTAAAAAAAATAAGTAAATAAAATGCCATCTTTGAAATTGACCACCTACTGGCAAGAATGATTAAGGAAAAATAAAAGTGCAAATAAGTAATACTAGGAATGAAAAAGGGGCCACACTTAAATATGTTATAGACAAAAAAAAAATCACAAGATATTAGGAATAATATTTTGAAATAAATATTAAACAAATGATTTCCTAGAAAAAAATAACCTAACAAAACTGTTACTAGAAAATCAGAATGGCACTAATAACTATCAAAATTTTCAACCAGTAATATGAAATCATCCCTCAAAAAAAAATTACAAAAATCATGTTAAGTTTTACCAAATAAGCAATGATCCTTAGTCACAATACATAAAACCAATAAAGTACCCAGAAATATGAAGAACTTGTACAAATCAGTAAAAAGGACAACCCAATACAAAAATGAGCAAAAATCTTGAGAGGGCATGTTACAGAATAGGAAACCTGAATGAGCAATAAATACATTTAATCTTATTATCAAACAAAACTGCACATTAAAATCACAATAAGATAGTATTACAACCTTAACAATGGCAAAAATAAGAATACCAAGTAAGGATGAGAATAGAGATTAATTAAAACTGCTGTATACTGCTGCTAAAAATGTAAATTATACAACCACTGGGAAAATAATCTGGTTCAGCAGTAGAGCGTCATCCAGGGATGTGGAAGTCCTGGGTTTATATATACACAAAGATGTGTATATATAATCTATGTTTTTTTTTGTTTTTGTTTTGTTTTTTGGGTTTTTTTTAGATTTTTATTTGTTCATTTTTAGAAAGAGAGAGAACAAGAGAGAGAGACAGAGAGAAGGGGAGAGAAACAGGAAGCATCAACTTCCATATGTGCCTTGACCGGGCAAGCCCTGGGTTTGTTTGGGGTTTTTTTGTTTTTGTTTTTTGTATTTTTCTGAAGCTGGAAACGGGGAGGCAGTCAGACAGACTCCTGCATGCACCCAACCGGGATGCACCTGCCATGCCCACCAGGGGGCGATACTCTGCCCATCTGAGGCATCGCTCTGTTGCAACCAGAGCCATTCTAGCGCCTGAGGCAGAAGCCATAGAGCCAATCTCAGCGCCCGGGCCAACTTTGCTCCAATGGAGCCTTGGCTGCGGAGGGGAAGAGAGAGACAGAGAGGAAGGAGAGAGGGAGGGGTGGAGAAGCAGATGGGTGCTTCTCCTGTGTGCCCTGGCCGGGAATCGAACCAGGGATTCCTGCACGCCAGGCCGACGCTCTACCACTGAGTCAACCGGCCAGGGCAAGCCCTGGGTTTTGAACTGGCAACCTCAGTGTTCCAGGTAGATGCTTTATCCACTGCACCACCACAGGTCAGGCTATAATCTATGTTTTTAACAGCACCCTTTATACTGGCAATAATCTGAAAATATCTCAATGCTCATCAAAAGTAACATAAATTAGAGTATATTCATAAAAAAGAAAACTAGAACAGTGAAAATAAATCTTAGCAAATACTAATGTCAAGCAAAAAATGCAAGTTGATTATACGCAGTATAATTACAACTTATGAATTTCAAGATAGGCAAAGTAAATAATATACTGATGAGAGATCTAAATATGTGGTAGAGTTTTATAAGAAACCAGGATTCTGGTTATTTCTAATGAGGAAGGCAAGGTAATGGGATCAGGTAAAGCCACATATTAGGCTTTAAAGAAACTGTTAATGCTTTTTCTGCACCTTTGTAATATATAAAACAACTGTTTAAAAATATTTCAGTATGTAGTATTTAAAATATAATAATTATTTCCTTCACTGGAATTTTTAAGTTTAAAGATAGTACCACTCATTAAAATTCATTTATAAAATACATATTCAAAAATGATTTTAGAATGCTAATAAACATTATAAAACCCTCTGTAACTACAGAACTAGAAATAATCAAGTTGAAAAATCCTACATGAAAGAATAGCTCTTTCTGAGCATGACCTATACACTAATAACAAAAGTAACATATAATTCATAGCAACAAAATATCTTACCTTTATAGGTGAAATATGAGAATGAGAAACAAATCCATGGACATTCTCAATTTCTGACAGGTTTTTCTCTGAAACATGAACCAGTTCTGGACCTATCACCTCACTCGTGATTTGTGGGGAAATGTGCTCTTGAGAAGGTGTTTCTTCATCACGGTACCGGTATTTCTGCAAAGTAATAAAAAAAAAAGTTACATATAAAGAAGTCCTGAGAAGCAAAGTGAATTCAATTCAAATCATGGTTTTCATAAATAGCCAAATACTCAATAATACTGTATTTAAATAGAGGAAGTATATTGTATGGTTTAACACATAAAGTCCACTTTTAGTCATGTCAATATTTAAATAAAATTATTAATTATTAAAAATAGTTCAATTAAATTAGTCTGGTTTTCTTCAAGTAATTTGAACAAAAATGAAAAAAAAAATCAGTCCTTTCAAATTCAAACTAAATATTAGTCTATTAGGTAATAGTATTTATCTTTTATTTACAAAAGAATCTTTGTCTCTTACTGTCTCTCAAACACACATATAATTCTATGAATCTACTTTTAAAAGATTATCAATTTTTTAAGAGATGAAGGGAGAGAGAAAGAGGGGGAAAGAGAAGAGGGAGAGAGGGAGTGAGAGAGAAGGGGGGGGAAAAGGAGAGGGAGAGAGAGAGGGAGCAAGGAAGGCAGAGGGAGAGGGTGAGGGAGGGAGGGAGTGAGGGAGTGAGAGAGGGAGGGAGGGAGGGAGAGACAGCATCAACTCAATATTCCATCTAGCTGTGCAACCCGATTACTTTTCATATGTGTCCTAGCTGGGGCTTGAACCAGTGTCGAGCCAGGCACTCAGGAACGAGCCAGCACCCTCAGGATCTAAGTGCCCTGGGGATCAAGTCAGCACCCTAGGAAATGAGCCCACACCCTTGGGATTGAGTCAGTGACCCGTGGATCAATGGTGACTGGGAGATAGAGCCCATGACCAAGGCTCTATCCACTGTGCCATCAGCCAGGGCATAGATTAACATAATAAAAAAAACCCAAATCTACCTCACACCATAGAAAAAAGTAAAAGATATCATAATTATAGTAAGTGGGAGAAAATAAAAGTGCATGTTTCTCAGATCAGGCTGGGAATGTGTATGCATAAACATAAAACCAAAACAAGCTAAAATATGCCCCCCCCCAATAAACACACATAAAAAAAGACACAGTCAAGGTACAATAAAAAAATAAATTTATAACAAAGAATGTCACTACAGGCTACTTTCATAAATCATTTATAAAATATAGTCAGCAAACATAAAAAGGAATATTCACAAAAGGCATACAAATGGGTCAGCAAACTTACAGGAAAAACTTATGCTCCACTTCATTAGTAAGTAAATATTATAGTGCCAGTATTCAGAGAAATGAATAGAAATAATCACATTCCTGATAGAGGTCTTTTTCTGGTGGGCAGTCTGGCAAAGTTTCAAAAGCCCTGAAAATATTTCTAGTTCTTGATTTAGTAACCTCACTTCCAGAAATTAACTGTGGAGGTAGAATCAGTGAGTAGCTAAAATATGTTGCATTTAGATACATATGCACATTACAAAGTATTTTTTAAGATCTTAACTATGAATTTGCAACCTCCAGCATCACTTTTTTAATAACATCCTTCTGTGAAATGGTATAATTACATGGACAGCAATGAGGCTCACATAGTATTACCTGGCTTAAAAAAATGTTTTCATGTTATTTTTAAAACCACTGTAAAGAATTTTCTAACTATATTTTAAGTAAGGCTGAAGCTAACATAAACATACTTACAAAACAACACAGTTTATTCAAACTCTACTGATGCATGCAGAAGGTTATTCATTATAGTTTGAAATTTAAAAAAATGAAAACACACTGCCTATACCCCCCAAAAGTGCTAAATAAATTATTATACAGGCATCCTAGGAAATATTACATACAAGTTAAAAAGGGTAAAAATCTATTTCCAACAGGAAAAGATAAAGACATAGACTACTGAATGATTAAAGCATGTTTCAAAGCTAACGCACAACACACACAGCTTTGATATTTTAAAGCAATTGTGTATTTATGTATGTGTACACATGTATAACATTTACATGTATATATATGTAATACATGTATATATATGTATATATATATACACATGTGTGTATGTTATCTCCATATCCATGAATGTACATAGGTAATTTGAGGTGGCTCTGAAAGGATTTACACCAAATAAAAAAAATGGTTCATTCTGAAAAGGAAAGAAATCACATATATATTTTATATACATATACATATGTCTATATACATATATACATAGCTATATACACACACATATATATATTTTAATATGTAAGGTGGTCTTTGATTCCTTTTTATTTCTTGTAATGACTCAAAGCATGCAACCTGGGGGTTTCCTAGTAAAATTACTCCATTCTCATAGGACCACTTAATGTGGTCCTTTCACTTCTGTATGTCCTGCAAATTGACAGCTGAATGAAATAGCTCAGTCAATCTCATGTTCAATCCTTTTGGCAAAATAATAGACGGTGCTGTGTTCTTTTATCAAGAAGCACATAATAGCCTGACCAGGAAGTGGTGCAGTGGATAGAGCATTGGAAGGGGATATGGAGGACCCAGGTTTTAAACCCCGAAGTTGCGAGCTTGAGCACAGTCTCATCCAGCTTGAGTGTGGGCTCATCAGCTTGAGCGTGGGGTCACTGGCTTGAGCCCAAGGTTGCTGGCTTGAGCAAGGGGTTACTTGCTCCTCTGGAGCTCCATCCCCATCCCCATCAAGGCACATAATGAGAAAGCAGTCAATGAACAACTAAAGGAGCCACAACGAAGAATTGATGCTTCTCATCACTCCATTCCTGCCTGTCTGTCCCTATCTGTCCCTCTCTCTGACTTTCTCTCTCTGTCACAAAAAAATCCCTCTATCCACAATAGTTTAGAAAAAAAGTACTTTTGCTACACAATTAAATTACCTAATGATTTCCTAAGTAGATAAGTATAACTTAGACATCCTTTTAATTATATTTAATTATGAAGTATGACCAGAGACATTTTCAATAATCTATTTTTTAATTTTACCACCAGGGGGCAACCGATAACCTCAAGTGGTATTTTTGGGATGAATACCACAGGATGTAAAGTGGTTTAAGGGTTCAGGTGGTAAATGTTCTAAATTCAGAGGTTATTAGATTAATTATGAGCAATGATATGCTACTTTCTTAAAACTGATTCTATAATAAGAACAGCATTCTTAAAACATCTTATAATACTTCATAAGTATTTAGTTTGCCTAAATGTAAGAAGAGAAATTTTAGTATGGCTAACTTTATAAAAATATCAAAAATTTTAAAACCCTTTTCCTAAAATATCCTGTTGTGCATACTACATGAAAAAACAGATTTAGCACTTGGAAAACAAAACTATAACCTGAGCTATTTAAACCATGCATATGAACTGTATACCAGCTCACAGTTTAATGAGCAATACAAATGTTAAAAACTGGTAAAAAGCTGTTTCTATAGAACAGCATATTTTTGTCTCACACAATCATTTCCATGTTATATTTCAGACTATTTCAGAAAATATCACTAGGAAAATAAGAATTCTCTGGAATGGCAAGGAGGTTAAACTGGGGATAAAGGAAAATTTAGGTGACCAGAAAAGCAATAAAGAGTGTAAAAAACTGTTCTGATATTTTTTTTAGTCAGCTAGCAATTTGGAGACCTCTTTACATCATCAATTAGAAAGTTTCAGTCCTACAAAAGCTAAGAAAAAGCTTCCATTCAAAACAATACTTCACAGTAAGTAATTATTACCTCCAATACTACAGAGATTTATTGGAAAGCTTTTCTTGCTTTCAACTTGGCTTTTAAACCATATGTTGCTTCTGATTGAAAAAATTGGATAAAAACATTTCTTTATGTCCTTTAATATTTTATTTAGAGAAACCATTTATCTTTAAGGTAAACTTTACATTTATTTTAGAGATCACATTACTTCATTAATATAACCACTGTTTCACTTATAGGGATTGCGTAGAGTCACGTTAATTTTGTTGTTTTGTGTAAAAGCTTCCACATACACACACAATCTAAATACCAACTTTTTTTATTTAGTATCAAAATCACAGCCTATGAAATAATTTCTCCCACGTCAGAGGCATAGCCAAGGCTGTATATTAATGCTGTTTCCTGTATATTTTAACTCTCCACAGTAGTAAAAGATAAAAACCAAGTCAATAATTAATCTTCATTAATGAAGAATGCCACTTTACATACAGCTTTCATAAAAATCAGATTCTTTTCCATTATACTTTAACTGTACACAAATCAATTATTTACTTGAGTTAGATACACAAAGAATGGGGAATTATATGCCATGAATTAAAGTCAGTTGAACAATCTAATCTGAATCATAATTATTCTTTGCTGAAATACTATTGGATTTTAAAACTAAGCTTTTTTAGAAGCATTATTCAAACCCACCTTAGATCTAAACATTAAGGATATTGTGTTGTTAGTGCATGCTACTCCATGGTGGCATAAAATCAGAGAAAAGCAATCCAAGTGTTTAATGCTAGGAGACATTTTTTCAGACCCTAAACATTTCAATTGATCCATGACTGAAATTCCAGAAAAATGCCTTGGTAAATGCTGCTTGCTGACTGTCTTTAACATTTCATCTAGATCCAAAGCATTCTTTTAAAAAAGATTTATATTAAAATGTTGCATTCTTCAGCTGTTTCCACTTATGAATGGAATTAAAAAGCTGTTTCTTTTTCCTATATAATAAAACTGTTTCAATAAAATTATAATCAAATTCCCAGAAGGACAATTCTCATTCAGCACCATTATGGCAGGGCCCAAAACCTTGCTAATATCCTTAAAATTTAATCCAACATCAGATCATCACAGGAGCTCTACCATCTCCTCCATGAGAGTAAGATACAAGAGCAGAACCACTATGCTCAAATATTTGCTGGCTACCTTGGGGGAGGGGCAAGATGGTGCAGAAAGGGAATCATTACCAAGTTCGATAAGAGATGAGACTGTCTATCAAACATCATGCTTTCTTATAACAACAGTAAGCATTCTAGGCTAATTTACAACATAGTTTAATGGTAAAAAGAGTGCCTCATCGCCCCCTGGTGGGCAGAGCGTTGCCCCTGGTGGGCGTGCCGGGTGGATCCCGGTCGGGCGCATGCGGGAGTCTGTCTGACTGTCTCTCCCTGTTTCCAGCTTCAGAAAAATGAAAAAAAAAAAAAAAAAGAGTGCCTCAATCACTTATATTTTGTGGTTTAATTCCTCTCTCTGAATCTTTCAAGCAACAAAAAAATCAGTTATGTGGCAAAATTAAAATAGTAACAGAATTATACTAGGACAGTACAAAACTTCAGTTAAGGAAAATATATATACATCCCCCCCCCCCCGAAATTAGAAGTGGGGAGGCAGTCAGAGACTCTCGCATGTGCCCAACCTGGATCCACCTGATATGCCCACCAGGGGCGATGCTCTGCGTATCTGGGGCATTGCTCTGTTTCTGTCAGAGCCCTTCTAGCGCCTGAGGCAGAGGCCATGGAGCCATCCTCAGCACCCGGTCCATCTTTGCTCCAGTGGAGCCTTGGCTACAGGAGGGGAAGAGAGAGACAGAGAGGAAGGAGAGGGGAAGAGGGGGAGAGGTGAAGAAGTAGATGGGTGCTTCTCCTGTGTGTCCTGGCCAGGAATCAAACCCAGGACTTCCACACACTGGGCCGACACTCTACCACTGAGCCAACCAGCCAGGGCTAAAATATATATATATATATATTTTGTATTTTTCTGAAGCTAGAAACGGGGAGAAACAGTCAGACAGACTCCCGCATGCGCCTGACCGGGATCCACCCGGCGCGCCCACCAGGGGCAACGCTCTGCCCACCAGGGGGCAATGCTCTGCCCCTCCGGGGCGTCGCTCTGCCACGACCAGAGCCACTCTAGTGCCTGGGGCAGAGGCCAAGGAGCCATCCCCAGCGCCCGGGCCATCTTTGCTCCAATGGAGCCTTGGCTGCAGGAGAGGAAGAGAGAGACAGAGAGGAAGGAGGGAGGGGGTGGAGAAGCAAATGGGCGCGTCTCCTATGTGCCCTGGCCAGGAATCGAACCTGGGTCCCCCGCACACCAGGCCGACGCTCTACCGCTGAGCCAATCGTCCAGGGCCTAAAATATTTTTTAATGCATCAAAATAACTTAAAATTTGTTACTGAACCAATTTTGGTGTATATCTATAACATGTCTAAAGGCAATGATATATCAAAGAATCAATATAATTCTTTGATATATCATTTATCTGTTCTTTCAAAGATTAATGTCTGTGCGTCTGTGCTTGGCTTTTTAAATCAACCCATCAGCAAGAAAGTATCATTACCTAATTATATACAACACTGTGAAAATGTCATTCTTAGAGTGTTTTATATTTAAAATTTTGCACATAAATGTTACATTTTATGCCATAGTTTTGTTATGATTAAAATGGGTAATATTTATTTAAACTCAAAAGTTGTACTAACCAGTAATAGCAAAAACTGGGGTAACAGTGAAAGGAATACTTATTGCTTCACCTATGTAATTATCTTTTCTTTCTTCCACTATATTTGGGGTTTTCCAAGTAATAGATATGTACTGCAGTTAGGAAATGGCTACAATAATTGCTAAGGAAAACTGCTGAATTTTACAAAACTGAAGTTATCAAATCATATATATACTTATACTCAAAGATCTTACTTTCTCTAACTTAATAAATAAAGCCTTTTGTGGAAAGGTATACTGTTGGGAAAATGAGTTTGTAAAATTTGTATTTTTTGAATTTGCTCACTTTTAGTGTTAAAAAATGGCGCTGAGCAGCGCCAGATACCTGATCTGTGAAATTGGAAATTACCTTCCTGCTTAGGAAGGGCTACTGTCTTGCTAATGTCTGCTGGAGGAGAAGTTTTTGCACGGGAAAAATTCTGAAAAGAGGAGGAGGAGAAGGGAGATGCCATGTTTGCAGAGTGATAGCAGAGAGAATGCAGGGTGCTGAAGAAGCCAGTTTGTGCAGAAAGTTTGGAGGAGGAGATGGGGAAGAGAGGTGAGGGACTTTTGTGAGCTCCGCTGAGACTGGTGAGGCTTTGATTCTAGGAGAAACCGGAGAAGATTCTTCCGGTAGTGGAACCGGAGAATGTGTCAGTGGCTTTGTGAGCTCTGACTCAATGAAGGAGGGAAGTGTTTTCCCTGTGTGTTTGCTTGTCAGCCAGTGCGAGATTTTAATAACGGAATGGCTCACCATTTTTTTGGCTCCACTGTTTCTTTACCATCTGCCCAAATCTAATGGGAACCTGCATGTGAATGGCCACCATGGTGGCAACTACTGGCCTTACATATACTTTCCCCAAAGAGAGTGAGGCAGAAAACCCCCAAGAACTCCTTATCACTACCCTGATTCAAAAACTACCCAAGGATACTTTTAATTCTAATTTCCCAAACTATTTCCTATTCTGTTCCATTCCTGAGTAAGCAATTTTATAATGGAAGAAGGGGATGAAACTATGTTAAATTTCTAATACAGTATAGAAAATGGCCGTCTGTCTAGTCGAATTACCCTGACAGGAAAACATCTGCAAATCATATAACTTTGTGAAACTTAAATGAAAGGCCAAGTGTCAAACTTAAGTAGGACAAGAAAACGTAAACTGATTTCCTTAGGAAACTATATATTTAAAAGACACATTTACTAACTCAGAACTATATTTACCAAGCTATAGTTCTCAGGATATTATTTTGCAGTGCTCCAGAGACCCCATCAATGTTTCCTCATTTAAAAACTTTCATTTTCACCAATTTAAAATTTTTAATTTAAAAAATCAAAAAAATATAATGTATAACAAGTTTTAATAGTGGTATTTTTAACAATTTATATTCATACTACCAACTAAATTTAAACTTGGTAGTTCTCAAAATACAACTCCAATTTTTGTGTATATGTAACATTTGCCATTGGTCATGTATTATTTGTTCTGCAATGGGCCGTCACTAAAATTCAGTCCTGTACACGTCTGTTCACCTAAAATTATATAAGTACATTATTTTGGTATGTGAATCACTAAAATAAATTCCAAGCAAAGTTCAAATACCATTTACTCAGCCTATGTTCTTAATATGGTTTGGCTTAAAGAGTGGGTTGCACAATAAATGCAAGCACATAATGTGTATATTTAACTATAATACTGTTATGATTTTTAAAAATAATTATTAGGAACTTATGAGTGGTTCTTGTCTAATTTTTATTTTTTATTGTATTTTTTGGAGTGACACTGGATAACAAAATTACACAGGTTTCAGGTGCACAATTCTACAACACATCTTCTGTACACTGTATTGTGTGTTCACTCCCCCAAGTCTCTGTCCATCGCCATTTATTCCTGTCTTTTTTTTTTTTTTTTTTTTTGCTAGAGAGAAGAGACAGAGGGAAACAGAGAGAGAGAGAGAGAGAGAGAGAGAGAGAGAGAGAGAGAAGGAGAGGAAGGGAGAGATGAGAAGCACCAACCCATAGTTGAGGCACTTTATTCATTGATTGCTTCTTACATGTGCCTGGACCAGGGGGCGCCAGCCAAGCCAGTGACCCCTTGCTCAAGCCAACAACCTTTGGATTCAAGCCTGTGACCATGGAATTATTTTTGATGATCTCATGCTCCAGAGGGTGACCCCATGCTCAAGCCAGCAACCTCAGGGTTTCAAACCTGGGACCTCAGCATCCCAGGTTGATGCTCTATCCATTGCACCACCACTGGTCAGGCACCCCCAGTCTGATTTATTTTGAGAATACGGGAAGCAGAGAGACAAGACTCCCGCATGTGCCCCCACAGGGATGGGTGACACTCTGCCCGTCTAGGGCATTGCTCCGTTGCTCAAAAACCAAGCTATTTTTAGCGCCTGAGGTGGAGGTCAAAGAGCCATTCTCAGCACCCAGAGCCAACTTGCTGGGGGGAAGAAAGACAAAGAGGCAAGACAGGTAGAGTGGAAAAGCAGATGGTCACTTTTCCTGTGTGCCCTGACTGGGAATTGAACCCGGGACATCCACACACCTGGCCAATGCTCTCCCACTGAGCCAACTACCCAGGGCTAATTTTTAAATAGAATAAATTAATTCAATCTATTTATTCTGAGTCAAAATTTATCATTCCTAACACTGCAGAGAGAATGTGGAAAAATATGAATTTGGATCTTAGCATGCAAAATGTAATTTTGACTTTTGAAACTGAGTAAATCTGACAGATAAGCAGTGAAGTATCTTGGTAGTTTTTTGGTTTGCTTTTTAAGAACATTTTAAAATAAGTCAATATCAGAAATACATCTACCAAATAATGACTTTCAAACTAAGAAACACAAAATTAGTAATAACATAATAATAGCGTTATCACTGTTGTTAATGGCATTTATTATTTAACAATTCCCTACTACTTGTCAGGCATTGTGTCAAGGGCTTTCCATGTGTAAAAATCATCAAAAACCTGAAAAAGAGATAAAAAAAAAGTAGATGATATATTCTTTCAAATGTTATATGGCAGTGATTTGCAACCTTTTTCATCTCATAGCAACACATGTATTACTAAAATTCTATGGCATGCCAAGAGATATTTTTTTGCCGATCTGACAAAATAATAGGTATAATTTAGACTAACTTACACTGGGCAGCTATTGTTATATTGACTGTTGTAATTTTTTTGACAATCTAACAGAAAAGATCGCCCTGATTAAACAGGTATAAGAGCAAGTTTTAAAAATTCAGTTTATAAGAATGATTATTTTTTTGAGAGAGAGAGAGAGAGAGAGAGAGAGATGAGAGAGACAGGAAGGGAGAGAGAGAGTGAAAAGCATCAACTCATAGTTGCTTTTACTTTAGTTGTATGTTAAACTTCTCATATTTGCCATGACTGGGGCTTTGTCAATGTCCCCTTGTTAATGCCAGCGACCTTCTGGGCTCAAGTTGGCAAGCTTCGGGATTGTGTGGATGATTTCCCTGCTCAAGCCGGAGACCCAACACTGACGAGCCCATGCTCAGAGCTAGTGACCTTGGAGTTTTCAACCAGCAACCTCAGTGTTCTGGGTCCAAGCTTTATCCACTGCACCACCACTGGTCAGGCATATTTTTAAAATTCTTACAGCACACAAAATCACTGTTATTTGGGTAAAATGGCCATTTGAGATTGTCTAGGACAGTGGTTCTCGACCAGGGACAATTCACCGCCCCACAGAGAACATCTAACAATGCCTGGAAATAGTTTTTTGTTGTCACAACTAGGGGAGGGAGAGTCTCCTGGCATTTAGTAGGTAGAAGCCTGAGAATGCTACTAAAAGTCCCAAAATGGCTCTGGCCAGTTGGCTCAGTGGTAGAGCATTAGCCCGGCATGTGGAAGTCCCAGATTCGATTCCTGGCCAGGGCAGACAGGAGAAGCGCCCATCTGCTTCTCCACCCTTTCCCCTCTCCTTTCTATCTCTCTCTTCCCCTCCTGCAGCCAAGGCTTCAATGGAGCAAAGTTGGCCCGGGCACTGAGGATGACTCAATGGCCTCCGCCTCAGGCGCTAGAATGGCTCCAGTTGCAATGGAGTAACGCTCCAGATGGGCAAAGCATCACCCCCTAGTGGGCATGCCCAGTGGACCCCGGTCGGGTGCATGCAGGAGTTTGTCCCTCTGTCTCCCCACTTCTTACTTCAGAAAAATACAAAAAAAAATTTAAGAAGTCCTAAAATGCACAAGACAGTACCCTACAACAAAGAATTATCTAACCCAAAATGTCAATAGTGCCAAGGTTAATAAATCCTGATTTAAAGAAATGTAGTTAACTCACTACTTGCTTTTGGTTAAAAACCTCAGATTTAGTGAAATTATATGTAAACTAATAAATTTTATTCAGTAGAGAAGTAAATAATTTTTGTTCAGTTGAAAAGGTAACCTAAAGATTAAGTTCATGGTCTTGTTAGACATTAAACAGTTTATCTCACTTGGCAATCCTATTTTAACACTGCCTATAAAAACCTAGATTCACAAATGCTCTCTGGGTAAATGAATAAAATTCCTGACATACATTTGCCTAAATAATGACTTACCTTTTTTGAAAATCATATTTTAACACATGCATTTAGGTTATTTAATGCAAATACCTCATTAAGTAAAAACTATTATAATGTCCAATTAGTTAATAAGGAACCCAAGGGTTTTTTGTTTGTTTTGTTTTTAATTTATTTATTAAATTTAATGCAGTGACATTGATAAATCAGGGTACATATGCTGAAAGAAAACATCTCTAGATTATTTTGACCTTGGATTGTGCTGTGTGCCCCTACCCCAAAGTTAAATTGTCTTCTGTCACCTTCTATCTGGTTTTCTTGTGCCCCCCACCCCTCTCTCCTCCTTTGCCCTATCCCCCCTCCCTCTACCCCCCCCCCCACCCCTGTTGCCATCACATTTTTGTTCATGTCTCTGAGTCTCATTTTTATGTCCCTTCTATGTATGGATTCATATAGTTCTTAGTTTTTTTCTGATTTACTTATTTCACTCCGTATAATGTTATCAAGGTCCATCCATGTTATTGTAAATGATCCATTGTCATCATTTCTTATGGCTGAGTAGTATTCCATTGTATATATGTACCAAAGTTTTTTAATCCACTCGTCCTCTGACGGACACTTGGACTGTTTCCAGATCTTTGCTATTGTGAACAATGCTGCCACAAACATGAGGGTGCATTTCTCCTTTTGGAGCCGTTCTGTGGTGTCCTTGGGGTATATTCCTAAAAGTGGGATAGCTGGGTCAAAAGGCAGTTCGATTTTCAGTTTTTTGAGGAATCTCCATACTGTTTTCCACAGTGGCTGCACCAGTCTGCATTCCCACCAGCAGTGCAGGAGGGTTCCCTTTTCTCCACATCCTCGCCAGCACTTATTCTGTGTTGTTTTGTTGATGAGCGCCATTCTGGCTGGTGTGAGGTGATATCTCATTGTGGTTTTAATTTGCATTTCTCTAATGATTAGTGATGTTGAGCATTTTTTCATATGCCTATTGGCCATCTGTATGTCCTCTTTGGAGAAGTGTCTATTCATCTCTTTTGCCCATTTTTGGATTGGATTGTCTTCCTGGTGTTGAGATTTACAAGTTCTTTATAAATTTTGGTGTTTAATCCCTTATCAGACGTATTGTCAAATATGTTCTCCCATTGTGTAGTTTGTCTTTTTATTCTGTTCTTGTTGTCTTTAGCTGTGCAAAAGCTTTTTAGTTTGATACAGTCCCATTTGTTTATCCTGTCTTTTATTTCACTTCCCTGTGGAGATAAGTCAGCAAATATATTGCTCCGAGAGATGTCTTACTGCCTATGTTTTCTTCTAAGATGCTTATGGTTTCATGGCCTACATTTAAGTCTTTTATCCATTTTGAGTTTATTTTTGTGAGTGGTGTAAGCTGGTGATCTAGTCCAATTTTCCCAACACCATTTGTTAAAGAGGCTGTCTTTACTCCATTGTATTTCCTTACCTCCTTCGTCAAATATTAGTTGTCCATAGAACTGTGGGTTTATTTCTGGGTTCTCTGTTCTGTTACATTGATCTATATGCCTGTTCTTATGCCAGTACCAGGCTGTTTTGAGTACAATGGCCTTGTAGTATAACTTGATATCAGGAAGTGTGATACCTCCCACTTTATTCTTCTTTTTTAAGATTGCTGAGGCTATTCGTGTTCTCTTTTGGTTCCATATAAATTTTTGGAATATGTGGTCTATATCTTTGAAGTATGTCATTGGTATTTTAATTGGTATTGCATTGAATTTATAGATTGCTTTGGGTAAAATAGACATTTTAATGATGTTTATTCTTCCTAACCATGAACATGGTATATGCTTCCACTTGTTTGTATCTTCCTTGATTTCTTTTATCAATGCTTTGTAATTTTCCAAGTACAAGTCTTTAGTCTCCTTGGTTAAGTTTACTCCTAGGTACTTTATTTTTTTTGGTTATAATTGTGTGAAGGGGATTGTTTCCTTAATTTCTCTTTCTGACTGTTCATTCTTGGTGTATAAAAATGCCTCTGATTTCTGAGTATTGATTTTATATCCTGCCACTTTGCTGAATTCATTTATCAGGTCTAGTAGCTTTTTGACTGAGACTTTAGGGTTTTCTATATACAATATCATATCATCTGCAAATAATGATAGTTTTATTTCTTCTTTTCCAACTTGAATGCCTTTTATTTCTTCTTCTTGTCTGATTGCTGTGGCTAGGACTTCCAGGACCATGTTAAATAAGAGTGGTGAAAGGGGGCACCCCTGCCTTGTTCCTGATCTTAAGGGTATTGCTTTTAATTTTTGCCCATTGAGTATGATGTTGGCTGTGGGTTTCTCATAGATGGCTTTTATCATGTTGAAGTATGTTCCCTGTATTCCCACTTTGCTGAGAGTTTTGATCATGAATGGGTGCTGGATTTTATCAAATGCTTTTTCTGCATCTATTGAAATTATCATATGGTTTTTCTCCTTCTTTTTGTTTATGTGATGAATCACATTGATTGATTTACGAATATTGTACCAGCCTTGCCTCCCCAGAATAAATCCCACTTGATCATGGTGTATGATTTTTTCCATATATTGTTGGATCCGGTTTGCTAATATTTTGTTGAGGATTTTAGCATCTATATTCATCAGCGATATTGGCCTATAATTTTCTTTCTTTGTGTTATCTTTGCCTGGTTTTGGAATCAGAATTATGCTCGCCTCATAAAAGGAGCTTGGAAGTCTTCCTTCCTCTTGAATTTTTTGAAATAGTTTGAGAAGGATAGGAGTTAGTTCTGCTTTGAATAGTTGGTAGAATTCCATTGTGAAGCCATCGGGCCCCGGACTTTTCTTTGTTGGGAGTTTTTTGATAACTGTTTCGATCTCATTTGTTGTAATCGGTCTGTTTAGGTTTTCTGATTCTTCCAGATTGATTTTTGGAAGATTGTATGTTTCAAGGAATTTGTCCATTTCATCTAGGTTGTCTAGTTTTTTGGCATACAGTTCTTCACAGTATTTTCTTACAATATTTTGTATTTCTGTTGTGTCGGTAGTTATTTCTCCTCTCTCATTTCTAATTTTATGTATTTGAGTCTTCTCTCTCTTTTTCTTGGTGAGTCTAGTTAAAGGTTCATCAATCTTGTTTACCTTTTCAAAGAACCAGCTCCTGGTTTCATTGATCCTTTGTATTGTTTCTTTAGCCTCTATGTCATTTATTTCTGCTCTGACCTTTATTATTTCCTTCCTTCTACTACATTTGGGCTTTACTTGCTGTTCTTTTTCTAATTCTTTTAGATGCAGGGTTAAGTTGTTTATTTGAGCTTTTTCTAGCTTCTGAAAGTGTGCCTGTAGTGCTATGAACTTCCCTCTCAGTAGTGCTTTTGCTGTGTACCATAAATTTTGAGTTGTTGTATGCTCATTGTCATTCGTTTCTAGGAATTTTTTTATTTCTTCTTTGATCTCATTCTTAATCCATTCATTATTTAACAACCTGCTATTTATTTTCCATGTGTTTGAGAATTTTTGAGCTTTTCTGTTGTGGTTCATTTCTAGTTTCATGCCATTGTGATCGGAGAAAGTGCTTGATATGATTTCAGTCTTCTTAAATTTGTTGAGAGCACTTTTGTGCTCTAACATGTGGTCTATCCTAGAGAATGTACCATGAGCACTTGAAAAGAATGTGTATTCTGCTGCTTTAGGGTGGTTCTGAAGATATCTATTAAATCGAGTTGATCTAGTGTTTCCAATAAGTCTGCTGTTTCTTTGTTAATTTCCTTTCTTGAGGATCTATCGAGTGATGTTAGTGGGGTATTGAAATCCCCTACTATTATAGTATTGCTGTTGATCTTGCTCTTTAAATCCATCAAAGTCTGCTTTATATATTTGGGTGCTCCTATATTAGGTGCATAGATATTTATAATAGTTATATCTTCCTGTTGGATTACTCCCTTTATCATTATGTAGTGGCCTTCTTTATCTCTTACTGTAGCCTTTGTTTTAAAGTCTAATATGTCTGATACAAGTATTGCTACCCCAGCTTTTTTTTCATTTCCATTTGCATGAAATGTTTTTTTCCATCCTTTTACCTTCAATCTATGTGTATCTTTTGTTCTAAGGTGTGTCTCTTGTAGACAGCATATGTATGGGTCCTGCTTTCTTATCCACGCAGCTACCCTATGTCTTTGATTGGATCATTTAATCCATTTACGTTTAAGGTTATTATTGATATTTAGTTGTTTATTGCCATTTTCTTCTTTAAAGGTGTATTCCTTTTTTGCTATATTCTTTTCCCACTTTGATCTGTTTACAACAGGCCCCTTAACATTTCCTGCAGCACTGGTTTGGTTGTAATGAATTCCTTGAGTTGTTTTTTGTCTGGGAAGCTTTTTATTTCTCCTTCGATTTTAAACGATAGCCTTGCTGGATAAAGTAGTCTTGGTTGTAGGTTCTTGTTCTGCATTACTTTGAATAGTTCTTGCCATTCCCTTCTGGCCTCAAGTGTTTCTGTTAAGAAGTCGGATGTCATCCTTATGGGGGCTCCTTTGTAGGTGATAACTTTTTTTTCTCTTGCAGCTTTTAATATTTTCTCTTTATCGCTTAGCTTTGGTATTTTAATTATGATGTGTCTTGGTGTAGGTTTCTTTGGGTTTCTCTTTAATGGAGTCCTCTGTGCTTCTTGGACTTGAGAGTTTCTCTTGCATTAATTTAGGGAAGTTTTCAGCTATGATATGATTGAACAAAGTCTCTATCCCTTGTTCTTTTTCTTCTTCTTCAGGAACCCCTATGATGCGGATGTTATTTCTCTTCATGTTGTCACAGAGCTAAGGGTTTCCTCTGACTTTTTGAGTCTCTTTTCTCTTTTCTGCTCTGCTTTCATGCCTTCATTCCAGTTGTCCTCCAACTCGCTGATTCGATCCTCAGCTCTATCTATCCTGTTTTTAATTCCTTCCATTGTGGTCTTTATTTCTGATATTGTATTTGTCATCTCCAACTGATTCTTTTTTATACTTGCTATTTCTTTATTTAGGTGTTCATAATGACCATTCATTGTTGTTCTAAGATCCCTAAGCATCCTTACAATCATTATTTTGAACTCTGCATCTGGAAGTTTGATTATTTCCATATTACTCAGTTCATCTCCTGAAGATGTCTCTTGTGGTTTCATTTGGATTGCACTTTTTTGTCTTCTCATTGTCTGTTTTGGGTTTTTTTATTTGTAGAGTTGGTTGAGTCTAGGCTTGGTGTTGTCTGCCTCCAGTTTTCAGTTATTTCTAGGTCTTCTTGGGTTGGTATCAGCTGTTATCTGTAATCCACTTTCAGATTTGGGCAGCTTTGAAGTCTTGATTTGTTTGTTTTCTTAACAGGTGATAAGTCTTTTTACTGATCTCAGCAGGGGGCTTCCTTGAAACTGTATCCAGGAATGCGGTGGGTGTAACCTGAGACTCTGAAGGCCTCTTTAGCCAATTAATCTCTCTGGGGGCAGGGTGTTTTCTCAGCTTCAGTAGGGGGAGGTGTATCTCAGATCTCCATGGAGACCTGAGTTACTGCCCCTCCTCCCCACTTCTTGTTTTCAGCTGTGTCTTGTTGCACTGATTGGAGCTGGATAGATGTCCGGAGATCTCTGATCCGGAAGCAATTCAGCCCTGTTTTGTGAAAGGTTCAGTCCCTCCCCCAGCTATGGCCGCCTCCAGCATGGATGAGTCAGCCTTTTTAGGTCGTCTCCTTCATTCCTTAGCCCCTCACAGTCTGTCCCTCTCTCTTTCCTTTCCGCTTGGGAGATAAGCTGGTCTTTTCAACACACCTCACTCTCTGGTCGCCAGGCAAGTGGCTGTGAGCAGTAGTTTCTGCCCTTTTCCCTTGTGTGAGATCCCCTCTGGGCTCTCGGCCTCACCCCCCCCCCCCATTCCTGTAAGCAGGGGAGATTCAGGCACTCACTACCAGGTTTTTTGTGGCTTCCTCTTTGCTCCTTGGTTTTTGAGAGCTGTTCTTGTAGTTCAGAGTTGATTTTTCATGCTGATTTTTCCTAAATTGATTTGTATTCCAGTTTGGTGGTGAGAGCTGGGCGTCTGTGTGTCTGCCTACTCCGCTGCCATCTTTTTCCCCTCAGGAACCCAAGGTTTTAACAAATTAATTAATTTATACAAGGTGTCATACTTTGTAGAAAAGAGAAACATGTCTGACTCTGACGCCCATTTCAACAATTAGTAACTGCAAGTAATGGTTAGATATTTAGTAAGTCAGCTTTAAAAAGTACATTCCTTACTACTCTTCCTAGCTGCTAGAATGACAATTTAAGACTATAATGCAGCTCTGGCCAGCAGCTCAATGGATAGAGCATTGGCAGGGCATATAGACATCCTGGGTTCAATTCCCGGTCAGGGCACACAGGAGATACAACTATCTGCTTTTCCATCCTCTCTTCCCTTCCCACAGCCAGTGGCTTGATTGGTTCAAGCGTGACCCAGGGCACTGACAATAGCTCCATTAAAGCACTTTAGCCTCAGGCACTAATAAGAGTAGCTTAGTACTGGAGCATCAGTACTGATTAAATATATTTTGCTGTAATTAAGAATACTAAAATGTTATTCTGTCAAATAAATACTAAAAAATGAAAATTTAAACTAATGTCAAATCAAATACTTTTTTTCTCTTGATCAAACTGCAGTACCTTCACTGATTTCAGCTAATCACAAATTTCAGCAGCTTTCAAAATTGAAGACAGCCAGTTATAACACATTATCAAGTTAAACTGTGATAAAATACAATTTCAAATAATGGGGTAAATCCATATGCTAAAAACTGCACCATAAACCTCAATGTACATGGCCAAATGAAGACTGTGATAATGAAATTACAGGAGCACCAACAAATCAGTGCCAATAATTGCTTTGTGCATTCACCTGGCTACTACTTTTAAAGCAGTTCTAAAAGGATACCTAGCACTATTTCAACTGCCCCAATCTGAACACAAGACAAAAAGTATAAGAAGAGCCCTGCTAATGATACTAGTCATGGTAACAAAAAGAAAAGCTACTGTTTTAGGAAAACTGGGCTCATTATTTTTACTGTATACTTATATATATATATATATATATATTTTAAGTGTTTTTTTTTAAAAATGAAGTTCATGGAAGAAACAAACCTTTGCACCATGAGTCTGAAACTCGAACCTAGTAATTCTGAACCTTTGGTGTTCGTTAAAATCTACTATACTGATCAGAAACACATACTGCAGGTACTTCATGAATAGTTGTTGAATGATGAAAACAAATCATCTTCAATGGTTCTCATTTAAGGCTGTATAATATGCAACACACACAGTTGACCCTAAAATCACCACTTACATTAAAAAGAAAACATAAAAAACTTTCTTTGTGCCAAAGGAAACATGTATTTAATAACTGCCAAGTATCTCAAGAGACAAAGAAAAAGTTTGTGACAAAATCCAACACTGATTCATGATAAAAATCTTCAACAAACTTGGAAAATAAAGAAAGGTGCTCAACTTGATAAATAACACCTACTAAAAACTTAACATCTAACACCATAATTAATGATGAAAGACTGAATGTTTTCTCCTTAAGATCAAAAACAAGGAAAGACTATACAATTCACTCACTCATATTCAAAAATTGTACTGAAAATTCTAGCCAGTGATATCAGGCAAGAAAAATAAAAGGCATCCATATTGAAAAGGAAAAAGTAAAACAGCCTTGATTTGCAGATGACATGACCCCATACATAGAAAATTCTAAAGGAATCAACAAAAGAAACTATTAGAACTAACAAGTTCAGTAAGGATGTAAGATACAAGAGCAATACACAAAAAGTAACTGTAACTCTACATACAATAAACAATCTGAAAATGAAATTAAGAATAAAATTCCATCCAATTAACATAAAAACAAAATAATTAGAAAAAAATTAATAAAGGCATAAAACTCATACACTGAAAATTATAAAACATTATTAATGTAAAGAAGATTTAAATAAATAAGAAACATTCCATATTCATGGGCTGGAAGAACTAACTTCTAAAGGTAATAACTATCATTTTTTCACTTCTATTCAAACATTTTTTTAAATTGGATTCAAATAACATTAAAAATTTGTCTAGGGTACTCAAAAAACCACATGGTAAAAATTATAACTTGGAGCACATTATCTGAGAAATATCATATTCATGTAACCATAAAAAAATTTTTATAAGCTTTAACAAGCCATAACTTTTTATGTATTGTAGTTTGTGGAGGCTTCTCTGTATTTAAAGAGATAAATCCACCACACATTAGCAGAGCTCTGATAAGCTATATCTGTGGTTTTAGCATAAAACTTCTTTGAAACCATATCTCAGGTAGATGTCCCCCAAAACAAAACAGATAAAAGCAGAGGCTCTGGCTGAGTGCCATTAAGTCCCATCATATGTCTTTGCATGTTCTCCTGAGCCAATCAACACTAAGTTCTTGAAGGAAGCCTAGAGTCCCAAAGATCAGGTTTTGAATAACGGTTCTCAAATGGTAAACTATCTGAATAAGATTTCTAGGTATTCAGTCTAGTTCAAATCTAACAGTTTTTATTTTTTACAGGCTCCCTATTGTGATTCTAATACACAGACACATTTACAAATCTAGATATCCAAATAAGAAAAGCACAGTTAAACTGAATTGAGTTCAAAATTTTGACACAGAATACTTTTCTCAAGGAGGAGGAAATGGAATAAACAAGGACAAAATATCCAAGAAAAGTATAAAAGATAAATTTAAGAGTACAGTATTTACTGATGAAAGATCTAACGTTTGGCAACAATAAATGTTTAAAATTGGCCCTGGCCGGCTGTCTCAACAGATAGAGCAGTAGTCGGGAACCTATGGCTCGCGAGCCAGATGTGGCTCTTTTGATGGCTGCATCTGGCTCACAGACAAATCTTTAATAAAACAAATAATAACGTTAAAAATATACAACATTCTCATGTATTACAATGCATTCATTTCCTACTGCTCATGTTCAAGGTTGCGGGTGGCTGGAGCCAATCACAGCTGTCCTCTGCACAACACCAAATTTTTATTGGATAATGCATAACGTACACGGGTCATTGTATGGCTCTCATGAGATTACATTTTAAAATATGTGGCGTTTATGGCTCTCTCAGCCAAAAAGGTTCCCGACCCCTGGGTTAGAGGGTCAAACTAGTGTAGAGATGTCCTGGGTTTGATCCCATTGACCCAGTGTACAGACATCCTGGGTTTGATCCCTCGTCAGGGCACACAGGACAAGCAACCATCTCATTCTCTTCCCCTCCCCTACCTTTCCCCCTTGTCTCTCTCCTTCCCCTCTCATAGTCAGTGGCTTGGTTGGTATGAGCATCAGCCCTGGGCACTGAAAACAGCTCAGTTGATTCGAGCATCAACCCTAGACAGGGACTGCTGGTGAATTCCAGTTAGGGCACATGCAGGAGTCTGCCTATCTCCCTTCCTTTCACTTAGAAAAAATCAATCCCACACTGTCTGAAAAAATGATTGCAGATCCTGTGATGAAATCCTAAACAGACATTATAACACACAAAAATAGACAAATATACTTTTTTTTTTTAAGAGACAGAGAGAGAGTCATAGAGAGGGATAGTTAGGGACAGACAGATGGAAACAAAGAGAGATGAGAAGCATCAATCATTAGTTTTTCGTTGTGACACCCTAGTTGTTCATTGATTGCTTTCTCATATGTGCCTTGACCAGGGGCCTTCAGCAGACCGAGTAACCCCTTGCTCGAGCCAGCGACCTTGGGTCCAAGCTGGTGAGCTTTTGCTCAAGCCAGATGAGCCCGCGCTCAAGCTGGCAATCTTGGGGTCTCGAACCTGGGGCTTCAGCATCCCAGTCTGACGCTCTATCCACTGCGCCACCACCTGGTCAGGCACAAATATACTTTTAAAGAAAATGTGGTAACAGGGAAAGTTACTCTTTTATTTTCTAAAAGGAAAAAAATTGAAAATTGAATGGACAAAGAGAATTATAATTTTATGAGTATGTGTCCCTTAATTATGTGCATAAGAGGTTATAAGTGCATAAGTTTACAGATGACTTATATATATATATAGTTAAATATTTCTGTAGTTTTCAGTGAACATACATCACTTTTTTATCAGCCTCATCCCAAAAGAAGAATGTTATTTTTTTAAGGAAACTACTGGAACAGTAGTTCACAGCCCAGAATAGACCGAATTAAATTTACTGTGAAATGAAATAGGATCTAAATAAATTAAATTGGGAAAATTGTGTCAGGCCAAGTAGGAGTATCTGGTACAGAACTTGCCTCCTGCTTTAAACTGGTAAACTAGGAAAGAATACATGCAACAATAGTTTCCAGACACTGGGACAACCAGCAGAATATGACAGAGATAGCATCTGAGAAAAAGGAAAACAAATAAGGTGAGTGCTACTATTTTTCCTGCTTTCTTACCTGAACGTAATTTGAGAACCTGGCTCACAATGGAAAACCCAAGCAAACACAGCCATCTCACTGAACTGAAAAGATCAAGACTGGTTTTTAGAGAGTGTGAAGCAGGTGGAATTTGCAAGACAAGAGTACTAGAAAGGAGGAAGCAGAGAAAAAGGTCCAGAAATCAGTACAAGAAGTATGCGAGACTTTGGTCTGACACTAATCTACACAAGACGTATGAAACTCCACAAGGCCAAGCAAAGAACAGGAAGTTAGAAAATGAGCAAGCTCCAGAGCTCACCCTGGGATGGGAGGTGTTCAGATCCATGCAGCCAGAGTAGAGAGACCTCAGTGAATACTTGGAGCCACTAGTCCAGACTAACTCTAAAATAACCTTAGAGTATAGTGACTCTAAAATAACCTTAGAGAAAAGGCTACTGAAGACCCAACTTTTAAAAAACCTTTTAAAAGTCTTGAATCAACCTTATCTGCAAGACGGAACTGCCTGCCAAAAAAGAAGCAAACAAACAAAAACCATTGGCACTTTAGAGAAAACAATACTCAGCAACACTGTACAACATTCACAATGTCTGGCATCCAAGAAAAAAAAGCAAAGACATGCAAAGCATCAGAAAACTGGAACCCGGACGGGAGGAAAATCAGTCCATATGAACATATCTAGAAATGTTCGATGATAAAATTAACAGACTTTGAAACACTTTCATAAAATTTTATGTATGTTCAAGGACTTGCACATAATGACAAAAATGGAAGCAATAAAACTGTACCAAATGGAATTTCTAGTGATGACAAATGCAACTGGTGAAATGAAAAGTCTACTAATGAGATTAACAGCAGATCAGACACCAGAGAAAATAAATGAACTTGAAGTCATAGCAATAGAAATTATCTCAACTAAAAAATGGGGAAGAAGAAATAAAACTGATTTAAAAAAAATACAGCCACAGTGAACTGTAGGACAATATCAAGAAATCTAACATACATGTAATTGGAATCACAGGACAGAAATAAAATAAAAGCAGAATAAACACACACATAAACAACCACACCCACCCCAACACAAACACAGAAAACATGATAATCAAATTACTAACAACCTGTCAAAAAGAAAAATTAAAGCAACTTAGAATTTTACATTCATCAAAAATGTCTTTCAAAAATAAAGGCAAATACTTTCTCAGGTAATCAAAAGCTGAGAGAATTTATCACCAGAAAAACTGCATTACAAGAAATCTTAGCCTGACTAGGAGGTGGCATAATGGATAGAGCATCAACCTGGGATGCTGAGGACCCAGGTTCGAAACCATAAGGTTGCCAGCTTGAGCGCGGGCTCATCTTACTTGAGCAAGGGTTCACCTTGAGAGTAGGACTGCTGGCTTGAGTGTTGGATCACAGACATGACCACATGGTGGCTGGCTTGAGCGCAGTGGTTGTTAGCTTGAAGCCCAAGGTCGCTGGCTTGAGCAAGAGGTCACTGGCTCAGCTGCAGCCCCCTGGTGAAGGCATATATCAGAAAGCAATTAATGAACAACTAAAGTGCCACAACTATGAAGTGAGGCCATCTCTCCCTTCCTGTCTATCCCGGCCTGTCCCTCTCTCTCGTTTAAAAAGAAAAAATTGAAGTTGTTCTTCTTAAAAGAAAATTAGATGACCTATAAAATAAAAACTCTAACAATAGTAAATATTTGAGTGAATATTAAACATTTTATTATTGATCTTAAAATTTCTTTAGAAGATAATAAACTCAACTCCTTGAAAATAACAAGAAAATTTATGTCACCCTGGATTTGACTATAACTCCTTAGATACAGCACCAAAAGCATAATCTATGAAAAAATTGGTAAGTTGGACCTTCATTAATATTAAAAACTTCTCTTGCAGCCCTGGCCGTTTGGCTCAGTGGTAGAGCGTCAGCCTGGCGTCGGGAGTCCTGGGTTCGATTCCTGGCCAGGGCACACAAGAGAAGCGCCCATCTGCTTCTCCACCCCTCCCCCTCTCCTTCCTCTCTGTCTCTCTCTTCCCCTCCTGCAGCCGAGGCTCCATTGGAGCAAAGATGGCCCGGGCGCTGAGGATGGCTCTGTGGCCTCTGCCTCAGGCGCTAGAATGGCTCTGATTGTGGCAGAGCGATGCCCCAGATGGCAGAGCATCACCCCTGGTGGGTATGCCAGGTGGATCCCGGTCGGACACATGCAGGAGTCTGTCTGACTGCCTCCCCGTTTCCAACTTCAGAAAAAAACAACAACAAACTTCTCTTGCAAAAAACACTGTTCCTATAATGAAAATATAAGTCAAGATTGGGAGAAAATGTCTGCAAGAACACTTATCTGGTCAAAGACTAGTAACCAAAATATACAAAGAATTCTTAAAATTCACTAAAATGAAAACAAAATCATTTTATTATTTTCTTTTGTATTTTTCCAAAGTGAGAAGCAGGGAGGCAGAGATACAGATTCCCGCATGCGTCCGACCGAAATCCACCTGACATGCCCACCAGGGGGCGATACTCTGCCCATCTGGGGCATTGCTCTGATGTGACCAGAGCTATTCTAGCACCTGAGGCAGAGGCCATGGAGCCATCTTCAGCACCCGGGCCAACTATGCTCCAACGGAGCCTTGGCTGCAGGAGGGGAAGAGAGAGAGAGAAAGGATAGGGGGAAGGGTGGAGAAGCAGAGGGGTGTTTCTCCTGTGTGCCCTGGCCGGGAATTGAACCCGGGACTTCCACATGCCGGGCCGATGCTCTACCGCTAAGCCAACCAGCCAGGGCTGAAAACAAAATTATTTTTAATAGCAAATGATCTGAATACCACTTTACCAATAGAATACAGACAGACAGGATAATGGCCTATGAGATGTTCAATATTATGTCATTAGAGAACTGTAAAATACAACTACGTATTTATTAGAATCACTAAAATCCAAAACACTGATAACACCAAATAGGATCTTTCATTCATGCTGGTGGAATGCAAAATGGTACAGCCACTCTGAAAGACAATTTTGCAGTCCCTTACAAAACTAAACACTAAAAACTAAACCATACAATCCAACAATCACATTTCTTGGTGTATATCCAAATGATTTAAAACCTTATATCCATATGAAAACCTGCACATGGACATTTATAGTACCTTTATTTATTGACAAAAAAAAGAAGCAACCAAGGTATCATTAAATGGGTGAACAAATAAACAAATTGTGGTACATCCATACATGAAATCTTATTCAGTGATAAAAAGGTGCCATTAAATCATGAACAGACATGGAAAAACCTTAATGCATGACACTAGTGAAAGAAATCAAAATGAAAACACTGTATTCTGTATAATTTCAATCATATTATATTCCGGAAAAGGCAAAATTATGGTTAAAAAACATCAGCAGTTGCTAGGGGTGCAGCAAAGAAGGACAGGTGAATAGGTGGAGATTTTTAGGACAACAAAACTATTCTGTATAATACAATGGTAGGTAGATGATATTATACATTTTCAAAACCCACAGAATACGTAGTAGAAGAGTAAACCCTAATGTAAACTGTGAACTTTAGTTAACATATAAATACTGGCTCATTAACTATAACTACATTTTTTACTCAATTTTTTTGTAAACCTAAAAGTGATCTAAAATATTGTGTTATTTGAAAAAGAAAATCTCTGTTCAAGAAAAAATATAATAAACAATGGTTTACATGTGGGTTTACAATATATGTAGAACTAAAATATATGACAACAGTGACACAAATGAAGGGAAGAGGAAATGGAAATGTACTGTTATAATATTTTAACATTATATGGCATGTGGTGTAAAACTTTAAGGTAAACTATGATAACTTAAAGATGCCTACTGTGAATTTAGATGTCAGGGCCTAGGACAACTAAAATACTAAAGCAAAGATGTACAGCTGATAAGCAAATAGTCAATGATAAAATAAAATAATAAAAAATTCTCAGTTTCTACAAAAGAAGGCAGTAAAAGGAGAAAAATATAGAATAAGTGGTACAAATATAAAACAAATAGCAAGATGTAGATTTAAATACAACTATACTAATAATTACATTAAATGTAAATTATTAAATGTGTCAATCAAATGGGGTTTTCAAAGCCATGTCTGATCCCTAAATTTTATTTTAAAAATATTCACCAAAAATTATATATATTAGGTTTTTATTTGCATATCACATTTCTAATTCATGAAATTTTATTTTCCATATGATTTTGAAACTAAATAAGCAATTACAGAGTGATAAGCACTAAAAAGGAAACAAATAGTATGTAGTTAAAGAGAACCAGCAAAATTTTTACTTAGATAGTCACAAAAGGCCTCTTTGATAGGTGCTGAGACCTAAAAGGTTGACATGTAAAAGTCAAGAAGAGGAGCGAACTTTCAGGCAGTAGGGGAACCTGCAAAAATAATGGAATGTTAGGATCTGAAAGGCAGCTATTATAATTAGAGCGGAATCAACCAGAAGAGTAGTTTAAGTCAGAAAGGTAGTCAAGGTCTAGCTCATGTAGAATCTACTATTCCAGAATAAGCATATTCTAACTAGATTTTATTCTAACTAGAATTGTGAGCCATTTAAAGGGTTTTAAACAAAGGAGTGATGAGAATCTGCTATAGACATTTTCCCCCATTCTGGTTTGTATAAAGAAGGGATTATATAGGCAATAGTGGAAGCAGAGAGATCAACTACTAGGTATTTGGGTCCAGGTAAGAAATAATGGCTTAGCCTGACTAGGCGGTGGCGCAGTAGATAGAGCATCAGACTGGGACATGAGGACCCAGGTTTGAAACCCCGAGGTCGCTGGCTTGAGTGCAGACTCATCTGGCTTCAGCATGGGCTCACCAGCTTGAGTGCTGGGTCACTGGCTTGAGTGCAGACTCATCTGGCTTCAGCATGGGCTCACCAGCTTGAGTGCTGGGTCACTGGCTTGAGTGCAGGATCCTAGACATGACCCTATGGTCACTGGCTTGCGCACAAGGTTGCTGGCTTGAAGCCCAAGGTCGCTGACTAGAGCCCAAGGTTACTGGCTTGAGCAAGGGGTCACTCGCTCTGCTGCAGTTCCCCAGTCAAGGCACATATGAGAAAGCAATAATAAACAACTAAGGAGACTAAGGAGCTGCAACAAAGAATTGATGCTTCTTCTCATCTCTCTCTCTTCCTGTCTTTCCCTATGATATCAGTCTCTGTCTCTCTGCCACACACACACACACACACACACACACAGTAATGATGGTTTACACAAGAGTACTAATAGTATTGATGAAAAAGAAGGGTTTGGTTATGTTTTAAAGGTAGAAAGGAAAGGAAATGTGAAGGAAGTGAATGTTAGGGTAAAAGAAAAGAAGAGGATGACTCCCAGGTGTCTAGCTTGAGAAACACAGTGGTGGAAGAAACAGAAAAGTTATCAGACATTTTAAATTTAAAATACTTATTAAATACCAAGCCAAATGTTGTGTATCAAATCTAGAAAAGATATCTGGAGATATAAATTTGAGAATAATCAATATGGTAGGTAATAATTAAAGCCTAGGGAACAAAAAAGATCACTCTCAATAATAAAGAACAAAAGGTCAGAACTCCAGAAAACATAAAATTTTAAGTAAGGCAAAGGAAAGCTTAGAAAAGCTGAACCACTGAGGTTAGGGGGGAAAAAGCCTGAAAAGCACATTATTACAGGAACCAAGAGGGGAAACATACCTCAAGAAAATGCCCTACAAGTACTGATAGACTTACGACCTATGCAACTTACAACCATTCGACTTTATGACCACAACAGCTAGTGACGACTGCTCCGCGTCTGGCAGTGCAAGCGTTGCCCAGCTGGGCATACAACAGTGCTGGCCAATAAAATGTTTCGTATATGTTTATATATTTTGATATGTTTTGCAATTGGGAAAATGTTTCCTTTGGTATTTTTTACAATTGTATTTTGTATTTTTGTATACACCTGTATTTTGTAATTTTGTATGCTTTACAAATATTAAGCCAGTTGTACTGGTAATGCAGTGTTTTACTTAAACCTGACGAATGTAAAAATAAGAAACAGAATGGTGTAGAGATGATACAAATGGCATAAAAATGAACAAAGAAAATTATGATATATAACAATAATGAAAGAAAATTATAAAATATGACTTAAAGATTTTTATAACATCATTTCACAGTACTGTACCTATAGCCTACTCAACTTACGACCAAATCGTGTTACGACCGGTCTTTTGGACCCAATCGTGGTCGTAAGTCGAGCACTAACTGTATTCCACTAATTAAAATAGATTAGCAGAGTAGATTAAAATCATGACTCACCATACGCTCTCTATAAAAAACTCATTTCAAACAATGACACAAGCAGGATGAAATAAAAGATGAAAAAATAAATACAATGCAAATATTAAAGAAAAGCAGGATCAACTACAGTAATAACCAAATAATTCGACTTGAGAGCAAAGAAAATTACTAGAATGGAACATTACATGATAATAAAAGGGTCAATCTAACAAGAAGACAAAGCCATCATAAATGTGCACATCCCAACAGTAGAGGTACAAAATGTGTAATGTAAAGACTGACAAAAATGTAAGGAGAAACTGACAAATCCACAAATATAGTTGGAGACTTTAACATCCTCTCTCAACAGTGAATAGAATTACACAGAAATCAGCAAGGATATTGAAAAACTCAACTCCATCAATCATCAGGATATAATAAACATTTATAGAACACTCCAGTCAACAACCACAGAATAAACATTTGTTTTTCTTTGAGAGATAGAAACAGAGACGAAGAGAGAGAGAGAGAGAGAGAGAGAAACAGGGAGACAGACAGGAAAGGAGAGAGAAGAGAAGCATCAAGTCATAGTTGTGGCACTTGAATTGTTCTTCGTTTGCTTCTCATATATGCCTTGACTGGGGGGGGAGGGGGCTCCAGCCAACCCACTAACCCCTTGCTAAAGCCAACAACCTTGGGTTTTAAGCCACTGACCCTGCACTCAAACCAGCGACCTCAGCGTTTCAAACCTGGGACCTCAGTGTCCCAGGTCGACGCTTTATCCACTGCACCACCACTGGTCAGGCTAAGCATTCTTTTTAAGTGCCCAAAAAACATATACCCAAAGAACAAAAGAGAGAGACTTTTATCCTGATCATAAGACAAACCTCATATATTTAAAAGAACTGAAATCACAATCAGGCATAATAGAAACAGATTCATAGCTATAACAGACTGATAACCGTCAGAAGGGTGGGGGGATTGGGAGCTGGGTGAAAAGGAGAAGAGATTAAGCAAAAACACAAAGAAACAAACGAGAAAACCACCTCACAGACACAGAAAACAGTATAGTGATTACAAGAGGGAAATGGGGTGGGAGGAAATAAATGGTGAGAAACTTAACTTTGGCTGGTAAACATAATATATTTACAGAATTGGGCACTTGAAACCTATAAAATTTTATTAACCAATATTACCCCCAATAAACTCAATAAAGATTAAATAAAAAAGGAACTGAAATCATACAGTGTGTGTTCTCCAACCCCAATGGAATCAAACTTGAAATAAACAGCAAAGGCAATAGAAATCTCCAAACACTTGGAAACTAAATAATAAACACTTTTTAATAATCCACGGGTAAAAGGGGCAATTTCAGAAAAAAAATGCATTGAAGTAAATAAAAATGAAAATATAACATATCAAAATTGTTAGAAACTGCATGACCTTCGGTGGCGCAGTGCATAAAGCGTTGACCTGGAACGCCGAGGTCACCGGTTCAAAACCCTGGCATGCCTGGTCAAAGCACATATGGGAGTTGGTGCTTCCTGCTCCTCCCTGCCTTCTCTCTCTCTCTCTATCTCTCTCTCTCTCCTCTCTAAAATGAGTTAATAAAAAAAAAGTTTTAAAAAAAACTGTTAGAAACTGCCTGGCATGTGGTGGCGCAATGGATAAAGCGTCAACCTGAAATGCTGAGGTTGCTGGTCTGAAATTCCAGGCTTGCCTGGTCAAGGCACATATGGGAGTTGATGCTTCCTGCTCCTCCTCCCTTCTCTCACTTTCTCTCCCCTCTCTAAAATGAATAAATAAAATCTTTAAAAAAACAACTGTTAGAAACTGTTAACACAGTACTGAAAGGGAAATTTGTAACATTAAATGCATACCTAAGAAGAGAAAAAGTCTCAAAATTAATAATCTAAGCTCCCACCTCAAGAACACAGAAAAAAATAAAAAGGAAACAATCCAAAGAAAGCAGAAAGAAAACAATAAAGGCAGAAATCAATAAAATTGAAAATAGAAAAAATAATGAAACAGAGCTATTTCCTTGAAATAATTAATAAAATTAACAAACATCTAGTAAGACTGAGAAAAAAAAGAGAACCTCCCAATTAATTTTAGAAAGCCAGCATTACCATACTCACATGCTAAAAACTATACAATGCTGAAAGGAACTGAAGATAAGTTAAATAAATGGAGAGCCATACCATTTTCATAGACTCGAAGACTCAATTGGGTAATGATGCCAACTTTTCCCAAACTGATAAACAGATTTAACTAGTAGTGGGATTCAGCCTAATTTTTGTTGAATTTGGCAAACTGGTTGTTAAAATGGCACTTGTAATCAGGGTTTTCTCTACAGTGGGCACCTGGGCAGCCGCCCAATGTGGAAATAACATATTTATATTCCTTACTCTTTTTTAACATTCATCTGTGCAACAGCGCATTCTAAACGCCCATATTAATGTTCATTCCGTCCATAGGTGAAAAAAATTGCAAGTGAGGACGCCAATCAAGAAGCAGTACGGCTGGCCTGACATGTGGTGGCACAGTGGATAAAGCATCAACCTGGAACACTGAGGTTGCCGGTTCAAAACTTGCCTGGTCAAGGCACATATGGGAGTTGATGCTTCCTGCTCCTCCCCCCCTCCCGTGCTTGCTCTCTCTCTCCTCTCTAAAATAAATAAAAAGAGAAAAAAAGCAATATGGAAATACCTTAAACAACAGATTTATTGTCAGGTATTACTTAATATTTTTTCATTAATATTTTAAAACTCATAACAATCTGGTCTTGTGTATCTTTTATTGTTCTTAAGTATTAAAGGCATGAAATAATAAACAACCTTTCAGTATATCATTTTTTAATACTTAAAATGGTCATTAGCACAGAGAATCAGTTGTTAAATTTGAATCCCACTTGATTTAACATAATTAAAATCCTATCAAAATTCCAGCAAGATGCTTTGTAGATATAGACAAGATTATTATAAAATTTACTGGAAAAGGCAAGGGAACTAGATAAGCTAAAATAACTTTGAAAAAGAATAAAGTGAGAAGAACCAGTGTACCCAATTTCAAAAGTTAGTATATAGCCATAGTAATCAAGACTGTGTGGTATTTGTAGAGGGATAAACACATATATTAATGGAACAGAACAGACCCTCACATACACTGCTCACAAAAATTAGGGAATATTTCAAAATGAATATGAAGTTATAATATATCCCCTAATTTTTGTGAAAGGTATATACGCCCAACCAATTTATGACAATGCTGTAAAAGCAATTCAAATGGAGGAAAGACAGCCTTTTCAACAAATGGTGCTGAACTATAGGCAAACACATAAAAATACCTAAATCTCACATTCTATATAAAAACTAACTCAAAATGGATCATAGACTTAATTTTAAAAAAGGAAAAGAATAGGAAAAAAACCTCCAGAACCTAGGACTAGGCAAGGAGAGCTTAGTTTTCCAACAAAAATATGACTCACAAAAGGATAAATTAATACAGTGAACATCATCAAAATTAAAAATGTATGCTCTGTGAAAGACCCTAATAAAAGAATAAAAAGACAAACTACAGACTGGAAGAAAATATAAATGACATATCTGACAAAGGACTAGTATATTAGATCATGTAAACATCTCTCAAAACTCATCTATTCAAAAAAAGAAAAAAAGAAAACCCTATTAGACTATGGGCAAAAGACAAAGAGATATAAGTACTGGTGACAAAAAGGAACATGAAAATATGTTCAACATCATTAGCCACTTGGGAAATGTAAATTAAAACCATCATGAGCTATCACTACACACCTATGAAAATGGCCAAAATAAAAAATAGTGACAACACCAAATGCTGGACAAGATGCAGAGAAACTAAATCATTCATACACTACTGATGTGCATGTAAAATGGTACAACCATTCTTCTGGAAAGCAATTTTCAAGTTTCTTTAAAAAAACAAATATGCAACTACTATATGGCCCAGAAATTTGCATTCTGGGTATTTATCCCAGAGACATGAATAGTTATGTTCACACAAAACCCTGTACAGGCCCTGGCTGGTTGGCTCAGTGGTAGAGCATCGGTCTGGCTCTACCTGGCGTGCAGGAGTCCCGGGTTCGATTCCTGGCCAGGGCACTCAGGAGAGGCACCCATCTGCTTCTCCACCCCTCCCCCTCTCCTTCCTCTCTGTCTCTCTCTTCCCCTCCCACAGCCGAGGCTCCACTGGAGCAAAGTTGGCCCGGGTGCTGGGGATGGCTCTATGGCCTCTGTCTCAGGCGCTAGAATGGCTCTGGTTGCGGCAGAGCAATGCCCCAGATGGGCAGAGCATCGCCCCCTGGTGGGCATGCCGGGTGGATCCCGGTCGGGCGCATGCGGGAGTCAGTCTGACTGCCTGCCTCTCCGTTTCCAACTTCAGAAAAATACAAAAAAAAAACCAAAAACAAAAAAAAACAAAAAAAACCCTGTACACAAATATTTAAGAGCAGTTTTATTTGTAATAGCCAAAATCAGGAAAAACTCAAATATCCTTCAACAGGTAAATGGTTAAACAGTGGCACATCGCTATCATGGAATAGTACGCAGCAACAAAAAGGAACTACTGAAATATATACAACAACCATTTTCTGGATGAAGCTCCAGAAAATTATGCTGAGTTTAAAAATAAATGTAAAAGAGCCAATCCCAAAAGATTACATACCTTTTATTCCATTTATATAAAATTCTTAGATTGACAAAACTATAGAAATGGAGTCCAGTTTAGTAGTTGCTGTGAATTAAGGGGCTGTGGTGAAAGAGTAGTGAATATGGCTAGAAAAAAAGCAACATGAGAGATGGTTTGTGGTGATAAAAATGTTCTGTATCTTGACTGTATTAATTAATGTTAATATCCTGGTAATGATAATTGTACTATAGTTATAAGAAACTGGATAAAGGCCCTGGCCGGTTGGCTCAGCGGTAGAGCGTCGGCCTAGCGTGCGGAGGACCCGGGTTCGATTCCCGGCCAGGGCACATAGGAGAAGCGCCCATTTGCTTCTCCACCCCTCCGCCGCGCTTTCCTCTCTGTCTCTCTCTTCCCCTCCTGCAGCCAAGGCTCCATTGGAGCAGAGATGGCCCGGGCGCTGGGCATGGCTCTGTGGCCTCTGCCTCAGGCGCTAGAGTGGCTCTGGTCGCAATATGGCGACGCCCAGGATGGGCAGAGCATCGCCCCCTGGGGGGCAGAGCACCGCCCCTGGTGGGCGTGCCGGGTGGATCCCAGTCGGGCGCATGCGGGAGTCTGTCTGACTGTCTCTCCCTGTTTCCAGCTTCAGAAAAATGAAAAAAAAAAAAAAAAAAAAAAAAAAAAATAGAAAAAAAAAAAGAAACTGGATAAAGAACATGTGAGATTTCTGTTATTTCATTTTTTTGTTGCTGTTGTTTAGAGAGAGAGAGAGAGAAAGAGAGAGAGAGAGGAGGAAGGAAAAGAGAGAGAGACATCAATTTATTGTTCCACTTATTTACGCATTAAGGTTGATTCTTGTATGTGCCCTGACTTGAGGATCAAACCCACAACCGTGGCATATCGGGATGACTCTTGAACCAACTGATCTACCCAGCCAGGGAGATTTCTGTATTATTTCTTTCAAATGTGCCTGAATCTACAATCATCACAAAATAAAAAGTTCAATTATTTAAAAAACAAAAACAATGGAAATTTCTGAATTCAAATTAGTCAAATTCCAAAGAGATGAAACTTTTCTGAAGAAGGCAAACACTTACTTAAATGGAGTATTTGGTAAGTTTAGACCCAGATGGGCAAAGGACTGGGCCTAATATAGGTGAAAGCAGTGTTTTTTAACTGCTGGTCTATGGATCGGCTTACCAGAAATTTTACACTGGTCTGCATAACAGTAAAGCGCCCTGATATTGTATGAAAATTACAGACCCAATGATCTTAGTTAAATTTGCTTATGCAGCCCTGGCTGGTAGCTCAGTGGATAGAGTGCTGGCCTGATGTATGGACGTCCCAGGCTTGATTCCTGGTCAGAGCACACAGAAGCAGCAACCATCTGCTTCTCCTCTCCTCTCCCTCTTGCCCTCTCACAGACATTGGCCCCACTGGTTCCAGCATGGCCCAGGGCACTGAGGATGGCTGGTTGGTCCCAGAACATTGGCTTTAGGTGCTAAAAAATAGCTCAGTACTCAAGCATCTGCCCAAACAGGGATTGACAGGTGGATCCCGGTCAAGGCACATGCAGGAGTCTGCCTCACTATCTCTCCTCCTCTCACCTAAAAAAAAAAAAAAAAAAAAAAAATTGCTTATAATCAGGGTGATTTCTGCCTTTGTGGTTCCCAAAATAATTCTCCTATTTTCACTGGTCTCCAAGTGTAAAAAAGTTGAAAACCACTGGGTTAAAGAGCTCTGCTAGGGAAAGAAGTAAAGTTTTTAATAACCTGTGGCATGACAAGTTAGAAAGTGGGGATCTTAAAAGGGAGAGTTTGTTGTCACCACAATTGATCACCCTCATAGGACATTTACTGAGGGTGAGGGTACTGCAATGTAGAAGGCTCGGAACTGGGCTGGACAAGCAGTGAAACATTTCTGCTGTCCCACAGTTCTTAGATCCTGCTGGTAGAAAGAACCTATGAGAGACAAAGGACTGATCTCACCCCTATGAGGCTAAAAACAGAAGTGAGTTCCTCTGTCCAGTGACTCTAGCCTGTATATGCTCCCTGCCCATTAGACACTTAGCAGCAGTCTTAGTTATCAGATCAAATGGTACTGTTATGCTTGTGTTCAAGCAACCCTTATTTCACGTAATAACAGCCCCATAGCACAAGAGTAGTGATACTAGCAATTCAGATATACAAAAAAATAAAACCCTGTCCAGTTCTTCCTTTAAGTAAAAAGGTGAAAGTTCTCAACTTAATAAGAAAAGAAATAAATTATATGTTGAAGTCGCTAAGATTTATGGTAAAAATGAATTTTCTATCCATGAAATTATAAAGGAAAAAGAAATTTGTGCTAGTTTTGCTGTTGCACCTCAAACTGCAAAAGTTACAGCCACAGTGCACAAGTGCTTAATGAAGATGAAAAAGGCATTAAATTTGTGGGTGGAAGACATGAACAGAAAATGTGTTCTGACTGATGGCTAACATGTTGCACCAGAAAGCACTGAGCCTATACAAAGACTTCAGTACAGGATTCCCTGAAATAAGTGACACCACGCCATTTACTGCAAGTAAGGATGATTACCCAGATTCAGGAATAGGTTTGTCATTTTATAACCTCACATCTTCATAAGAAAAAGGGTGTGTACAGTACAGTAAGATATTTTGTAGTTTTTACACAGAGGGAAGAGAAAAAGGGAGAGGGAAAAAGGGAGGGAAGCATCAACTTGTTGTTCCCTGTAGTTGTGCATCCACTGACTGCTTCTTAACCTGCCTTGACTGGGGATGAAGGCCAACAACCCCAGGCTCAGGCTGCCACCTCGGTGACCCCAAGCTCAAGCCAGTAACCCCAGGCTCAAGTCAGTGAACCTGGGCTCTAGCCAATAACCTTGGGATCAAGGAGCTGGTGACCTCGGGCCTCAAACCAGCTATCTCAGCACTCCAGTTGACATTCTATCCAATGTGCCACCACCAGTCACACTAAGATATTTTGAAAGAGAGAGAAAGAGAAACCACATGCACAAAAGTTTTATTACAGTATATTGTTATAACTATTGTATTATTGTTGTTGTTAATCTCTTACTGTGCCTAATTTATAAATTAAACTTTATCATAGGTATGCAAATTTATAAAAAAAATTGTATATAAGGGCCCTGGCCGGTTGGCTCCATGGTAGAGCATCGGCCTGGCGTGCAGAAGTCCCGGGTTCGATTCCCGGCCAGGGCACACAGGAGAGGCGCCCATCTGCTTCTCCTCCCCTCCCCCTCTCCTTTCTCTCTGTCTCTCTCTTCCCCTCCCACAGCCGCGGCTCCACTGGAGCAAAGATGGCCGGGGCGCTGGGGATGGCTCCTTGGCCTCTGCCCCAGGCGCTAGATTGGCTCTGGTGGTGACAGAGCGACGCCCTGGAGGGGCAGAGCATCGCCCCCTGGTGGGCAGAGCCTCGCCCCTGGTGGGCGTGCCGGTGGATCCCAGTCGGACGCATGTGGGAGTCTGTCTGACTGTCTCTCCCCATTTCCAGCTTCAGAAAAATACGAAAATAAAAATAAATTGTATATAATATACACACATACAAGGGTGTACAAAAGTACGTTTACAGTTGTTCGTATGGAAAACATGATAATTAATAATAATACAATAGTAAACTCCAGTTTGCACACTCACACCTGCAAACCTACTATATCTAGGGCTTAGTACTATCTGCAGTTTTAGGCATCCACTGGGGGGTCTTGGAATGTATCCCCTGTGAATTGGAGGGTGGCAAGGAGTTTCATTCTAACTTTTGGAAAACGGAAAGAACATGGTTCAGTCTCAATGGTTCTTTTGCACATTATGTCAAGTACATGACAAAATATTTCAATATATGGGAAGAATCAGGAAAACATGAAAAATAAAAGAATAATTAAAAAGTAGATGAACAGCCTGACCAGGCGGTGGGTCAGTGGATAGAGCGTCGGACTGGGATGCAGAGTACCCGGGTTCGAGACTCCGATGTCGCCAGCTTGAGCACGGGCTCATCTGTTTTGAGCAAAGCTCACCAGCTTGGACCCAAGGTCGCTGGCTCGAGCAAGGGGTTACTCGATCTGCTGAAGGCCCACGGTCAAGGCACATATGAGAAAGTAATCAATAAACAACTAAAATGCCACAATGAAAAATTGATGATTGATGCTTCTCATCTCTCCCGTTCTTGTCTGTCTGTCCCTGTCTATGCCTCTGACTCTCTCTTTCTGTCTCTGTAAAAAAAAAAAAAAAAAAAAAAAAAGTAGATGAACATCAGAACCATCGAAGACAAAGATGTAAGAACTAGCAGAAAGAACTTTAAAATGGCAATTTTAAATATGTAAAATAACAGAAAAGGATATACAAAGTGAACACAATAATAAATTTTAAAAAAAAATGGAATCTAAAAAGAACAAACATTCTAAAAGTGAAAAAATAAATGTAATTAAGAAGTCTTATGACACATCCAAACAATAAAATAATTTTACATCCTACAGAATTGTATTGATGATGTCTAAGGAATTTCAAACTACATTAAATACAAATGACCTTATTGCTCTGCCATGTCCTCCACCCTTCTCCAAGCCCTCAGCCAGAGCCGAAACTACTAATTGATAACAGCACTCTTTCCTTCAGCCTGTTCTCAGAATTCTCACCAAAGATTTCTAAACACCCAATATCAACCAAAGGTAGCATCAGAATAAAAACTACCTGATTTAGTCAAAAGGTATATCGCCCTTGTTCCAGGGTTTAAGAAATGTAAAACTGCTGCTTTGTAATGGAGCAGGGGACTAGTCAAGCTATAAAGTAGGTGAACATGTCTGATTCCTCCTTCCCACTTTGTCCTATTAAACAAAACTTTCTGGTAAAAACTCTACAAGATCAATTTAAAACTCTAGCTCTCAGGTATATATATACCCAAGAGAAGTAAGTACATCTGTCCACAAAAAAACTTGTATAAAAATGTTTAAAGCAACTTTATTCCTAAGAGCCTCAACTGGAAACGACCCAAATTCCCACAAGAGCAGAATAAACAATCTGTGGGAATCTGTAGTATATTCACACATCAGAATACAGTAATAGAAAGGAACAAACCACACATAGCGGAATAGATGCCGAGTAAACGAAGCCATAAGCAACCATAAATTCTGTATGATTACATTTATAAGAAGTTCAAAACTATTCTACAATGATATGTCAGAAAAATTATTATCTATAGGAGAGGGCACACTCTTCTGGAAAAGGCAAAATGAAGACTTCTAGGGTACTGGAAATGCTTTATATCTTGTGGTTACTGATCAAAGTTATGAAAAGGCATTGAAATGCATACCTAGATTTGAGTATTTTACCCAAAAAAGTCATAATTTTGATAACAAGGCTGTGAAGCAGGTTAACTGCTTATGGCTGATAAACAGGAATCTCTAGGAATTATCAGAAGATGTCGGTATACTACTGAACTGGGAGAATGGTGCTAATAATGAAAGCCTATTTTTCTTTATTGCATCCTAGCTTTATTTAAACTACTACTGGCATTTTGTCTATGTGTCCTTTCTAAACACCCATTTAAAATTATCCTTTTAGAGATTTATATTCCAGAAGTTCATCTGGGATACAAGTCAGCAAACATTTTTTAAAAATATTTTTATTCATTTTAGAGAGAGGGGAAAGAGAAAGAGAAAGAGAGAAATATAGGGTGGGGTGGGGGCCAAAAAGCATCAACTTGTAGTTGCTTCCGGTATGGGCCTTGACTGGGCAAACCTGGGGTTTCAATCCGGCAACCTCAGCTGAGTCTTTATCCAGGTTGAGCCTTTATGCATTGTGCCACCACAGGTCAGGCAGCAAACATTTTCTTAATGGGCCAGCAAGTAAATATTTTCAACTTTGCAGGTCATATTGTCTGTTCCCACTACTACTCAACTCTCTCATTGTAACATGAAAGCAGCCATAACAGTAAGCAAATGAATGAGCATGACCTGATTTGGCCCACTGACCCCTGATCTAGAGCAAGAACAGTATTAATAATCTCTGTCTTTCCATGTCTATCTTTTATATAGTGCATTACCTTCATACCATAGGTACTCAGCAAAACAAAGCAAAGGGGAATCTCTAAAACTGTTTCTCCTAAAATCTTCATTTTAAAGTGAATAACATAAAACCCAAAGGTTATTTGGTCAATATCATCATTATTTAGGTAGTGCATTTTTTCCCCCAGTAAACACATAGAGATCTTAAATCCTTACTTAATAATGATTAAAATTTCAGGCCCTGAACAGCTGGCTCAGTGGATAGAACATCTGCCCAGCGTAAGGACATTCCGGGTTCAATTCCCAGTCAGGGCACACAGGAGAAGCAACCACCTGCTTCTCTCTCCCCCTTCTCTCATTCTTCTCCTCCTTGACTGGTTTGAGCGTTGGCCCCAGGAGCTGAGGATAGCTCAATCAGTCCAAGCATCAGCCTTAGAAACTAAAAATAGCTCAACTGATTTGAGCATTGGCCCCAGACGGGGGTTGCCGGGTGGATCCTGGTAGGGGTACATGTAAGAGCCTGTTTCACTGTCTCCCCTTCTCTTAAGAAAACAAATTTCAACTACATTAAGCATAGGACAAATTAAAACAATAATTTTTTTCAAAAAATTATCTTTACCTATAGGATTTACTTTTAGTTTGCTTATAAGCTATCAATACAAGCTTTGAATCACATCAGAAGGAATTAACTAGCAACTACCTAAAGTTCACCATGTAAAATGAGAAACTAAGACTAAAGTTTGTTACAGGATCCAAATTTTTCCAGAAGTCAAAATGATGACAATTAACATTAGGTAGTATGTAATTATAATTTAACAACTAAGTTATCAGAATGATGTTTTATAGAGTTACTATCCAAATTTAACAGTATATACACTTAAAATTATCCCAGTACATGTTATTGAACATTTTCTCATGGCAGGAAAACAACTAGCCAACAGTAGAAGGCAGCAATTGTATTGATTATTAAAATTTAACTCTCAAAAAACTAAAATAAACCCCAGAAATCTCTGTACCGGGACATTTTCTTAAAAGCTTTAACACTCCTTTCAAAACTCTGGCTAACTTACAATATAATACAACCTAGCACAAGTAGAAGTGCTCTGACACATAAAAATGAACATTTATATAAAAGACAGCTGTTTAACCTAAAGGAGCCAAGTTGATTTTTAATTCCCAAATTGATAAGCCAAAACAATTCAATATTTCTCTAATGATTTACTATATACCACTCTATTAGTTATTTAGGGGAAAAAAAGTTGAGTAGCCACTGGAATAACAAATAAATATTTATTCCCACATAAGGACAATCCTTTTTCTTTATACATATAATATGCTCACATGCTAACACTAACCACCAAAAGTATCAGTTATTATACTAATGAACTTTTTGTAACCAGAGATTTAGGGAGCTGCTTCCCAAGACCAGGCATTAGTGTAACTCTAAAATCCAAACTACAAGCAGCAAAAAGTAGATAATGGAGAGACAGTCATGAATATGTATCTTTAAATTTCATATTTTTCCTTTCCCTTTTATTGCTACTTCCAGTTTGACTTAATATGTGTTAGAGCTATACCTAAACCTTCCACCACCTCTAATAAAAAAAAAACAAAAAAAAAAAAAACCAGGCCCTGGCTGATTGGCTCAGTGGCTGTGCATCGGCCCGGCACGTGGAAGTCCTGGGTTCGATTCCCGGTCAGGGCACACAGAAGTGCCCATCTGCTTCTCCACCTTTCCCCCTCTCCTTTTTCTCTATCTCCCCCTCCCGCAGCCAAGGCTCCATTGGAGCCAAGTTGGCTCAGATGCTGAGGATGGCTCCATGGCCTCTGCCTCAGGCGCCAGAATGGCTCTGGTTGCAGCAGAGCAACGCCCCAGATGAGCAGAGCATCGCACCGCTAGTAGGCATGATGGGTGGATCCTGGTCGGGCGCATGCGGGAGTCTGTCTGCCTCCCCCCACTTCTCACTTCAGAAAAATACAAAAACAAAAATTTAAAAAAGAAAAAAATCAGTATACTATTCAAACAAGGCAAGGAATAAGAATTATAAAAGAGGAAAAATCAAGTGTCAAAGACAAAGACTATGAATCAGAAAAGACTGTTCTGTCAAACCAGAGGCTATATATTTAATTACTATTTAGTAAAAATGATTAAAACTGATTTTCTAACAATTAGTAGTTTTACTATGTGGTAGTCACTGTTTCACAACACTTGAGAGCTATTAGTTCAATTAATCTTTAACAATCTAGTAAAGCAGGTACCATTATTTTCTATATTTTAGAAATGAAGGAACTGAAGGAGTAAGTGATTTGTCCAGGAATCAAATGTTGGGACTAGAACCGCAAAGGTCTGCAAAGCCTGAGCTCTTAACTATTATCCTTTACTCTCTTGACAGACTAAGTGGCACAACTTGAGTTGAGTGACTGCTGCAGAATGCAGACTATAAAGAATTTAAAAAGTGAGAGACTGACAAAGTAAGAGAAACTTAAGCCTAAGTTACTGTCATGCATTTGAAAGTCCAACTATAAAAAGATGAGCAGAAATACTTGAAAGCAACTTCTATTATTCCAACTCAATATTGGTCCCAAATAAGGTGAACATTGACTGGCTATTAAGAATTAACAAAAAAAAGCCCTGGCCGGTTGGCTCAGTGGTAGAGTGTCAGCCTGGCGTGCAGGAGTCCTGGGTTTGATTCCCAGCCAGGGCACACAGGACAAGCGCCCATCTGCTCCTCCACCCCTCCCCCTCTCCTTCCTCTCTGTCTCTCTCTTCCCCTCCCGCAGCCAAGGCTCCACTGGAGCAAAAAGTTGACCCGGGAGCTGAGGATGGCTCCATGGCCTCTGCCTCAGGCGCTAGAACGGCTCTGGTTGCAACAGAGCATCGCCCCTTGGCGGGCATGCCGGGTGGATCCCGGTCGGGCACATGCGGGAGTCTGACTGCCTCCCCGTTTCCAACTTCAGAAAAATACAAAAAAAAAAAAAAAAAAAGATAAATGTAAAAAGAATTAACAAAAAGGTGAAATAGTCAAGAAATTAAGACAATATATTCTGGAAGGCTCAAAGAAACTCAATCATTATGCATAAGATTAGAGGCTATAAAGAGCTTTTCCAGACATAAATGGGAAAACAATTTAGTGAAAATACATTTAATATAATATAAGCATAGGGTACTTTAATGAGAAAATAGTTTGAGGTGATTTAAGTTTAGAAAATGTGACAATATTTTTAAAAACTTTCATACCTTTTATACTAGAAATTATTCATCTATAGAATCATGGCTATGTTCACGGATTAAGCATCAAATACATCATTTAAGCAAAAAAATGCAAATGTTAATTTATTAAAATATATATAAGGTCTACCGGAAAGTTCTGTCCGTCTTTGGAATAAAACAAAATATAAATTTTTCTTACCGTCAATAAACTTTATTAAATAATATAATTGCCATTATTATTAATGATTTCTTGCCAGTGCGAGGGCAATTTGTATATCCCATTTTTGAAAAATGTTTTATCTTTTGATGCAAAAAATTGAACCAGTGCTTGTTTGATATCTTCTTCATTTTTTAATTTTTTGCCCTTCAAAAAATTTTGTAAGGACAAAAACAAGTGATAGTCGGAGGGTGCTAAGTCCGGGGAATATGGTGGATGCAACAGACATGCTTCTGTAGCATTTCTTCCTTGTTGAAATTTGTAAAAATTACAGTGGCATAAATGAACTTTACCAGTAGCCATGGGTACACTATCGCTTCACACATAAGACTAACGTGAATCAACTTTGTTTTTGTTAATTTGCTACATCAGTATGTATACATTAAGTGATAAAAATAGAGAGGCACACATGCACCAAATAAACACGTGCTTATGTGTCGAAACTTGCTGTGATAGAAACGGACAGAACTTTCCAGTAGACCTTATATATAATATATAGATAATGTGGTCATTTTAAATGCTATAGATAATTATTCAATAATATGTAAGAATTTTCAAAATATATTAAATACAAATGATTCCATTGTTCTGCCATGTCCTCACCCTTCTCCAAGGCCTCAGCCATACCAAAGACTACTAGTTGATAACAGCACTCTCTCCTTCAACCTGTTAGAACTATCATACAGCCCTCTGTGCACCCAACACCAACCAGAGTTAGCACCAGAAATAAACCTATTTCATTTAGTCAAAGTCAGGTAGGTAACTTTAGTTCAGTGGTCGGCAAACTGCGGCTTGCGAGCCACATGTGGTTCTTTGGCCCCTTGAGTGTATCTCAAAAGCCAGCTTAGGAGTACCCAAATTAAGTTAATAACAATGTACGTACCTATATAGTTTAAGTTTAAAAAATATGGCTCTCAAAAGAAATTTCAATCGTTGTACTGTTGATATTTGGCTCTGTTGACTGAGTTTGTCAACCACTGCTTTAGTCAAACTGTAAAGTCACAGAACAAAGGTTAGGCAGAACTGACGAAATAGGTAAAATGTGCCTCTGATTATAAAGAAATAAACTGGAAAAAACTCTAAAAGATGAATTTAGGATTCTACCCCCCAGGCTGGGAATCAAGAAAACTTCTTGTCTAGTCTCTGGTTGGTAGTTTATACTAGTAGATGGAAAGGTACATAAGAGATAAACTTATTCAGCTTTCTTGCCTCTCTCTCTACGGGGCAGGAAACATTCCTTAATGTGTGCTACTTACTTATTTAGAGAATGTTCACAACACTGAAACATTTTTTCTCAGACTAGATAAGTTGATTACAAAATTTATATGGAAAAACAAACATTGGAAAGAACTGCCATTAAAAAGCAAAAAGCAAAAAAAAAAAAAAAAAAAAAAAAAGGCTCAAAAACAGAGGCAATGAGGTTAACTCTATTAGATGTTATGGCAAACTAAAAAGCTTCAATGAGTAAGACAATGTCAAGTTGGTAAGTTGGGTATGGACAGACCAATGAAACAGAACTGAATGCCCAGAAATAGATCCAAACACATATGGGAATTTATTTGTCCAAAAGTGGCATCTCAATTCACTGGGGATAAATGTAGACTTTTTAATAAATGACACTGGAATAAATGGGTAGCCACATGGAAAAATATAACACTGGTTTCACAACTAACACTATATATCAGAAAAATCTTCAAATGGTCCAAAGATTTAAAAATGAAATCATACATAAAATTCCAAAAGAACAGCTGAGGAAATTCTTTATAACTCTGGAAGGTAGAATGTCTAACTATGACTCAAAATTCAGAAGGGAGAAGAGAGAAGGGAGAAGAGGACCGATACTAACACCATGACAAAGAGTGTGGAAAAAAGTGCACCTCAGATCACAAAGTCTAATCGCCCTATAATATAAAATCCTAGAAATTGAGAAAAAGGCTGACAAGACAATAGAGAAAAAAAGTATAAATATAAACTTGCTTAAATATGAGAAGTCCAAATTAAAACTATACTGCTCACAAAAATTAGAGGATATTTCAAAATGAATATGAAGCAAGAAAATATCCCCTAATTTTTGTGAGCAGTATACATTTATACACCATTTCTCACTCAACAAATTGGAAAAATACAAAGACTTGAAAATCCATTCTGTCAACAAAGTTGCAGGGAAACAGTCAATCTCATACACTGCTGGTGAGAAGGCAAAATGGCACAACTCCAATGGAGGAAAATCTGGTAATAGCTACCAAACTTTTAAATGCATTTACTCTCTAAAACAGCGATCTCATACCATACAGAAATAACTGAACAAATATTAAATGATATACATACAAAGTAGTTTACTAAAGCACTGTTCATAGTGAAAATTTAGGGTATAGCAAAAATACACTTATATCTTTCAAAAAAGTGGAATATTTCAAGGTAGACTGTCTAGGTAAAGACCCAACTTCCACTTTTCTCCAGTTAGAACCAATGAACTGTTACAGGTCATTTATTAAAAAGGCCATGTTCAGTTAAAAAAAAAAACCTGATATATATTCACACAATACTACATTGCTGTAAAAAAAATAAAGAAAAGCTCTGTGAAGTAAATTGGAGAGAACTTCAGGATATTATAAGTAAAACCAGCAATAGAAATATGAAACAGGCCCTGGCCGGTTGGCTCAGCAGTAGAGCGTCGGCCTAGCATGAGGAGGACCCGGGTTCGATTCCCGGCCAGGGCACACAGGAGAAGTGCCCATCTGCTTCTCCACCCCTCCCCCTCTCCTTCCTCTCTGTCTCTCTCTTCCCCTCCCGCAGCCAAGGCTCCATTGGAGCAAAGATGGCCCGGGCGCTGGGGATGGCTCTGTGGCCTCTGCCTCAGGCGCTAGAGTGGCTCTGGTCACAACATGGCGACGCCCCAGAGGGGCAGAGCATCGCCCCCTGGTGGGCAGAGCCGTTGCCCCTGGTGGGCGTGCCGGGTGGATCCCTGTCGGGCGCATGCGGGAGTCTGTCTGACTGTCTCTCCCTGTTTCCAGCTTCAGAAAAATGCAAAAAAATAAAAATAAAAAAATAAAAAAATAAAAAAGAAATATAAAACATACTACCTATTGCAGGCATCCCCAAACTATGGCCGGCCGGCCGGCCGCATGCAGCCCCCTGAGGCCATTTATCTGGCCCCCCGCCACACTTCCGGAAGGGGCACCTCTTTCATTGGTGGTCAGTGAGAGGAGCACTGTATGTGGTGGCCCTCCAACGGTCTGAGGGACAGTGAACTGGCCCCCCTGTATAAAAAGTTTGGGGACCCCAACCTATTATATAGAAAAGGGAGAAATAAAAACATTCTTAATTCTTGTAAATGTATAAATAGTGGAAAGATAAATAGAAACAAATTAAAACAGTTTCCCATGGGACCAGGGGCAAAAGGGACAGAAGTGAAAATGGTGATATAAACTTTTTTTTTTTGCATTTTTCTGAAGCTGGAAACGGGGAGGCAGTCAGACAGACTCCCACATGCACCCGACCAGGATCCACCTGGCATGCTCACTAGGGGGCGATGCTCTGCCATCTGGGGCATCGCTCTGTTGCATCCAAAGCCATCCTAGCGCCTGAGGCAGAGGTCACAGAGCCATCCTCAGCACCCAGGCCATCTTTGCTCCAATGGAGCCTCGGCTACAGGAGGGGAAGAGAGAGACAGAGAGGAAGGAGAGGGGGAGAGGTGGAGAAGCAGATGGGTGCTTCTCCTGTGTGCCCTGGCTGGGAATCGAACCCGGGACTCCTGCACGCCAGGCTGATGCTCTACCACTGAGCCAACCGGCCAGGGCCGATATAAACTTTTTAATGATAGTTTTGATCGAGCTTATTTTGAGTAATATGTAAATTTATTACCCACTCAAAAATGTTTTAAAAATTCAGAAGTAAAAAAGGTGAAGGGTTCACTGGTATATGGAAATGGTTGTTACAGATCAATAATCTAAGTCTATTTAAATTAATTATTAAATTTAGTTGCTCTGTCAAACTGAATATATTTCATGTGTTGGTGCAGGGGTTGGAAACCTTTTTGGCTGAGAGACCCATGAACACCACATATTTTAAAATGTAATTCCGTGAGAGCCATACAATATGTTTAACACTAAATACAAGTAAATGTGTGCATTTTACATAAGACCAACACTTTTAAAGTACAATAAGTCTCTGAATTCTTTTTAATAGTGTTGTTATGCTGTTGCTAACCAATGATGAATAAAGTACTTCTTACCATTAACGGGACTTCTGGTGCTGCATGGTTTTGCTGATGGCTTTGTAGTCTGGTTGATACGTGGTGAGGTTAAGCCTCGTGCAGGCGTTGAGACTTCCATCCGTTAAACGTGATCGTAGGTTGGTCTTAACGTTCTTTAGATGTGAGAAAGAATGCTCACATGCATATGTAGAGCCAAACACTGTCAGTACAGCAATACTCACATGCTGCAGTGTGTGGTATGTGACGGAAGCGCGTTCCAAGTTTTAACAATCAGCTGGTCCTCGGGTTGAAGTTTTTTCATTTCTCCCCACTTGTGTTTGCTCGCCAACTGTGCTTGCTGTCGTGCAAGTCTTTCCAAATCTTCATTCAGTGACTTGAACTTATTCACCCACATGTCTGAGGCCTTCAGGTCATCAGCTTGTAGCTCAAAATCTCTGACGGAGACACCGGGGATGTAACTCAGGTCAGCGCAGTCCACTGCACACTCGTGTGGATGGGTGATGAACTTAAAAAAGACAAGTGCGCTGACAAAATTCTCCAAAGCACACTTTGAATGACTGCAGGAGATTAGATGTGAAGCCCGCTAGTTGCTGGAGATCAAGATGTTGAGCAGGGTCACTTGCTGTGCATGCATCTTTAAACTCTCCCAGTTTTTCAAAGTGTAGTAAACGACCTGTTTCAATGTTGGTGATGAAGAGTTCCAGCTTGTTTTCAAATGCAAACACTGCTTGTTGAAGGGATAAGACTGTATTTCCAACGCCTTGAATTTTCACATTGAGCTGGTTCAGATGTTCAGTCATGTCCACGAGATAGAACTTCAAGAGCCACTCAGTGTTAGCTAACTCAGGATGCTCGACGGTCTTCATTTCAAGAAAAGTCCGGATTTCGCTCAGACAAGCCGCGAAACAGCTGAGCACCTTCCCTCTTGACAACCAACGCACATTGCTGTGCAGAAGCAGACCAGGATAATTATTCCCAACTTCATCCAGCAGTGTTTTAAACTGGCAATCATTTAAAGCTCGGGCAACAATAAAGTTGACCACTCGAATGACCAGCAAGATCACCTCACCAAGCTTCTCGCCACACATCTGAGCACAAAGCGCCATCTGATGTAGGATGCAGTGAAACTTAGGATGGGTCTCTTTTCATGTTCACAAAGAAGCGCTACGAATCCTGTTTTTCCCCACCATGCACGGAGCACCATCAGTACACACCGAAATAAGTTTATCCATCGGTAGATTTTTTTCTTTAGCGAACTCAGTGAAAGACTTGAATAAATCCTCCCCTCTTGTTGTCTCTTTCATAGGCAAAACAGCAAGACTTTCCTCACATAGTGTGTCACCAACAGCATACCTTGAAATCACTCTGAGCTGGGATAAATGGCTTACGTCTGTTGACTCATCCAAAGTGAGAGAAAAGAATGGTGCTGCATTTATGTCCTTCACTTGTGTTGCCTCAATTTGATTTGGCATCACGATGGTATGATCGTGAACAGTTCTTGCCGACAGAGGCATGTCTTTTATTCGTTTGATTATCTTGTCTTTATCTGAAAAGTCGTCAAAAAGTTCATTGGCAACATCAAGCATGAATGTTTTGGCATACTTCCCATCTGTGAATGGCTTTCAGTTTCTCACAATTGTTAAAGCACCAGCAAAGCTAGCCGAATTCCAGTCACCTTGTTGGGTCCAAACACGGAGTTTCTGCTGACTAGCTTGCACTCTGCACAGTAGCTCTTGACATGCTTTCTTCCTGCTGTCCCCGCTGGATATTTCGATGCAAATGTAGTATGGCAAGTATCAAAGTGCCGCTTTATATTTGACTGTTTCATTGATGCAATTTTATCATTGCATATTAGACACACTGCAGAACCCGCTCTCTCCACAAAGGCGAATTCCTCTGTTCATTCCTGCTGAAAAGTACGATACTCCTCATCTTTTTTTGTTTTAGCCATATTCTTCGTCAAAAGGGTTTCTGCAATTAGCTAGCTGACTACTTAATTAAAAGGAGGGAAGTTTACTTCCTGACCTCACAACAACCTGTGTACGTTATGAATTATCCAATAAAAATTTGATGCTGTCCCGGAGGACAGCTGTGATTGGTTCCAGCCACCCGCAACCATGAACATGAGTGGTAGGAAATAAATGGATTGTAATACATGAGAATGTTTTATATTTTTAATGTTATTATTTTTTTTATTAAAGATTTGTCTGCAAGCCAGATGCAGCCATCAAAAGAGCCACATCTGGCTCGCGAGCCATAGGTTCCCGACCCCTGTGCTAGTGGATAGGAGAGCACAGCTATACAACATTTCCATTATTGCTTAAAGATCTATTGAAAAGTGCTAAAGTTATTAGTTAACATTTTGCAGCCTGGAGATGAAAGGAAGCCCTTTAAAATGAAAAAGAATCTGTCTCTCCTAAATCAAGTATAAGACAAAAAAAAAGTTCACCCTTTATATATACAGTCAACAAATCAGTCAAGCATTTAAGTGACTTGTAACCAATTAAATGTCAAGACACTGGGAAGTTAAACTACTTTAGATCCTTCTGAATTTGTTATAAATGTAAAAAAGTAAATTTTGGAGACAATTTTCCAGGATATATAACCATATTGAAAAATGGGATAATATGCATTACAAAGTAAAATTTTCATTTTTTAAACCCACAAGTTTAGAGCGTCTGTGCAAAGGCTTCATTCATTCAATAATTATTTACTAAGTATCCGCTATATGTAGATACTCAGACACTTGGTCAGGCATCTGGGATACCATGGAGAACAAAATAGTCTTTATTTTTTTGTAAAGATCATAGTCCTGTGAGAGAAAATATTAATCAATAATCACACAAATACATGGTATACTGTATGTTACAAAGGAAAAGTAAGATATACTTACAGAAGTAGAGGAACCTTATTTAATCTTGGGCATCAAGGAAGGCTTCCCTGAGGAAGTAATATATACCATAAGCTGGAATCTCAAGGGTTAGTAAGATTTAAAGACAAGGACTTGCAAACAGAAGAAATTATTATGCATGAAGATCTCAAAAAGAAGGAAATACCTCACAAGAATATTTTTTAAATGGCCTATTAACAGAAATAATGAAAACCTCTTCTGCAACTCCTAAAACATATGTATTGGCAATTCCTTAATTAGAAAACACCTCACACCGCATATCCTTCAAATACTGCCCTGGACTGCGAGTTTGGGCAAATAACTCAAATAATAAAAATAATAATGACTGGTATTGAGTGTAAGAGAATCTCCTGAGCTATGAAAGCTCCTTTTTTCCTTTCTAAGCTCAATCAAGAACACATGAAAATTTTCTTTCTTGTCAGGTCTTTGTCCTGCCACCTAAACTGCTAAGTAATTCTAAAATGAACAGAACTAGAGGACATCCCTTTTCTACTTGTATAACAAAAGATGGAGAAAGATATGATTCTACTGAAAGAAATTTTGATACTAAGGTTATTTTCTGAAGTGAAAGGACAAATAGGAAACCTCTAGACCAGTGATTTTTAACCAGTGTACCACAAGAAGGACACTGGTGTACTGCAAGAATTTTTTAAAACATGCAGAATCTGACTATTTAGTCAGGGACACTGACCTCTTTTCTCTTAGATTGTCAAATAAAAAAATAACAATTGCCATCCAGTGTGAATGAATCAAAATTATATCTATTTCTTTGTCAGATCAGCAAAAAAATATATTTTTTGATGCACCACAGATTATTAGTAATTAGTTGATGTGTGCCATAAGGTAAAAAGGGTAGAAAAATCACTGCTCTATACTAAAGAATATAAATGCCCTTAGCTGTAGTTTATACATAGTGCTTTATCGCTAATAAAAGAAAACATATATAACAATACTCCCAAATCACTCTTGTTGGACCCTGTATGCTCCACGTTCATTTTCCTATAGTGAATAAGCCTGACAAACCATACTTCTTTGCCTGGCCCCCTCACAATATTAACTCTACCCCATAGAACAACATATACTATATTTACAAAGAAGCTAGCTAAGAACACAAGAATTTACAAACACAAAACCAAGTACCTTTTAGAAGACATTATGTAAATAAGCACTGTAAGGTCGGTGGATAGAGGGATGGTCACGTAGGAACTCAGACCCGCCCACTTTGGCTAGGACCGCCCACAATCAAGCCTGCCAAAGGAAGCTTCCCAGGAACCATTTGGAAAGAAGCGATCGTTTGCCAGCCAGTGAAATTTCACCACATCATAGTAGCTCCACTTCCCTAGAGGGACCCTTTAAATATCTCCCACGGTTTAATCCGTGCAACTTCCCTAGCCTCCATCTTGCACCTCCATCTCTCTTTCTTTCCTCGGGGCCAGGGAACCTTGCTGGGCGGGGTGTGCGCTCTGTATTCAATAAAGCCGTTTATTTATTCCACACTTTGTGGCTCCGGCCCTCTTCCTTCCTTCTCGGCGGGGAAAAATACCTTACAAGCACAAAGTAAAAGTTGTATCCAAGCTGATTAAACTACACAAAAACCTATGTAGGAATTAACTAACAGTAATAAAAAATACTGCCACACTAGAAATGCTTACTACAATCTTTTCCCCATCTAAATTCAGAACAGTATTTTTAAAATGTATTTCCTTGAAAGAGGAAATATATTTTTCATTTCACAAACATTACATTTGTGTTTAAAACGTATTAAGCAGAAAAGGAATGTAGAGCTATTTATGATCATTTTAAATTAGTAAAATGGCATTAATCTCCTGTAAATGAAGGCCAACATTTGGCATTTCAGTAGCAGTGAAGACTTAGTCATCACAGCTCCAACCTAGTCATTTGCGAACATTTTAAAATAAGAGTCTTCACTGTGAAGAACATACAGTTATGGAGAAAAAAACCCCAAAACTAATCATCATTGCTTTATCTCAACCCACATGCCTGTTCTTAAGGGTATCCATGGTAGCAATGATGCAACATGCCTACCTTGCTCATGGTGCCTACACAAGTGGGAGAGAGGGGAGGCGGATGTGAAAAAAATTGCACTTGGAACAGTGTTTTAGTATTAGCCTGATAGAATTACATCAACTGTACTGTCAGACTTTTAAAACACATATAAAACCATAAAGTTCTCTAAAGATCAGAAGAGAAAGAAAAGTTTTAAGGGGAGAAAACAATGTAGCACTTTAGTTGAAACGAAAATTAAGAAGTTTGCTCTTCCTGCTGTAGTTAGTGGTTATTAGTGGTTAAATACATATGTTCAAAGAGTTTTATATTTAATTACAGAAATTTTAATTTAGTTTTAAAAGTAACTACAAATAATGTTTTAGGTTTCCTAATTTCCAACCTACACTTTTTTCTATTTTTAAGTTGCTTAATAAAAATTTATAAAAACTTTAGGATAAAGATTCCATATAATTTTTTAACAACAGTGACTCTCTTGATTAAAAGGGTCAAATGCAAATTCTTAAAACTCTATGAAGAAGTATAGGGTAGAGAGAAGAGATAGATAAACTTGCTATGATATCAGAAATAAAAACTGAAATGATGAAAGGTAAATCAGAGAAAGAGCTAAAAACAGACACCATGAAAAGGACTCAAAGAAAAAAAAATCCTGTGTACGAGGCTTATTGCCCTTTAAACATTCTTAAAGACTATTTTAATAAGAGAGTTTACTTAGAAGTACACAGAAGACATCCCCATACAAACAGGATGGGACCAGATAATGAATACCTCGGTATGTGATCAAAGCTCCTAGGTTTAAAGGATACCTCCATGAACAACAAACAAAACTAATTTACATCAATTTTCTCTTTTTCTCCTCTGAAAAATGATTCACTATATATTCTTATATATTCTCATATATAGTGAATTGTTAGTCTACTTTCACAATTTACAAATTTACTGAATCTTTTATTACTGAACATAACTTTAAAATATCAAGAATTTCAAATAACAATCACTCCGAGTCCCTGGTGGTCTAGTGGCTAGGATTTGGTACTCTCAAATAACAATAACTGCGTGTGCTAAGCGTACAGAAATAAGAGCCAAAAAAGTAAATTATTCCGTATTTTGAAAACCAATATGTAAACCTAAAATGTAAGAGTCCTGAATCTTACACAATCAAAATGTCCACAACTCAGAAATAAAAGAAACCAAACTTAGAGATTAAGGGATGTATGGTATGCTACTGCACTCTGAGGGACAGTGAGCAAAGAACACTTTAAGACGAGTACTTGAAGGAGTACTTGTGCAAGTTTAACCATTTTAAGTCCAAATCAGCATCTTTCCAAAGGCAACACAACCAGAATTTATTTTCTTAAAAAACAGTATTATATTTACAATAGATGGAAGAGTCCAGAAAATGTTCTTAAAATGAATTATACTTTCAACCAGCATGAGAAGTTGGGGCAGAAAATAAAGTAGAGGGAGAGAACTCTTAGAATATACTTAGAAGATTTAAATATAATCAAGACTTTATAAACCTTTGCTGTTGGGAGAAAAGCTTCCTATAAATCTCAGGGAGGAAAATATCTGTTCATTACACTATTTTTAGCTATCTGAAACACATTTCAAAATACTACTTTTCCTAAAGGATATAAACTAAGCATCACATGGATTCAAACATCTATTTTCAAATACAGTATATAACAATAGTCACACTTTATTTTTAAAATACATCATGAACAAAAAGGTCTCTCACATCTGTCACTAACAATGAAATGTAGAAAGCATACTGTATCTTACCTTTGTGGTTACAATGCACAGGCAATCCATTACTCTACCATTACAATGTTTTATACATAAAACAGTTTTATTGCAAACTATTTTAAATTGCCTATATGAATAAAAAATTAGAAATAAAAATTAAAATGAGGTTGTGAGATGAAAACCATAGATGAAAGTTATAACTGTAACAAGATCTCTCCAGGATCCATTCTTAGAGGTAGCAATTTTCTACTATCTGAAATACAAGAAACCAGAATGTGTCACGTGCCCTGCAATCTTCTTTATGTAATCTGTATCTGAAGAAATTAAAATTATTCCACAAAACACTGTGGAAGATGTCAGGGTTTTATTCCACAAGAGTTTACTGCTGCTTCAGATGCTATTTCATTAATCTCTCTTTTTAAAATATGAGGTTGACAGTGAGTCATCTGATGAAATGCTCCACAAAGAGGTTTCCCCGATATAAATTTAAATCTGCTTCTCCTTGTTTGCTGCAGTTTGAATATTCAAAAGATAATTACAAAAAAATGTCACTAAAAAAATGCAAGCAAACATTGCTACCACTATACCATTTCAGCAACTGCAGCTTGCAAAGTAATGACTTTCTCAGGCAGTAATGAATGGAATGTTCCATGTGGTATTTTTGAGAAGGGGTGAAGGAAGAAAATGCAGTAATTTAAAATATTGTCTCTAAACTTACCTATTCTTTCTTTACTAAAAATAATAATAATAATAATAGGAACATTTTAACAAAGAAGTCAGATTTTAACATTAATACACTTCTAAATCTATTTTACCAAAGCCCTACCAAGATTAATAAGTAAACTAAAAATCACCACAAAAAGATAATTATAACTCTACCATTTCAAACTCAAGAAGACTTTGTTTTTAACCCAGAAGTAACCTAACTTTGTGTATTCGCTGCACTGTCAAGATCACTGGAAACAGAACTAGATAGGCTGACAGGAGATGAGGCATAGGAATGCCACTGGCTTTCAGTCTCATAAGCTTGTTGTTCACTCCCCTGTTAAAATAGATAACAAGGGAGAGTATTACCTGCAATTTCTCATAGTCCATAGTTTTCTCAGAGTCTACAGATATTATGAATGACCTCGAATTCAAACAAAACTGAATTGTTCCCATTTGCTTCTTATACTCCACTCCCACTCCTAACAATTCAAATATCATGGGCTGTATCAGCAACTTTCATATTAACCTGAGTTTCACTATAAGGGTTATAAGAAAGAGTTAATACAAGTATATCACTTAGCTAGAATCAATCACACAATAAGCAAGCATCATTATTTTATTACTATTATTGATGGCTATCAGGTGAAAGCCTTTTTATTCAAGCCTAATAGGATATACCTGAGACAGATGCAGTGGGACTTGACCTTGAACAGAGTCTACTGGGACTGTCGGAAGGATTAAATGAAATGATACATGCACGGCACTTAAAATAATGTTAACCTTGTTGCATGCTCAATAAACGGCAGTTACAGGTTTCTATCCATTTACTTAGCTAACTACCTACCTACCTGTAGCTATAAGGCTTGGGGACGAGATAAGGAGGAATGGGCAAGTAAATTTCATCATGGGCTAATATATCCTTTCCCCAATGCAGGACATATAGCCCAGAATTACCTGCTTAGCTGGAATCTGAGAATATCTCCTCCTTCCCAGCTATCCCAAGAATCATTTGCTCCTAAATGAAAGAGTAAGGCCCAGTCAAGGCTCATGATTCCTTAAATAATTAAAGTTTATCATTTTTAGGAAAATTACTGAAAATAATGTAGGTACGTAGGTAATATCTAAGTACTGACTAGACACTGCATTTCGTGAGGGAAAATAAAAGGTATGTGACATTCTTTAGCTGGTTTTTCCCTCAGTGTTCTGAAATATCTTTATATGAAGTTTCTATTATATCTTAAATAGTCTAGCCCAGTAAGAGAAGGCATTGCTAAGTCTGGCAGACCTCATAACAGTGAAGTTTGATAAATCACTCTTCCAAGAGTCCAAAATAGTGTTTCAGCCCATTAAAAGTCTGTACAACAACTATCAACAGTCATTTTCCTTTGAAGAGTCTCAATTTTCCCTTTTATTAAAAAAAGATAAAAAGAAAAAAAAACCTCAACGGCTTCTAGGAGTACTTCCATGGTTCAATTTCTAAATTCACTGGACTCAAAGCTCCAAATCAAGACTCAAGAAGTCACGTGTATTTGCTACTTTTATCCCCAGCAATTCGCGGCAGGGTAAAGGCAAGAGTTGGTGACCAGACTGTAACAGGAGCTCAATAAATATCTATTAAATTAATAAATAGCCTTTCTAATATCTAATCTACAGGTGATTACAAAATTTAAAAGTCTGAAATGCCCCTGAAAATTAGATACCATTTTGCCAATAAAACAATTTTAAAATAGCTTTGCCAACTCAAATATAAGCCTATATTATAGATGAAATAATCAAATATCGACTCTAATTGAGTCAATACTCAATTAACATATAAGTATCTAAAAAACATACATTATTAGTCTCTGGCCAGTTGCTCAATGAATAGAACATTGGCCCGACATGCTGACATCCCAGGTTCGATCCCCGGTCAGGGCACAAATGAGAAGCAACCATCTGCTTCTCTTTCCCTCCCTCTTGCCCTTTTATCTCTCTCCCTCTCTCACAGCCAGTGGCTCAATTGGTTCGAATGTCAGCCTCAGGTGTTGACGATAGCGCAGTTGACCTGAACCGGGACTGCCAGGTGGATCCCAGTTGAGGTGCATGCAGGAGTCTGTCTCACTATCTCTCCTGCTCTCACTTAACAAAAACAAAAACAAAAAACCCCACACACATTATTATTTTCAAAAATATTATTTTATTCCACGCACATCAGAGAACAATTTCAGTAAAAACTGTCACATTCATTCTAAATGTTCAAGTTTCATTATAACTATAGCCACTTTTTTTTTAAAGCATAGAATTGGTCATTTGCAAACTCTGTCAGGTTTTTTTTTCTTATTTATTTATTCATTTTAGAGAGAGGAGAGAGAGAGAGACAGACAGACAGAAGGGAGGAAGGGAGGATCCAGAAGCCGGAAGCATCAACTCCCATATGTGCCCTGACCGGGCAAGCCCAGGATTCCAAACAAGCGACCTCAGCGTTCCAGGTCGACGCTATACCCCACTGCACCACCACAGGTCAGGCTACAGCCACTTTTTTTTTTTCCTGAAGTTGGAAACAGGGAGGCAGACTCCCACATGCGCCCGACTGGGATCCACCTGGCATGCCCACCAGGAGGCGATGCTCTGCCCATCTGGGGCGTTGCTCTGTTGCAACCAGAGCCATTCTAGTGCTTGAGGCAGAGGCCATGGAGCCATCCTCAGTGCCCGGGCCAACTTTGCTCCAATGGAGCCTTGGCTGTGGGAGGGAAAGAGAGAGACAAAGAGGAAGGAGAGAGGGAGGGGTGGAGAAGCAGATGGGTGCTTCTCCTGTGTGCCCTGGCCAGGAATGGAACCCAGGACTCCTGCACGCCAGGCCAACACTCTACCACTAAGCCAACCGGCCAGGGCCAGGCTACAGCCACTTTTGACTTATCTGATCATTTTGACTTCAAACATCAATTTCACATCCATCTTAGTTGTTCAGATGCTGTACTTTTTGAATCCATGTATTAAAATATCAGCTGACATTTTATCCCAATCACTACTACTAACTATTCAGGTAATAGGAATTCAATTTTCCCCTTTTGTTCTGTAGGTGTTATTATAATCTCTATAATCATTTACTATATAACTATTTAGTATACTTTTTAATCTTTCAAAAAAGCTTCCAATACTTGCAGTTTTTTAGGTCATACTCAGGAATTTAATCTGCATAAATTTTACACTTATTGCATCTTCTATAAACATCCAAACTGGCACCAAGGACCTTTCAAGAACTTTTCAAGTGTCCTTCTCAGTCATTTGCTGTACAAAATAATTTAGAAATTATCCTGTAATATGAGCAACTTTAGAGGGAGGTCTCCAATATAGCCTTTTGGGATGGCAACATCCCACTTAATTCAGGCACATAATTAACAATATTTTTAAATACCAATGGCTTTCAAAGGTGAAGGGATTAAACAAAGAAAAAAAGGCTTATGGACACAGACAAGTTTGGAGACTGCAGGAGGGACAAGGGAGGAGGGGAGCAGGTGGAGGGGGGGATAGATGGTGATAGAGTGAGGTTTGACTTGGGGTGGTGAACACACAATGCAATAAACAGATGATGTACTGTAGAATTGTGCACCTGAAGTCTATAATTTTATTACTTAATGTTACCCCAATAAAGTCAATGTAAAAAAATTTTAAAATACCAATGCATTTCCATATATAGGCAATGGTTTCCAACCATAACAGAGTAACAAGGAACAAATCAACTCTCCCAAATTAAAACAACTAAAAAGTGGGCCAATAATAAACAATGATTTTTAGATATTGAATAAAGGCAATGCAAAACAGTGATCCTGTGATAACAAAAACAAATTAAATGAGTCCTATAAATCCCCATGTAACTGCTTGAAAACTTTCCAGGCTGCAACAAAGAGGAGAGAGAAACTTAAGCCCAGCAATCTAAGGTAGAAAGGACAATGCTGAGATTTTCAGGAAGGCCAAGGTGTCTAAAATTCACAAATAAGAGTCCTAGAGAGGAGAGAGCTGCATAAAGAGTACCACAGATCTTCACAGTCTACTTCAAGTCTTCAGGTTAGTTCTGAAGGAAACCTGAGGCTGGATAAGGAACCCAGAAAAAAGCAGGGCAACATCCCAGAGCTCACAAAGGGCCAAGAATAATTGAAAAGGTCATAATATACAGAGCCCTGGGTAAAGTACTCAGAGTATTATTACCATGGTATTGGTGAAAAATTAACCCTATACTAAAGGCTGTTTGGTCCCACTAAAAAAAAACTTAAAAAATAAGCTTTAAAGGGATCAAGTTATTTCCAAGTAATTTAACTGCATCCCAAAATAACTCAAGAATATTTAAAGAAATACAAAAATATCTAGGCCCCAGAAAAGTTAAATTCATGATAATGCTAATAAAAAATTATCGGGTATATTACAAGTAGAAAACTATATCTCAGAAAGACAAAAATCAATCAATAAAAATAAATCAGTCTAACTTTACCTTAAAAGAACTTGAAAAAGAACAATGCCCAAAGGGAGTAGAAAGAGGGAAATAATAAAGATCAGAGCAGAAATAAACAAAATAGTCCAAAAAATACAAAAGATCAATGAAACCAAAAGCTGATTCTTTGAAAAGATAAACAAGATTGATGAACCTTTAATCAGACTCATCATGAAAAGAGGATCCAAATAAAGTGAGAAATGAAAAAGGAGAAGTAAAACAACTGACAACAAAGAAATACAAAAGATTTTAAGAAAATATTCTGAACAACTATACACCAACAAAATGGATAAATTACTAGAAACATACAATCTTTCAAAACTCAGTCAGGCCTGACTGGGCGGTGGCGCAGTGGATAGAGAGTTGGACTGGGATGCAGAGGACCCAGGTTCGAGACCCCGAGGTCGCCAGCTTGAGCGTGGGCTCATCTGGTTTGAGCAAAAGTTCAGCAGCTTGGACTCAAGGTCACTGGCTTGAGCAAGGGGTTACTCAGTCTGCTGAAGGCCCACGGTCAAGGCACATATGAGAAAGCAGTCAATAAACAACTAAGGTGTCGCAACGAAAAACTAATGATTGATGCTTCTCATTTCTCTCCGTTCCTGTGTCTGTCCCTATCTATTCCTCTCTCTGACTCTCTGTCTTTGTAAAAAACAAACAAACAAAAAAACTCAGTCAAGAAGAACTAGAGAACTGAACAGACAAATTACAACCAGTGAAATTGAAGCAGCACAAAAAACTCCCAACAAGCAAAAGTACTAGACTGGATAGATTCACAGATGAATATTATGAAACATTCAAAGTAGAACTAATTTACCTATTCTTCTCAAACTATTCCAAAAAAATGCAAGAGATGAGATGATCAAATTCACTTTTTGAGGCCAGGATTATCCTAATTCCAAAACCAAATAAAGTGACTACAAAGAAAAAAAAATTACAGGCCAATATCCCCATGAACATAGTTGCTAATATTTTCAACAAAATACTAGCAAACTGGATCCAGCAATACATAAAAAAGATCATACATCATGATCAAGTGGGACTTATTCCGGGGATGCAAGGTTGGTATAACATTCACAAATCCATAAATGTGATACGTCACATAAACAAAATGAAGGTTAAAAGAGTCATGATCATATATCAATAGTCAGAAAAAGCATTTAATAAAATCTAGCACCCATATATGATAAAAACTCTCAGCAAAGTGGGAATAGAGAGATCATACCTCAACATAATAAAGGCCATAGATGACAAACCCACAGCCAACATCATACTCAATGGGCAAAAACTATAAGCATTTCCTTTAAGATAGAGATGTGCACTTTCATCACTACTATTCAACATAGTATTGGAAGTCCTAGCCACAGTAATCAGAAAAGAAGAAGAAATAAACAGCATCTAAATTAGAAAGGAAGACGTAATGCTGTCATTATCTGCAGGTGACATGATACTATATAGAGAGAATCCTACAGATTCCACCAAAAAACTACTAGAACTTATGAATTCAATAAAGTAGTGAGATAGAAATAAATATCCAGAATTCAGCTGCATTTTTATATAACAATGACCTATCAGAGACAGAAACTAAGAACTGCATCAAAAAGAATAAAATACCTAGGAATAAATTCAACCAAGGATGTAACCTGTACTCAGAAAATTATAGACACTGAAGAAGTAAATTGAAGAAGATATAACTAAGTGGAAGCATATATCATGCTCATAGATAAGGAAAATTAACATCATTAAAATGTCCATTTTACCCAAAGCAATCCATAGATTGATTCAATGCTATTCCTGTCTAGATACCAATGGTATCTTTCACAGAACTAGAACAAATATTCCAAAAATTTATACAGAACCACAAAAGACTCCAAATAGCAACAGTGATCATGAGAAAGAATAAAAAGCTTGGAGGAATCACACTACCTGATATCAAACAACACTACGAGCCATAGTATCAAAACAGCATGGTACTGGCATAACAGACATAGTTCAATGGGACAGAATAGAGAGCTCAGAAATAAAGCACAACTTTATAGTCAACTAATAATTGACAAAGGAGGCAAGAACATACAATGGAGTAAAGAGATAGTCTATTCAATAAATAGTATTGAAAAAACTGGACACACATCTGCAAAATAATGAAACTGGTCCACTTTCATACACCATACACAAGAGTAAACTCAAAATGGATTAAAAACTTAAATGTTAAACTTGAAACCATAAAAATCCTAGAAAAAAAACCTAGGTAGTAAAATCTCAGACATTTCTCATAGCAGTGTTTTTTCTGATATATCACCGCGGGCAAGGGAAACAAAAGAAAAAATAAACAAATGGGACTACATCAAACTAAAAAGTTTTTGCACAGCAAAGGAAACCATCAACAAAATGAAAAGACAACCCATTTAATGGGAGAACATATCTGCTGATACACTGAATAAGGGCTTAACATCCAAAATTTAAGAATTTATAAAACTCAACACCAAAAAAACAAACAATCCAATTAAATGGGCAAAGGATCTGAATAGATACTTTTCCAAAGAAGACATACGGACGGCCAATAGACATATAAGAAGATGCTAATGGTCACTAATCCTCAGAGAAATACAAATTAAAGCCACAGTGAGATATTATCCTTCACCTGTCAGAATGGTTATTATCAATAAATCAACAAACAAGTGTTGGTGAGGATGTGGAGAAAAGGAAACCTTCGCGCACCACTGGTGGGAATGCGGACTGATGCAGCCACTATGGAAAGCAGTATGGAGTTACCTCAAAAAATTAAAAATGGAACTGCTTATCACCCAGAAATTTCATTCCTGGGAATACATCCAAAGAAATCTGAAACACTAATTCTAAACAATATATGCATCCCTATGTTCACTGCAGTGTTATTTACAATAGTCAAGATTTAGAAGTAGCTCAAGCATCCATCAGTAAATGCGTGGATAAAAAAGCTGTGATATAGTTACACAATGGAATACTATTTAGCTGTAAAAAAATTAAATCTTGCCTTTTGCAACAGCATGGATAGGTTAAACTTTAGGATAGACCTAAAGATTATTATGCTAAGTGAAAAAAACCAGTCAGAGAAAGACAAGTACCATATGATTTCACTTATATGTGGAATATAATGAACAAAATAAACTAACAAAAAAGGGCAAAAATCACATGATAAAATTAATAGACCAAGGACATTTTAAAATTACTATAACTCTATCCCATATGTTCATGAAGACAGAGGAAAGCATGAGCATGTAATGAGACACGGAAAATAAAGAAGGAACCAAATTTCTAGAGGTAAAAATTAAAATGTCTGAAAAGAAAAACTGACTGAATGAGACTAATAGATTAGGCACTTCAAAAGAAAGATTAATAAATCTAAAAACACAGCAATAGAAAATATCCAAAATCTAACCCACAGAGAAAAAGGATGGGAGAAAATAAAGAATCACATCAATGAGCTATGAGACAATTTTAATCAACCTAATGTAATTAGAGCTCCTGGAGATAAGGAGGGGTAACAGAAAAATTACTATACTTTAAAATAATAAAGTTGAAGAAACATGGATGGACCTAGAAGGTATTGTGCTAAGTGAAATAAGTCAAAGACAAATACCACATGATTTCACTTATATTTGCAATCTAAAGAACAAAAAATAAAGAAAACAGAAACAGACTCAGAGAACAAACTTATGGTTGCCAGATGGGAGGAAGGTTGAAGGGGGCTGTGTGGAAAAGGTGATGGGATTAAGAAGGTGATGGGATTAAGAGGTACAAATTGGTAGTTACAAAAAAGGCACAAGGATGTACAGTACAGCATATGGAATACGGTCAATAGTACTGTATAATAATAACTACATATGAAGCCAGGTGGATACTAGACTTACTGGGGGTCACTGTAAATTATAAAAGTATCTAACCACTATGCTGTAATTCTGAAACTAAAATATTATTAAATGTCAACTGTAACTGGAAAATTTAAAAAAAGATCGCCGATCACAGATTATAATACAAAATAAAATAATGAAAAAGTTTAAAATACTGTGAGGATTACTAAAACGTGACAGAGAAGAAGTGAGCAAACTGTTGGAATAATGGCGCTGATAGACTTGCTTGACAGTTTCCACAAACCTTCAATTTGTAAAGAACACAGTATCTATGGAGGGCAATAAAGCAAAGCATAATAAATGAGGTATGCGTGTACAGTGAAGCTACTCAGAAAATAATTGTGCAACAAAATTGCACATTCTAATCATCCATTAGCCTGAAATGTCCTTACCAACATCTGCTGATTTGTCAAACTTTGACTTCACTTTCAAGATCCAGCTTAAATGAGCATTCCCCTTAATTATGTGAGGTGACTTCTACATAATTAAAAACATGTATCTATAAAGTTATGAATTTTTGCAATAAGCATGTATCACTTTGGCAATCCAAAAAGAGAGAGAAGTTGGTTGGGTTTTTTTTTAAGAACACATGAGGAGAAGACATTGCTTTAATACTAAAGATAATAATAAATGCAGATACAGATAGATATAGAACAAAACTATTTGACTTAATAAAAACATCATAAAGTCAAAACTCAGAATTCAAGATTAATCGAAGGTGCCTTCTCACAGCACATAAATCTACAACCATTGTGGCATACTTAGCTTTAACACACTTATTTTCTTAGTAACTATAAATATTTTGCCACGTCTTCTTCCTAGATTAACTGCTTGGTATAATATTGCAGTTCTCTCACTTCTCTCAGATTTCATTACATTTCTTTCCATTTCAAAATTCTTGATCTGGGGGTATGCCCTTCAGTTCTACTATTAGCATCTATCATTTTAACACTGGCCTAAGACTATCATAAGATATAAACATAAAAATATTTAAAAATTACATAATAGTGAATGTAAAATAACAGCACAATGGTTATCAAAATACACTTGCAGTCATCTCATATACAATTCACTTAGTACATCTATCAGTTTTGGTCTTGACGGTATTTTTCATTTACAGGGGCTTTGCAAAGGGGTTGTGTCTTATTTTAAATTTTGAACATTCAGTTTTTTTAATACATTGCTTAAAACCTGGAATTAAATGAGACAACACTATAAATTTGGTGGTGGGACAGGAAGTTCAGACTAGTGTCTCACTAATGTATTATATTTGACAGAGAGAGAGAGATTCTGCTAGAGAAATAAAGCATCAGAAAGAAGGATAAGAACTTTGAGGGCACTGTTAAAGGAAATAGGAAAAGGAACTAACCACCAACACATAGGATTGTCAATAATTTTTAAGGCAGAAATTAAAAATTGTAACAATTCATGAAGTTGTACTGTAAAATTCTGTCAGACAATAAGAAATGAAGTGGAGTTCTGCTTCAGGAAAATAGAATTATAGGATAGATGGTACCAAAGGTAAGAAATGTACTAAATTTGAACATGGACTGATAATAGTAAATTGATACTGTCAACTGTATCAATTTTAAATTTCTTCAGCCTGATAATTACATACTAGATGTTTTTAGAAATGTTCATAAAATAAAACAAAAATATTAGGAAAATATCCTTGTTCAAAAGAGATACATGCTGAAGTATTGAAGAATAAAGGTTCATGTCTGCAATTAATAGGTCAGCAAAATTTTTTTAAAGTTGGTGTATATGTAGAAAGAGCAAGAAAATGTGCCAAATTAGTTAATATTCTCATTGTCAATTTGCAGTTTTTAAAAATAAGATTAAGCATCTCTTCATAGGTTTCTTGACCCATCTGTGTTTTTTTTCTAAACAGCCCATTCACATTCTTTGGTCATTTTCCTAGTGAATGTTGTTGTTTTTTTCCTTTTTTTTTCCTACTTGATAAAAGAGAATATTTAATTTGTTTTCAAACTAAACTCTTAAAATCATAACTACTATTCAAAAGACACAAAACAGAATTGAGGGAAATTTTTTGAAAAAAGAAGACAAACAGGACTGAGAAAGTTAACTTATTTTCTAGAGAATTCTGCTAATATTAGCATTAAATATCTTAATTAGATAGTAATTTACTTGCTTTCTTGTACTTGATGTCATCTTTTCTAGTTTTCTGACTTTTTTCTTGAGAGGGTTGGAAATTAGTCCTTTTACATAAATGTGACAACTTTCCTCCCAGTTTATCATTTCTCATTTGCTTATTGTATCTTTCAAGATACGTAAGTTCTATAATCAAAGTTCAAACAACCAAACTGTGAAGTCCCCACAAAGATATTCTATGTCAGCATTCTTAACATCTTTCAATTTTTCTGTGTCTTCTTTGTTCTTGTGTTTAGAAAAGCTTTCCTTATCCAAAAATAATTTTTAAAAAAAAGTTTGTTTTTATAATTTTTTTTTTACCTTTGACTCTCTGAATGTACATTTACCACTTGAAAGATACTGTATTGTCAGGAATAGGATTGTCACAGACTGAATTTAAAGTGTCCCTCAAGACTCAGATGTTGAAATTCTAAGCTCCAAAATGATGGTATTAGCAGGTAGGGCCTTTGGGTGTTAATTAGATGAGGGTGGTCTTTATGAATGGGATTACCAGTAGTATCCTTATAGCAACCCCAGAATGATCCCTCACCCCTTCCTCAGTGTGAGGACACACTGCAAGAAGATAGTTGGCCATTTATGAACCAGGAAGTGGCTCTCACTAGACACTGAATCTGTGGGTGAGTGGATCTTGGACTTCCTAGCCTCCAGAACTATGAAAAGTAAGTCTGTGTTGTTTATAAGCCACTCAGTCTATGGTATTCGTTACAGCAGCTTGAAAGAACTAAGACAGGATAGTGCATCCTTTTCTGCTGGAATTTCTCATTAAATTAGGCAATTTATCCTACTCCTATATACATCTTGTTTCCTTTCAAATACCATACTCTCCCTTACAATCTCTAAATGTAACACATTTATTTTAAAATTAGGTTTACTTTTATGATAATGACACATGCATATTATTTTTAAAAGTAATAAAACATAAATAAGAAAAAAATCATTACCCAGAAACAACCACTAATATTAAGCAAACATTATTCTAAACACCAGACATATGTTCAAAGTAAAGGACATACATACCAAATCCAAAAAAAGTTATATAAAAACAGAACTGTCCACTTATCTAACCTTAATAATAATATACTTTTACTGGTTATAGTGAGCCAGCCATTACCTAAAAATAAGCAAATCAACTCTAAGAACTCTGTGCTTTATAATCAATCACATCTCAACTACATAAGTCAGATAATAGGAAAAATTAGTAAAGAACTGAGTAAGAAAGTCAATTCTCTTAAAATGTACCATGTTTCTAACATAAACTATTATTTTGAACCTACAACCACAATAAATGTGAAATAGGAACTATTACTGATTAACATTTTTAAAATCTATTTGAAATAGACTATGATAAGCACAAATGACATATCAACTAAAGTGAGTAGAAACTGAAATTATCCAAGAGAAAGTCATGAAAAATATAAGAGGAAAATAAGGATACATAGAAAATACTACACAAAACTCTCTAATCAAAGAGAAATATAAGAACATACCAGGATTAGTAAAGAGAAGTGTAAATTGGGTGTTAAGAGGTCTGAAATCCAAAGGTATACTTTCCCAAACTAGCTACATTAAGTTGGATCAAATCATTTATTTTCTTCTGGATGTCTCCTCATCTTTAAAAGGAAGGAGATAAAATATTTTTATTTTTCTTGCTCTGAAATTCTGCATTTCTGCCACTTAAATGAGAAACTGAGAAACTATCTCCTCCATTACCAAAGGGTACCTGGTTGCTGCCCACGACTACTTGTCCCTGATTTAATACTCATCAAACAGTGGCTGATTCAATTTTCCAAGCACTTCTCCAGTACAAACTAGAAGTGACTAGAACCACATTCAGTCAGACAACCACCTTCAAATGACTAAGTTTTCTCAGACAGAATTTTCATTACAAAATGCAACTTATCTGTCACGTTATATCTACCAGCAAGAGTATATTAAAAAATACCATGAAAATAATTATGAAAACTGAACAAAAAGTTTTAATTATAAAAATATGTAGAAACCAATGCTGATTTATTGATCAGTCTCTAGTGAGTTTTAATAATGCAATCCCTCAAGCCAATAAACAAAATCCTTGGGATAAATGTAGTACTAAACTGGCAAGGACTACAAAATCATATTCAATTTCTAAGAAAGACTACCAGAGCAAAACCATCTTTTTCAAGTATAATTTCTATCTAATTATCACAGATGAACCTCAATAAAGTCTATCGCGCAAAGTGTTTTTTAATAGTCTAAAGCAACTATTTCAGACCTCAAACCATTCACAACATTTTAAGACAGGAACACCAGAAATTCTGAGCTTTTCAAAAATATTTTTAATCCCATCCTCTTTATTCCATTATTAATGATATTTCTACAAAAATATCCATTTTAGTGAAATGAAAAAACTTAGTAGCCCCAGTAAAGTGATCACTAAGAAACAGCTTAAGGGGAATTTTTTTTATCTTACCTCTACACTAGGGCTAAGGCTGCTTGGCAGTGTTTCTGAAGTCACAGTAGTGCTTGGAAGGCTGGAAATTTCCCAAGTATTTACAGGCTGTACTGGTTCAGACTGTTTTGAACGATCTACACATTTTGGATTATCCAGTAAGGTCACTTCATAAAATTCTTGAATATCTAGAGGTGAGGGGTAAAAAAAAGGATTTATATTTCCTAATTAAACTATGTATTGCTAAAACAACATAGTCTAAAAGCAAAAATTTTACTCTATATTAATAAATCCAATCTTACAATATACACAATAAATATTTTCTCATTTTATTATATCACAAGCATATCAGAACCTGCAAGGCACAGTGTAAAAGTCATGGGCTTCTTATACTTCAAAGTCAGTGCTGAATTCAAATCTCTACTCCTTCATCAATTAGGTACATGTTTGGGTAAGTTACCCTTCACCAATTAGCTACCATGTTTAGGTAAGTTACTTATCCCCTGATAGCCTGCCTCTTTCCATTATGAATTGTTACAAGGACTGAGTGTAATACCTGTAAAGCATGTAAATAAGCTCCTAAGAGAGAGCAGCTATTATTACTGTAAATTCTGTATAGATGAGTTGGTACTGATATTTTATATCTTTGTACCTCCAATATCCAAGGCCAGGAGTATAAACCTCTCAAGTGATTTTAATTGCTCTTCTAACCAAAGTATAGCAAAACAAATAAATTAATTAAAGTAAAATCAAAGAACTAGAAACATTTGCAAATACTGGGAAGAAAGGAAGTACAGAATTCCAGAAATATCCTCCAAGGAAAAAGTTTTCTAGCATTTAATAACAATTGACATCACCCTAAACAGAGAAACCAATAAACCATGAAACATTTCTCAAACAAAAGAAGTAAGGCAATACTAACTCAGGATCAGAGTAAGATCTAAATACAGATGAAAGAATGTGTAATGACAACATAATACAGGCAACCACGGTCAATTTCTAAGAAAAATATTTGATTTAATGAAAAAAAATTAAGTAAAGACCTTAACAGACACCCCAAGAAAAAAAGACATACAGATAAAAAATAAACACATGAAAAAATATCCCACATTATCATGGAAATTAACATTAAAACAATGAGACACCACTGTATGCCTATTAGCATTGCCAAAACACAGAACACGAACACCAAATGCTGGCAAGGACATGGAACAAGAGGAACTCTCATTCATTGCTGGTGGAAATGCAAAATGGTACACCCACTTTGGAAGACAGGTGGTTTTGTTATGAAGCCAACCATACTCTTACCATACAATCCAGCAATGGCACTCCTCAGTATTTACCCAAATGAGTTGAAAACTTAAATGTCCACACAAAAATCTATACACAGATGTTTGTAGCAGTTATTCATAACTCACAAAATTTGGAAGCAACCCAGATATACTTCAGTAGATGAATGTATAGACAAACTGTGGCATATCCAGACAATCAATATTATTTAGCACTTAAAAAGAAAAGCTATCTAGCCATAAAAGGATGTAAAGGAAAGTTAAATGTATATGCATATTACTAAGTGAAGAAGCCAATCTGAAAGGCTACATGTTGTGTGATTCCAACTATATTACATTCTGAAAAAGGCAGAACTATGAGACAGTAAAAAAAAGAACAGTATAGTGAACAGGGTTTGGAGGTAGGAGAGGGATGAACAGGCAGAGTAACAGGATTTTTAGAGCAGTGAAACTATTCTGTATGAAACTATAATGGTGGATACATGTCATCATACGTAAGTCCAAATATATGCCATCATGAGTGAACACTAAGGTATAGTCTGGACTTTGGGTAATATTGATATATCCATGGAGTTTCATCAACTGCCACAAATATAGAATTTTGGTGAAGAATGTTAAGTAACAGGAGACTAAGTGTAGTGGCAGGGAGTATATGGGAATTCTCTGTACCTTTCTCTCAATTTTGCTGTGAACCTAACATTGCTCTTAAAAACAAAGTCTTCTTTAAAAATAGATATGAGCTATCAAGCCATGAGAAGATATGGAGCCTGACCAGGCAGTGGCGCAATGGATAGAGTGTCGGACTGGGATGCGGAGGACCCAGGTTAGAGACCCTGAGGTCGCAAGCTTGAGTGCGGGCTCATCTGGTTGAGCAAAGCTCACCAGCTTGAGCCCAAGGTCGCTGGTTCGAGCAAGGGGTCACTCGGTCTGCTGCAGCCTCCCCGGTCAGGGCACATATGAGAAATCAATCAATGAACAACTAAGGAGTCGCAATGAAGAACTGATGTTTCTCATCTCTCCCCCTTCCTGTCTGTCTGTCCCTATATGTCCCTCTCTCTGACTCTCTCTCTGTCTCTGCCACACACACACACACACACACACACACACACACACACACACACAAAGATATGGAGAAACCTTAAATGCATGTGGCTAAGTGAAAGAAGACAATTTGAAAGGCTACATACTTATGATTCCATCTACATGACATTCTGGAAAAGGCAAAACTATGGCTTGACCATGGTGGTGCAGTGGTTAAAGCACTGACCTGGAATGCTGAGGTCGCCAACTTGAAATCCTGGGCTTCCCTGGCCAAGGCACATATGAGAAGCAACTACCACGTGAGTTGATGCTTCCCACTCCTCTCTACACCTTTCTCTCTCGCTCCTCTCTCATTTTAAAATAAATAAATAAAAATCTTTAAAAAAAAGTCAAAACTATGAAGATAATAAAAAGATCACTGGTTGCCAGAGATTCTGGTTGAGGGAAAAAGAAATGAACAGGTAGAGTATAAGAGATTTTTAGGGCAGTAAACTATACTGTATGATACTAAAATGGTGGATACATGTGTCAGAGCAACAAATGTGTATGTCAAGTTTATCAACATATATCTACACAAAGAGTGAACGCTAATGTATTTGTGAACTTTAGTCAATAACAACATACTAATAGTGGCTTATCGAATGTAATAAATACATCACACTAATCCAAGATGTTAATAATAGGGAAATGGGAGGGGGTTGATAATGATATGGGAACTCTGTATTTTCCACCCAATTTTTCTGTAAACCTGAAACTGCTAAAAAGAAAATTAAAGTTTAATAATTTAAGAAAATGTATAGGCCCTGGCCAGTTGGCTCACTGGATTAAGCATTGGCCCAGAGTATGGACGTCCCAGGTTCAATCCCTAGTCAGGGCACTCATGAGAAGCAAACATCTGCTCTCTTCCCCTCCCTATCCTCCTTCTCTTTCTCTTCCCCTCTCTCAGCCAATGGCTGGATTGGTCTGAGCATCAGCCTCAGGTGCTGAGGATATATAGCTCAGCTGATTCAGGCACTGACTCCAAACAGGGTTGCAGGGTGGATCCTAGTTGGGGCACATGCAGGAGTTTATCTCCCCTCCTCTCACTTAAAAATAAAAAGAAAGAAAATGTATAATGGAGCATAAGTAATAAACTTTATTTTAAAAAGCAATCTCATATTTTACTTCAAAATATTTCCAATGTATTAAAGATTCAAACGTTAAAAATAGAAGCCATGAAAGAAACTAAACATAAGTAAATGTTTTTAATAATCTTGGGCACAGAAAACCTTTCTCAGCATGGTACCAAGAACAAAAAGCACGTGTGTGCGCATGCGTGCGTACACACACACACACACACACACACACCCTAGTAAATCTAACCATATATAAGCATACCTGTGAGTTTTGGAAATAAAAGTTTAAAATTAAATGACAAACAAAGAAGCTAGTTGCAACTTATCGGACAGGCAGAGTTAGTATCTATAACAGATTTTATAGCTTTAAGAAAAAAGGAGAAAAAAGGTGATGGGAAGGGCAACTGACATGAACAAAAAATTCACAAAAGAAATGAAAATAACCAATGATGTAAGAAAATTCTTACATGGCTGGTTATTTCTTTATTCAAAGAAATACATAATAAAACACAAAAATGACTAACTTTATTCCATATATCATAGTAGAAAATATTTTTTAAAAGGGTAATATTCCATATTGCTTTACAGTATAGTAATTAGTCATTCTTGAACATACTGCCTAAAAAATTAAATTTATATAACATTTCTAAAGATAATTTAACAAATTACATCAAAAATCTTTTAAAAATGTACATCCCCTTTTACCAAGCAATTCATTTCTAGGAATTTATCCAAAGGAAATAATAAAAGATATAGAAGAAATAGGCACATACAAATGCAATTATTGTTTATAATTAAAAAAATGTATATGCCTAAGTGCTCTAGGAAATTATTAATAAAACTACAGTAAATCTGTACAATGTAAACACAATCATTTAAAATGGTACAAACCTACTGAAGTGGAAAAACATCCAATAATTTTGTGCTATAGTACAAAAAAACAAACACACTATATGCACTTAGGCAAATTCAACTATAGCACTTTCCTCTGCCAAAAAAGGGGAAATTTCTACCTATCAGACCACCCAGTAAGTGAATATCACAAATAAAAAATTAGAAGGTAGAAAACTGATCCCTTGGATAGTGTCCATTTTCATATGCTTCTCATAATGTGGGCACCTCTGTATTTTACTGTGCTGAGTGATTCTAGAATTATGAGCTTTTAGTAGAAGAGGTTACTTAATCACAAGGCAACAACTTCATCTGTTGCTCAAAACAATGCTTTCTTTCCACTATAGAAAAAAACAATTGTATTGTAGTTAATGAGAGATAGTGTTAAATTCCTGAAGGATTTTCAAGGGTAATTTTAATCTGATGTGATATTTTCACCTTACATGCTGATTTTAAATGTCAATTCCCATGAAGAAAAACAATTCTATTTTATTTGTGTAGAGAGTCTGCTCTGCAAAATGGAAGTGTATATACATATATACACAGAGTAATATTCTAAAAAAATATTCACTCTATGCTAGAAGTAGGAGAGAAGGCTGAATAAACACTAAAATAAAATCCTGCCATTTCAGAGGAAAAAAATTGTATCAGTTAACTGATTAAAAGTACAATGTTTTTATTAACTAAAATATACAATGGCACGATTCACTGCTTTCTTCTAAGCCAATGTACATTTAAATAGCCATTTGGATGCCCAGAGAAAAGAATATCATATGAAACTTAAAGATATGCATTACAGTTTTTAACATACTAGAAATAGGAAAAATGTTCGGCCCAATGTTCAAAAATAAATTACTTCAACACTTCAAATACTATTCGACTAACAGTCATAGGGTATTCACATGCATATTCTTTAAAACAACTTGTGTATCAAAAGAAGCTAGAACTTCTGAGAAACAGTTGATTTCAAGGCTGGAACACTTTGTTATGCCAAAAGAAAGACAATGCTAAAAGAGAGAGAAAGAGAGAGAGATGGGGGCATAAAGACAAAAGAACAAGCTGTGATTTATCCCACTTGATAAATCTGAGACATTCTGAGTATCAAAACTATTTAGTAATAAATTATCAACCACTGAAAGAAGATAGCTACATCAATAAAAGGGAGGAAGAAAGCTCTTAATTATAGTAAGATGCCAAGTGTTAATTGGAAAATGTAGAGGGGTGCTACTTTTACAAACTTGTCATTTTTAACAAAGTAAAAGCTGATTCAGGAAAGTATTATCAATGGATGCTAAATTGGAGGTGAAATTTTTGCAAAAAAGCAGGGTATATGCATGGTGTCTAAGTGTCTCCTCTTCATACTGTTTATAAGATGTGAGGGAGGCCCTGGCCGGTTGGCTCAGCGGTAGAGCGTCGGCCTGGCGTGTGGGGGACCCGGGTTCGATTCCCGGCCAGAGCACATAGGAGAAGCGCCCATTTGCTTCTCCATCCCCACCCCCTCCTTCCTCTCTGTCTCTCTCTTCCCCTCCCGCAGCCAAGGCTCCATTGGAGCAAAGATGGCCCGGGCGCTGGGGATGGCTCCTTGGCCTCTGCCCCAGGCACTAGAGTGGCTCTGGTCACAGCAGAGCGACCCCCCAGGAGGGGCAGAGCATCGCCCCCTGGTGGGCAGAGCATCGCCCCTGGTGGGCGTGCCGGGTGGATCCCGGTCGGGCGCATGCAGGAGTCTGTCTGACTGTCTCTCCCCGTTTCCAGCTTCAGAAAAATACACACACACACACACACACACACACACACACACACACACACACAAGATGTGAGGGAAAAAAACAGGAACTATAGAGTAATGAGGTAACACCTTAATTGGGTGATTAAAATTAACATCACCAACGAAGGGCAGATGACGTGTACCTCTGGATATACAGAACCCCACAAAACTTACCATCTGAATCTAATAAGCAGAGAAACAATATATATAAAAAAAAGGAGCAACAGGGAACTATATTCAAAAATGCCAATGTCAAGACAAAGAAAGAATGTGGAAATGTGCCTAGATTAAAGGAGACTTAAAAAATATGACAACTAAATGCAAGACCTGATTCTAGACTGGATAGTATACTGGAAAAATACTTAGAAAAGGAAAATTTTAATAGAGAAAACTTGACCCTACATTGATAAAACAACTTAAACTAGAAGAAATATTTACAGATGCTTTTATAGTTCTGATTAAAAGGTTCTAAAGAGCCTGACCAGGTTGTGGTGCAGTGGATGGAGTGTCGACCTGGGAGGCGGAAGGCCTAGGTTTGAAACCCTGAGGTCACTGGCTTGAGCATGGAGTCACCAACTTGAGTGTGAGAACAGACACATGACCCCACAGTTGCTGGCTTGAACCCAAAGGTCACTGGCTTAAAACCCAAGGTTGCTGGTTTGAGCAAGGGGTCACGGGCTCTGTGGGAGCCCCCCCCCCATCAAGGCACATATGAGAAGCAATCAATGAACAACTGAAGTGCCACAACTACGTTGATGCTTCTCATCTCTCTCCCTTCCTGTCTGTCTCTCTGTCACTTAAAAAAAAGAAAGAAAAATAAGGTACTAAAGAGAATTCAAGTAGATTCAATATAATCAAAGCACTGCTTCAGATCAACAGTAAATGAAACTATTAACAAGTAATCAAATTCAATCAAAACCACCAAGTGAAAAATTAATAAAATTGTCCTCCAATTCCATAAAGTTTTAGCCAATAGAGGCTGTGGAGAAAAAGGAACCTCCATTCATTGCTGGTGGGAATGCAAACTGGTACAGCCAATTATGGAAGACAGTATGGTGGTATGTCAAAAAATTAAGAACAGAATACCATATGACTCAGCAATACCTCTACTGGGTATCTAACATAAAAAATTCAAAGCCCTAGCCGGTTGGCTCAGCGGTAGAGCGTCAGCCTAGAGTGCGGAGGACCCGCGTTCGATTCCCGGCCAGGGCACACAGGAGAGGCGCCCATCTGCTTCTCCACCCCTCCGCCGTGCCTTCCTCTCTGTCTCTCTCTTCCCCTCCCGCAGCCAAGGCTCCATTGGAGCAAAGATGGCCCGGGCGCTGGGGATGGCTCTGTGGCCACTGCCTCAGGCGCTAGAGTGGCTCTGGTCGCAACATGGCGATGCCCAGGATGGGCAGAGCGTCGCCCCTGGTGGGCGTGCCGGGTGGATCCCGGTTGGGCGCATGCGGGAGTCTGTCTGACTGTCTCTCCCTGTTTCCAGCTTCAGAAAAAATTCAAAAAAAAAAAAAAAAATTCAAAAACACTGGTATGTAAAGGCACATACACTCCCATGTTCATCACAGCATTATTCACGGTGGCCAAGACATGGAACCCACCAAAGTGTCCCTCAATAGAGGACTGGATAAAGATGTGGTACATATATACAATGGAATACTCAGCCATAAGAAATTATATATTGTTATTTATGACAACTTGGATAAACCTTGAGAACATTATACTAAGTGAAATAACTAAATCAGAAAAAGCTAAGAACTATATGATTTCACACATAGGTGGGATATAAAACTGAATCTCAGGGACAGAGATAAAAATGAAGTGGTTACCCGTGGAGGGGGCGTAAAGAGAAAATATACAGTGATAGAAATGATCTGACACTGGGTGATGGGCACACAATTCAATCAACAATTCAATTGTTACAGATGCATTCACCTGAAACCTATGTACTCTTATTGATCAATGTCACCGCATTACATATAATTTCTAAGTAATAAAAAAAATGTTTTAGCCAATAGCTTGATCCAGATCCTGTTATTAATATTTTCCTTTCTCAAACCCACCCTGCAAATGTTACACACCTACATTCATATACATATACATACACACACACAAAGTTGGCAACAGACTAAAATATAACATCACTGGAACCAATAATAAGTTGAAAAATCTAAGAAAATTTGACTTTTTACCATTATAACTGGAAGTTCACACTTTGATTAAGTTAAATACACTTTTTAAAATACATAAATTCCATCATTATAAATATTCTCTTCTAAAGTAAAAACTGTTTTAAAAAGATACACTGACCCTACAGATGAACATCTATGTTAAACATGCCTGTTGTTAGTGTCCTTTATCACATTAAAATATTCAACTAATGATAAAGAATATCCTAAAAGTTGACAGTGAATAAAGTGTCTGCATTCAGATTAGCCAAGTTTAATTTCTGGCTCCATAATTTAGCATCCTTGGGCAAGAGGTATCATTTCTCAGTGCTTCAGTTTTCTAATCTATAATGTTGTAATCATCTCATAGATAAATATATACCTCATAGAATTATAATAACTAAATAGATACTTGTATTAGCACATAGAAGGTGCTCAATCAACGTTAGCCATTATTATTTTTTACACACACTTAAGAGTCACATTCTGATATCTATTAGGATGGCTGCTACAGAAAACAGTATGATGGTTCCTAAAATATAACTACTATATGATCGTGTAATCCTCCTTCTGCATATATATCCAAAAGAATTTAAAGCAAGGGCCTCAATGAAATATTTGCACACCCACTTTCATAGCAGCAATACTCACAATAGCCAAGAGGTGAAAATAACCCAAATGTACATCGATGGATGAACAAATAAACAAAAATGTGATATATGCAGGAGGTCCTCGGGTTACTATAGTCTCAACATATGTTTCTAGTTTACAATGCTCACTCCCATAAAAACTTAAAAGAAATTGAGATGTGAGTGTTTCAACTGTTATAAATGTCTTGCAATGCTATAGGCAAATTCTGGAAGAGAAGTCATCAACCTTCCAGACTAGCCTAGAATAATTCTTTAAGGCAGAGAGGCCTGCAACAGATCCTGTACCCTCTACATCAGCTGCTTCTCGAGATGAAACACCTGTAGCACAGGTAGAATCATCTCCAGCGTCTCCTGCATGTTCCTCCGGCAATCCTGATTCACCTGACCCAGTGTCTCCAGCACCTTCTGCAGGTTCTCCTGCCTCTCCAGCTTCGTCCTCCCAATAGGTCACTCTCTCCCACCTTGCAATGCCCCTTCCAGTGTGTAAGCCAACCATAGGAATCAAGGTCAGAAACATTTTTTTCTTTTTTTTTTTTTAAGGCGGGGAGGCAGAGAGACAGACTCCTACATGAGCCCCAACCAGGATCCACCTGGCAAGCCCCCTACAGGGCAGCTGCTCCGTTGCTCAGCAACCGAGTTATTTCAGCGCCTGAGGCCAAGATCATGGAGCCATCCTCAGTGCCCAGGACCAACTTGCTTGAATTGAGCCATGGCTATGGGAAGGGAAGAAGAGAGAGAGATAGAGATAGAGATAGATAGATAGAGAGAGAGAGAGAGAGAGAGAGAGAGAGAGAAGGGGGAGGGGTGGAGAAGCTGGTCACTCCTCTTGTGAACCCTGACCAGGAACTGAACCTGGGACTTTCATATACTGGCTGAGCCAACCGGCCAGGTCTGGATTTTTTTTTTTAACATTCATTTTTTGCCATTTTTTTCTATACAGACTATCCATGTCCTTTCTCTTTTTCTATGACTTAGTTGTGTTTTTATGTTCCAGATTATGATTTTACAACTGTGTTAGGATAGGTAAGTGACTTTGGTTAGGATGTGTTTTGACTTACACCAAAAATTGGGTTATGTCACTGTCATAGGAACAGAACTGTGTCATAACCCAAGAACGCCCTGTATATCCAAAGGAATTATTTAGCCTTAAAAAGGAAGGTAATCCTGTCACATACAACATGGATTAACCTTGAGGACATTATACTAAGTAAAATAAGCCAGTCACAAAAAGACAAATACTGTATGATTCCCCTTATGTGAGGTATTTATAGTAGTCAAATCATAGAGACAGAAAGTAGAATGGTATTTTTACCAGGGGTTTGGGGAAGAAAGAGATGAGTTGTTTAATAGGTACAGAATCTTAGTTCAATGTAAATATACTTCACACTACTGAACTATACCTTTAAAAATGGTTAAGCTGGTAAATTTTGTTTTACAATTAGAAAAATAAGCATACTTTGAAACCCAGTACAAACTTAACTGTCTTTTACCATATTTACAAAAGCAAGCAAAGCTATTCATTAATGGAATAGCAACAAATGACCTAGGAGGAGCTAAAAAAAAAATCTCAGAAACAGACACTGTTATTATATACTCCATGTTCATTTGAAATACCTGCAAAACTAAAATAAAACACTGCATTAAAATATGCTTGCCTGGGTCAGGACACATACAAGAAACAACCAATGAATGCATAAATAAATGGGACAAATCAATGTTTCTCCCTCCCTCTCTAAAAATCAATTAAAAAAAGAATTAAAATATGCTTGCTATATATTGCAGACAAAATATACAAATCATATGACTCAACTTACTCAAGTGTCTAAAGCCAGTCGGATACTGAGTCTCCTGTCACAAAGAAAGCAGATGAGTTCTCTTATCCCATAAGTAACCTTAGGGGTCAGACTGGCATGACATCTGAAGACTACCAAGTTATATTGAATCCCAAACGTAAGCATCAGAAATGGCCTCAAAGCACTATAGACCTGACGACCTACACTACTCTGACTGTAATCAAACCACATTCAGTCTAGTTTACTCACAAAATTTTCAAATAAAGTATAAAAAATGAGAATACAAAATCAAATATATTAATTTTTCAAACTGCTCTCACCTAAATCAGGGATTAAAATTAGCCAGAGTTTATCTTACATTTATATAAAAATAATACTAGATGTTTTAGGAATAAATTTTAAACAAATGCACATGTAACTCATGATTCTTTTTAGATGTGAGCTTTAAATATTCAGCTCTAAAGAAACAACTTAGCTGAAACTTAAAAGTTAATAAAAGATTTTCTGTTTTCAATAATTTTTAAATCTTCAAGCTAAGAGCAAGAACAATGATTGCCGTATTTCACTGAATTGAGGGTATTGCCATTGAGGATATAAATTAGAAGATGCACCATTATTTTATGTGTCACATGGTAAATAAAATCATTGCCAATATACAACAGTTATAAAATGTACCCCAAATTCAAAGATACTGAAATATTTTAAAATTAGTATCTTAAAACTGATATAATACACTATGTACATGTTTGTTCCTCAAATAACCCCAAGGAACCAGAAACCTAATCTATATATCAACTACAGGGAGGGATCAAAATTTCTGTAACACCAAAACCCAAGTCCCACACAAACGGTTTTAAATGCATGAAAACAGTCAATTCAAACTACCAGTTCGTAGAATCAATAAATAAATAATTGATGCAAACTGCAAATTCAAAGAGGTAACTAGATAATTCACTATAGCCTAAGTAAATGGTTTCCAAACTCAGGAAGTTAAGAATCTAAGCACCAAATGATTTTTCAAACAACTCAGGTGGTCAAGACCCCCCCCCCCCCCCGGGTCTCCTTTAATCCAATGCGCTTGTCTGGTCCATGGGTACCAGACAGAGTGCTACCTACTAAAGAAGAAAACAGTTAATCCAGGATTTTTCAGTACATACTATGAAAACAATGGATTCTGGGTTAGCTTAGGGTGATTTATAGGTGTAAAGTATGTTATCACACTCCTTCAAAAACAATGTTGCAGGTGCAGAAAAAGAAAATCTTAGTGACCTAAATATTTTCAAAGACTGAAATAAGTAATAAAGGCTAATAAATCAACTCAGTTTCAGCAAACAGAAAAGAATGCATAGATTTAGTAGTGTCGACAATTCAATTACAGGATGTATACACACAGAAACTTCAACTAAATTTAACTGTTTCAAAATTCCTAAAATTTATTACTTTCCTTAAATCCATATGCCATAAAACACTAAAAGATAAGTAAATCTAAACATCAAAGTAAATTCACAACCAATGAAATTACTCAGGACAAAGATCCACAAATATAAACTTAATAAATAGAAAACTAACTCTATCAGAATTCACTTATGTATAAAAACAGATAAACACATTCAAAACAGGCAAGGCAGAGTATGTTCAAAAAAATGTTCCTCCAAACACAGCAAATCTACCTTCAATCTACAGAAAAATCTAAATAGAGATGGTTTGGTTACTTCACCAACCATTTAATTGTCTTAAGTTGTAGACTTCACATAGAAGAGGACCGCATATGTCTATCAGTGTCTACATCTATCTGTAAATGAGGACTTAAAAGTCATACTATTTTTTTCTAAACAGTGACCCTACTAAATAAAACATTCCTAGGTTTAACGTTGATTTAGAAAACAAGTAACTAAAAACTATTTTTTCCTTCATTTTTGGCTATTTCCAGATGAATTCAATTTAATCATCCATTTAGGGCTTAAACATCAGAGCTTAGAATTTCAAATGTAAAGATGCCCATCAATTTAAACAAACAAACAAAAAAAGACAAAATGCTGGCAATTTCTAAGGATGGGCAACAGGTATAGCAGCTTATTATACTGTTCTCCCTATTTCTGTATAATGTGTTTTAAGTTTAAAGTAATGTTAATTTTTTAATTATTCAGGTGTACTGACGATCTTTAAAATCTTCTTTCATTCTAAAACAAATTCAGTAGAAAGTATCAATTTACCAATAAGTTATTTCACAGAGTACACTAACTTGAAGATGGTCCTCAAATTGTATCAAAAGTTACTCTATCAACAAGTAAATTAGATGTATAGGCTGTACCTACTTGGAAGTTACTGAGGAAATAATACTAATGCAATGAAGTATACGCCTTATTTTAGTAGGTTATATAGATAATGACTAATAAAAAATTTTCATTCTTAGAATTGGAAGGGACAAATTTTCCAGTTCAGTGGTTTCCTTACTTTTCAAGGTAGCTGGAGACTGGTTGTCTTGTTTTATATACTGGGGATTGTTAACAAAATATAAAATTTTGTTTTATAAAAATATCTAGCTTCTTCTTTTTTTTTTAATCTAGCTTCTTTTAAAAAAAGCTTAAGGCCCTGGCTGGTAGCTCAGTTGGTTTAGAGCATCATCCCAATAGGCCAAGGTTACGAGCTCAATCCCTGGTCAGGGTACAATACAAGAATCAACTGATGACTGCATAAATAAGTGGAACAGCAAAAAGATGTTTCTCTCTCTCTCTCACCCCCTTCTTCTTCTCCCTCCAAAATCAATATAAAAAACTTTTTTAATTTATTGATTGAGAGAGAGGGGAAGAGAGAAACATCGATCTGTTTCTGTATGTGCCCTGACCAAAGATCAAACCCACACCTTTGTGTATTGAGAATACTCTCTAACTAACTAAACTATCCAGTCAGGGCTCTGTAAAGTCAATTTTTAAAAATGGCTCAGCCTGACCAGGTGGTGGCGCAGTGGACAGAGCATCAGAACGGGACACGGACGACCCAGGTTTGAAACCCCAAGGTCGCTGGCTTGAGCGCAGGCTCATCCAGCTTGAGCAAGGGCTCACCAGCTTGAATGTGGGATCATAGACATGACCCCATGGTCACTGGCTTGAGCCTAAAGGTCGCTGGTTTGAAGCCCAAGGTCACTGGCTTGAGCATGGGGTCACCTGTTCTACTCAGCCTCCAGGTCAAGGCACATATGAGAAAGCAATCAAAGAAGAATTAAGATGTTGATACTTCTTCATCTCTTTCCCTTCCTGTCTGTCCCTATCTGTCCCTCTATCTTTGTCAAAAAAAAATAAAAAGGCTTAAAAACCACTATTCTATTGCACCCACATTCTACAGCTAATATACTGCCTAGAAAAGGTTTTATGTTTATATAATATTTAATTAATGGCAGTATCAGGAATAGAATTCAGGACTCTTTTATTATTTGTCCAGTTCTTTAAAACAATGCACCACTTCAAATTTAATTTATAGTTAAGAATAAAATTATTTCCATTTTCTTGCCTAGAAAATAAGACTGGACAAAAATCATCTCAAATACCATTTTCTAGTTCTAAAATTCTGACTCCATGAATGCCACGTTTAAACAGAGGACTATATTAAGGTAAATGAATATTTTAAACATAACAGAACTCTAAACATTTTCAACGACTCCAGAGAAATACAAATCAAATACAAAAAGATAACAGTTGTTCAGTCTTACCTTTAGGGTCCTGAAACATTCTACAACTACACCCTCTTTTAATAGTTAATGCTAGGATATGAAACATTGTTTTTTGAAGACCACTGAAATAACCATAGTGGAAGTTTTTCTTAAATATTTTTGGAAAGGATATTGGCTTGTCCAAATATGTAAATCACTGAATGCCTCAAAGAGAACAAGTACATTACTCTCCTGAGTTTACAACAAATAAATTCAAAGAAGCATTAAGCCTAGCTGACATATAATGGTCACAAATAAAGTTTTAATTCCCACCTATTAAAGCCTGAAAGAGGTTGCTCTGAAATATGTTAATAACCCGTTCGATGGAACTTCTGAGCTGTCTATCTTCAGCTTGGCTTAGTTTCGAACGATATTCTTCCAAAAGGTGCAATGCTCTCTGGGTATCTGAGAAAAAATTAAGAGCCCGATTAAAGTTATATATTTACAAGGAAATATTACACACTAGCTATGCAGCAAATTATTCTACAAGACATCAATACAGTTCCCCAAATCCTCCTGGGCAACTAATGCTACTATGTTCATGTACACACCCCTATTTCCTAGAATGATTCAAAAAATTTAAACATATGTCACAGTTAGAAGGAAAGTGGGTAGAATGTAATAATTGTGTACTGGTAGTCTACCACAATAAAAGACCATTTGATCAAAGTATTAGTAACATGGTTTCATCTGACTTGATATGCAAAAGCAGATTATAATTTGTCATTATAATCGAGTTTCAAAATAATAGTTCTTAACCAGTATCCCACATTGGCTGATAAAATGTTTACTAAGACTGATAAAGTAAAATATTAAAACACCAATTCACAGTTTTTAAAAGAACATCTGAGAGGGGGGAAAAATGCCTCTCTAGGGACCAGACAGATGTTAAGGAAGAAAGTTTGACAAACATATAGGTGTTTCCATCTTCTGAGTGATGCGGGGCTTAGACCTCCTAAGTAGCAAGGATAGGACTGTGCCCTCTCAATAGTTACTCATTTTTAAAACACAGCCATCAGAAAACAGACATCCAGAAAAGCAAGTGACATCTACAAGAGAGTTCCGAAACAAATTCTCACCTTGTTTCCGGACCGGCATTTTTCTTCAGAATCAGGTAGAAGGTACACACCTTTAAAAACGTAAAACAGAAACAGAACTAAAGAAGAGAATAGAATTGTGGTTAAACTAGCATTACTCCCTAAGTCTCAAATCGAAAAACTCCAGCTCTACTTGAAAAACCCATCTGGCAAAGTTTTCCCAAGTGAAAAGCAAAGCCTCAAAACCCAGCAGTGTCAATCAATCTAGAAAGCTTTTACCTAGGGTGATACCTCTGCAAATTACGGGCAGACAGTCGGCTTTCAAATTCTCCGAAGCTGCCACCTCTCCCAAAGGGCACTACGTGCCCTAGTCGTGGGACCACCTCTCATCCTCCCCACCTGCTACAGGGGGGCAGCGATGGGGTGAAGAGGCGCTCCGACCCTTAGACCCTCAGCCAGCAGCGGCTGTAAAGCGTTCCGAGAAAGGGACCAGCTGGGCGGATCGCCCCGCCATGCCCGGGCCCCCTCCTCTCGCTTGCCTTTCTCCTCGCTCGCTTCCTCCGGGCTACTCCAGCGAGGGCCGGACAGGGCAGCGGCCGCTCTCCGCGACGCCCTCGCGCCCCACATGCACACCTCCGCGGGCCCCCACACCTGCGGCGCCGCCACAAAGTTCCTGCGAGCGGCGTGCGCGCGGAGCTGGGGTGCGCCCCGGACCGACTCGGGGCGGCTCCCCCGCCCTGCCCCGCTCCACGTCCCCCAGCCCCGCCTGGGGCTCGAGGAGCTCAGCCGAGGGGGGTGAGGGAACGGGGGAGGAGCTCCACTCGGCGGCCGCACCCCCGCTGCCTCTTCCTCCTCCTCGGCCGCCGCCTCCTCACTCGCCCCAGCCCGCTGGCCCGCTCGCCCTCTCCCCTCCTAGCCGTCCCACCCCCGGAACCTCGCCTCTTTCCGCGCCCCCAACCTCTCTCCCCCCAAACTTTCCGCCAAGATGGCGGCCCCGAAGCTGGATTGCCGCGACCCCACGTGACCGCTTTCCCGGCGCTCTCAGCCAATGGCAAGTGAGGAGGCGGCTCGCGCCGAGCCCGGGCTCTCAGCGCTACCTTTGGGTTACCAGGGGGAGGAGGGCCGGGCGGGGGCTGGGGAGTGGGAAAGCGGACCCGGGAGCATCCCAACTGAGCCTCCCCGCTCTCAGGGGTGACCACCGAAGGGGCTCTGAAGACAAAGGAGTTGACACACGGACTCTACAGGTGTCCGGGGTGGCCCTGGAAGAGCCCGCCTTTACCTCGCCTAGCCCACCGGTGGGTCCCCCGGTTTTGAGCAAGTAGCGCCCCGGGCTTGGAAGGGTCGGGGTGTCTGAAGAGAGACGTGACTTCACCTACGCCAGATCCAAGACACACGTTCCGGGACACCCTTTAACCTCACTAAAAACGTGCTGTTTTCAACTCCACAGCAGGAGAGAGTGCCTGGCGCCCCCGAAGGCAGATCCCTAAGCAAGAACTGCAGTCCTGTGGAGGAGACGACGGCACCACCCACGTTAGGGGGCGGGAGAGGGCGAAGCCTGGGGAAGGGGGTAGGGGGGTGTTTGGACCTGGAGTACTATCTCTGCACTATCTTCCACTTTGCAGATTTTTTAAAGTTACTCTTCGCCCTTCAGTAAAAGTTTTGGGGAGTTAAATTAAAGAAGGGCATGTAAAATGGGGAGATAGGTTAGTTTGATAAGAGTTTTAGGGTTTTACTACATGATTTTAAAGTTTAAGTGATTAATTCCAAGAAAGAATGCATCTAAGTGCGGAAAGAGAAAATCCGTTCCTTCTTTTACTCTCATTCATTCAGCCTGCCCAGTCATCAGTCTCAAGTATTACCTAAACTCGGGCGGCCCCTTTAAGAACTCACCTGTAGCCACCTCCTCGGAAGCCGAGACGCCCTTAGCTCGCACAGCTAGTTTAAGTTTCGACTGCACCTCAGGGCCGGACTGCGGGCGGGACGGGACCCCTGCTCTGCGGCCGAGCTCGCTACCCAGTTTGTAAAAAGAATCCCGCGGAAAGCTTTCCAAGTCACTGCCCAGGTGTTCTAGATTCTGATACCAGGGACCTTCCTGCTCTGAGATCCGGAGGGAAGAATTTGACCAAGGTCACTCAGAGTGGATAACAAAACTAACACTGAGATCGTGTCTTTCAAAACCGGAAGACTCTTCCCGGTCAGTAAACTTGACAGCCTTTCACCGAGGCCATACCCTTGGGATAAAAAGGACAGTCCGGGGAACCTTGTACCGTAAACCATAACAGTTACTCAGAGGTATGCTTAACCACTGCTTTCACTTTTGGATTGCACCTTGGAATCAACTTGTGAGGACCCCACTAGACCCACCTTCTCAGTTTAAGGTAAACAGAGGTCCGAAGGTGGGCAGCAACTTGTCCAAGGACATATAAGCTAATCAGTGACAGCAGCCCAGAATTAGGTCTCCTAATTCTATTCCAGAGCTCTTTCCACTGTGATTTTTGGGCAACTTGACAGTGGTATGTTGGTATATCAGTAGCAGATTTCTATGCTCCCCTGGATAATCCCCTGGATCAAGCATCTTGAGACCTTGAGCAAAAGTTAAAGCAACATCTCAGAAGAAATGGATGGAAAAGTGAAATGAAGCTCTTAAAAGAAATGAGCTTTAAATAAAAGAATTTTTAAAATAGTGAAATAGGGCTTTTTTAATAGTGAAAATGACTGATGCCATGCATGCTATTATTATAAAATTTTCATTGATGAGCTGTGATTCCCTTCTAAGAATGGGTTCTCCAGAATTCAGGAGGAAGGGATTTTGTCCACCCCCTTAATATCATTCATTATTCATAAATGTTCACTTGCTAGGCAATGGGGATAGAAATAAATAAGATCCAAGCCATGCTCTCAGGACCTACAGCCTAGAAGCAAACGGATTTAAGGACAGTGCACCTTTCCCCAGGAACCACTGAAAAGCCAAAATCAAAATTTGTGTGTCAGTGTCATCCTGGTCCTCCCCTAAAAACAAAGAGGAGAAGTAGGAGAAAGAAGAGACAAGGGGGCATGATACCCACTTGTGATCTTCTAGCCCAGGGGTCAGGAATCTTTTTGGCTGAGAGAGCCATGAACACCACATATTTTAAAATGTAATTCCGTGAGAGCCATACAACGACCCGTGTACTTTACGCATTATCCAATAAAAATTTAGTGTTGTCCCGGAGGACATCTGTGATTGGCTCCAGCCACCTGCAACCATGAACATGAGCGGTAAGAAATGAATGGATTATAATACATGAGAATGTTTTATATTTTTAACATTTTTTTTATTAAAGATTTGTCTGTGAGCCAGATGCATCCATCAAAAGAGCCACATCTGGCTAGCAAGCCATAAGTTCCCAACCCCTGTTCTAACTCTATATGCCATGAGAAGTGTCTAAAAGTAGAAATGAAGTTAATATTTATTCCATCTTCAGGGTCCAAGACAAGTCCAGGCCTAATATGAGGGTCCTTTACTTCACATTCCTTTCTATCTATTTGTATTAGTTGCCTATAGCTGCATAATTAATTCCTCAAAACATAGTAGCTTAAATTTTAATAGCTTAGTAACTTAAACAGCAATAAACATTATCTCAGTTTCTGTGGGTTGGGAATTCAGGAGCATCTTAACTGGATAGTTCTGGCTTGGGGTCTCAAAAGATTGCAGACAAGATGTCTATCATGTCTGCAGTCATCTTAAGGCTTAACTGAAATTAAGGGAGTTTCTTCCAACATGGCTCATTCATATGGCCAGTAAGTTGATGCTCGCAGGAAGCCTATGTTTCTCACCATGAAGAACTTTCTATAGGGCTACTTGAGTGTCTTCATGACATAGTGACTGATGTCCTCCAGAGCAAGTGATCCAGGAGAACAAAGCAGCAGCCACACTTTTCATGGCCTAATCAAAAGTAAGACTCCATCTTTCACAATATCCTACTGGTTATTTAGATTAGCCTGAAGAGAATGAATACAAGGAGGTAAGAATCATTAGTGGCCATCTTGGAGGCTGCCTACCATATCATCACAACATACAAAGCAATGACATCTGGATTTTTCCAAACAACTTTCATTTCCTTGAAGGCTTCCTTGCAGTAGCAGCTGCCATTGAATAGGATCCAATATAGAATCTGAGTACTTTTCTGACCTCCTCATTAAAATATATTTTTCAGCCTCAAATTTATTATCTCTCATTTCTAAACCTTCCTTTCCCCACCATCCCAATCAAGATACCCCATAGTTTCACATCTCTGCCTTTGTCCTCTTCCCTGGCCAGGTCCCCGGCCTATTCTCTGTAAAGGTCTCCAGACCCTGCCAGACTACTGCGTCTTTTGCTCCCACTCTGGCAGAGTGGCATTGTGCGGCCTCTGCCAAGGCACTCACTAAACAGAAAGGATTTGATGCCGTCAAAACATTGTCAAAAATGTTTATGCCTGCTTCAGCCACAAGAAGAGAAACAGTGTCGAGAATGATAGAAGTGATCATACTGGTCAGATCTCCACAAAATGCTCAAGGGACATTTCCTGGCTCTAGACAAACCAGCATCTGGAAAGAAGAAACTAGAACAATAGGGAATATGAAACTTTGCCTCATGGGGAATGGTTGTAGAATCTAGGATCATTTCTTTGAGGAAAGACGGGTCCAGAAAGTTTGACTTCAATCAGTCTTACTCTGTGTATCCAGAGGCAGGGAAATGGACGAATGTTACAGGGATACAGGATGTTCTTTAACATGATTTGTCAGAACTGTCCAAAATTCCAAATAGCTGCCCCAGGGTGGTGGGAATTTCCCATTAAGCAGAGGCTGAAAAAGTCCAGTCAGAGGGAGTAGTCCCTTGTCAGAGGGAGTAGATAGATACCCAGGATGTAAGATGGGACTGACTTCTGAGGCCAAAGTTCTAAGAACTTGAAAATGTCCCTTCTTTGGTATTAGTACTGTTTTATCTACATCAAGAATCTATCCTGCATTAAAATAAAAAAAATGACCTTCCTGGATAGGTCAGTTGGTTTAGCATCTCTCTGAAGCACACAGGTTGCCAGTTCAATCATCAGTCAGGGCACATCCAGGAATAGATCAATATTCCTGTCTCTAGGCCCTGGCCGGTTGGCTCAGCGGTAGAGTGTCGGCCTGGCGTGCGGGGGACCCAGGTTCGATTCCCGGCCAGGGCACATAGGAGAAGCGCCCATTTGCTTCTCTACCCCCACCCCCTCCTTCCTCTCTGTCTCTCTCTTCCCCTCCCGCAGCTGAGGCTCCATTGGAGCAAAGATGGCCCGGGCACTGGGGATGGCTCCTTGGCCTCTGCCCCAGGCGCTGGAGTGGCTCTGGTCGCAGCAGAGCTACACCCCGGAGGGGCAGAGCATCACCCCCTGGTGGGCAGAGCGTAGCCCCTGGTGGGCGTGCCGGGTGGATCCCAGTCGGGCGCATGCGGGAGTCTGTCTGACTGTCTCTCCCCGTTTCCAGCTTCAGAAAAAAGGAAAAAAAAAAAAAAGGAAAAAAAATATTCCTGTCTCTCTCTCTCCCTTCTTCTCTCTCTAAAATCAGTAAAATAAACATTAAAAAAAAATCTATCCCGCCCAGTTGAAGTGATACCAGGCCTAACCCCCTTCTACATAGATATTTCTTATCAAAACAAAAGGTAGAAGTCGGAACAAGTTTTTTAAAAATGTGCACAGTTGTCCATTACCATGACAACTGGCATTGAACTAATGCCTCTTAATGGGTGATCCATTCTCAAATTGTTATATTGTTGTCTAATGGGTTCCTAAGTAGGTGTAGGGCTGGTAACTGCCTCCCAATTAAACTGATATGCTCCTATACCGATATAGCCCTTCATATAATATTTGAAAACATGTGAGATAAACTTACTGGTTATGATCTCCACTTTTCAGGGGAGGGTACAGAGGAAGAACAAAATAAATAACCCAGCCTAGGACACCACAGCTAATCTGGTATTGGAGCTGGGACTGAACATCATTAATGCATTGTTTTTTCCATTAGGCTACATTGCCTTTTCTCTACCTGGCTCCTTTCTAAATTTAAAAAAAGCAAACAAATAAAACCTCTGTGTGTATATGACATACAGAAATGGAGAGTCAAAAAGATAGCTATTAAGAAAAAAAAGAGGCCCTGGCCAGTTGGCTCAGCGGTAGAGTGTCGGCCTAGCGTGTGGAGGACCCGGGTTCAATTCTCGGCCAGGGCACACAGGAGAAGCGCCCATTTGCTTCTCCACCCCTCTGCCGCACTTTCCTCTCTGTCTCTCTCTTCCCCTCCCGCAGCCAAGGCTCCATTGGAGCAAAGATGGCTCGGGCCGCTGGGGATGGCTCTGTGGCCTCTGCCTCAGGCGCTAGAGTGGCTCTGGTCGCAACATGGCGACGCCCAGGATGGGCAGAGCATCGCCCCCTGGTGGGCAGAGCATCGTCCCATGGTGGGCGTGCCGGGTGGATCCCGGTCGGGCGCATGCGGGAGTCTGTCTGACTGTCTCTCCCTGTTTCCAGCTTCAGAAAAAAAAATGAAAAAGAAAAAAAAATAATAAAAAAAATAAAAAATAAAAAAAATTTAAAAAAAAAAAGAAAAAAAAGACACTAAGAGAGATTCTGATAAAATAAAATGCAAGTAATAGGCTAGTCTGTAACCTATTTATCACATATTTAAATACCTTTAATAATGGAGACAATTTTCATAGAAATAGGAATGTTGCCTCTGACCACAAAAAAATAAATATCCATACCCTAGTTACATGTTATGACTAATTGAATTTTTTTAATGCAAAAGTGTTTACTTAAAACACTCTGTAGCTTCCTTCTCTCCTTCCTTTATTTACCCTGATAAGTACCCTAGAGTATAAATGAGCGGTTTTACAGCTGTACAGGACATCCCACCTGGCCCTCAGACACCATCTAGGACAGTCATTTCATTTGACAGACATGTGAAGTAAAGCTCCAGAAGAACTCCCAGACAGTATCGGCACACAATTATCAAAGGACTTTTTTCTTGATAGCAGAACGCTATTGGCATTTTTCTTGGTAGGGAGAGGGAGTGGGAATTAATCATCTTTCCTAAAGCTACGGTATATTTTGAAGTTTAACCAACTTTTCCTGTTTGCTTTTTTCAAATGTTGAACTGATTTTAATTTTTTAATTTTTATTGATTTAAGAGAAGGGGGAGGGAGAGAGAAACATCAATCTATTATTCTGCCCATTCATGCATTCATTGGTTGACTCTTGTACGTGCCCTGACTGGGGATCTAACCCGTAACCTTGACATCTGGACAATGCTCCAACCAACCAGACTCACCTGCCAGGGTTGCCTGTCTGCTTTTGAAAAACCTGGAATTTTGACAGGACTGCAGGATCCCATATTGAAATCCTTAGGACTAGACTCAAATTCTCACACCACTCCCTGCCAACAGGATTACCCGTGTCTATTCAAAGAAGGCTTTGGGTAGAGCAGTAGAGCCCCTTAGATTATCCTTTCATAGGTGAAAACCACAAACTTGGAACCTTAACTAGAATTTGAAGAAGAGCTCTTAGAATTTTTGGAAATCATTTGTATTCCATTTCTGAGATGTGGCTTGGCTAATGAATTCTGATAAGCAAAAGAAGCCAAAATAGGCCCTGGCCGGTTGGCTTAGTGCATCGAGCATTGGCCCAGAGTGAGGACATCCTGGGTTTGATCCCTGTCAAGGCACACATGAGAAGCAACCATCTGCTTCTCTTTCAACCCTCTCCCCCTTCTTTCTCTCTTCCCCTCTTGTAGCCAGTGGCTTGATTGGTTTGAACATTGGCTCAGACCCTGAGGATAGCTCTGTTGATTCAAGCATCAGCCCCAGATGCGGGTTGCCAGGTGGATCCCAGTTGGGGCGCATGCAGCAGTCTGTCTCTCTATCTCCCCTCCTCTCACTTAAAAAGAAAAAAGAAGCCAAAATAGTCTTCGTAATTGGATGTGGATTAAATCCTGTGGCCAATATCCATTAGCACAAAAAACTGCCAGTCTTTCTTAAGCATTCGTGCCAGTCTTTCATTTTGGGGAAATGATACTCACTAGAGCTGTAATTCTCCTGTTCCTCATGTTGTATAACCCTGAATTCCTTTATTATTTCCTTTTATTTTAAGCTCACAAGAAGAATGATAAAGGCAAAGAATTATTTAAATCTTACTTTTTATTTAAAATTTTTTAATTAGTTTAATTTCTTCCAATAGATAACTTTATCAACTGAAATTAACTATTTGTAATCAAAGCATCATTTACCTTTTATTTATTTGTTTGTTTATTTATTTATTTATTTTTCTTCTTTTTCTAAGTGAGAGGAGGGGAGACTGAGAGACAGACTCCTGCAAGTGCCCCAACCAGGATCCATCTGGAAACCCCCATCTGGGGTCATGCTCACAATAGAGCTATTTTTAGCACCTGAGGCAGAGGCACCATGGATCCATCCTCAGCACCTGGGGCTGATGCACTCAAACCAATTCAATTGAGCCATGACTGCAGGAGGGGAAGATAGAGTGAAGGGAGGGGGGGGGGGTAGAGAAGCACATGGGTGTTTCTCTTGTGTGTCCTGACTGGGAATCAAACTCAGAATGCTGGGCTGACATTCTACCACTGAGCCAACCAGTCAGGGCCTCATCTACCTTTTATAAATAAGGTGGGCTACAGTTGAGGAAACTTGAAAATATGCTTTTTGAAAACACTGCAGAAGTTCCCCAAGTCAGATTCCATTTCAAATCGCAAATTACCACATGAATAAATAAATCCAAGCCCAAAGCAGGTAGAGGGTAACAGAACAAGTACAAAAAAAAAAGGGGGGGGGGAGACATTATCAACTGCTAAGAAATATGAATAAAATAATTTAAGAATAAGGAAGAAGAAATATTTAATAAGAAATGCTGGCCCTGGCCAGTTGGCTCAGCAGTAGAGCGTCGGCCTGGCGTGCGGAAGTCCGGGGTTCGATTCCCGGCCAGGGCACACAGGAGAGGTGCCCATCTGCTCCACCCCTCCCCCTCTTCTTCCTCTCTGTCTCTCTCTTCCCCTCCCTCACCCGAGGCTCCATTGGAGCAAAAGATGGCCCGGGCACTGGGGATGGCTCCATGGCCTCTGCCTCAGGCACTAGAATGGCTCTAGTTGCAACAGAGCGAGGCCCCAGATGGGCAGAGCATCACCCCCTGGTGGGCGTGCCGGGTGGATCCTGGTCAGGCGCATGCAGGAGTCTGTCTGACTGCCTCCCTGTTTCCAGCTTCAGAAAAATACAAAAAAAAAAAAAAAAAAAAAAGAAAAAGAAAAGAAATGCTACCATAAAATTTAGAGAAGCTTGGATTCAAGGGAGCAAAATAAAGCTATGTCTCTTATTCTATTTTCTTTCAGAAAATCACCCCCAAAATACTAAAACAAGAAGAAACTTGTTCCTTCATGCTCAATAAAAATAAAAGTGCTTAGTAACCCCCAACAAGACAAAATGTAGTTGTAGAATTGGTCAAATTCAAGTGCCTTGGACGGGAATTAGGAGAGTAGGAAATACCCCTACCCAAACAAAGGTACCAAAACCAAAAAATAATAATTAAAAAACAACTAAGTTGGGTGATACCTCCAAGTTTGTCCTTTTTTCTCAAGACTGCTGAGGCTATTCAGGGTCTTTTGTGGTTCTATATAAATATTTGGAATATTTGTTGTAGTTCTCTGAGATTTGCCATTAGTATTTTAGCAGGAATTGGGCTGAATTTATAGATTGCTTTGGATTAAATGGACATCTTAATGCTATTAATTCTTCCAATCCACAAACACAGTATATGCTTCTACTTATTTTTATCTTCCTCAACTTTTTTTCAATATCTTATAATTTTCCAAGTACATGTCCTTTACCTTCTTTATTCAATTTGTTCCTAGGTACCTTATTTTTTTGTTGTTGCAATTGTAAATGGGATTGTTTTTTTAGTTTCTCTATCTAATAGTTCATTTATGTTGTGTAAAAAGACCATCAATTTCTAAATATTAATTTTATGTCCTGCTACTTTACTGAATTTATTTATCAGTTCTGGAAATTTTTTTTGGTGGAGTCTCTAGAATTTTCTATATACAATATCATGTCATCAGCAAATAATGACAGTTTTACTTCTTTCTTTCCAATTTGGATGCCTTTTATTTCTTCTTCTTGTCAAACTGCTGTGGCTAGGACTTCTAGTGCTATGCTGAATAAGAGTGGTAAAAGAGGACATCCCTGTCTTGCTCCTTATCTTAAAGAAAATGCTTTTAGTTTTTGTCCTTTAAGTATGATGTTGGCTGTAGGTTTGTCATACATGGCCTTTATTGCATTGAGGTATGTTCCCTCTGTTCCCACTTTGCTGAATTTTTATCATAAATAGGTGCCAGATTTTATCAAATTTTTTTTCTTTCTCTATTGATATAATTATGTGGTTTTTATTCTTCATTTTGTTTATGTGATGAATCACGTTTATTGATTTACAAGTATTGTACCAGCTTCCCATCCCTGGAATAAGTCCCATTTGATAGTGATGTATGATCTTTTTAATGTATTGCTGGATCCAGTTTGCTAATATTTTTGTTGAGAATTTTAGCAACTATGTTCATCAGGGGTATTGGCCTGAATCAGAATCCTCGTACATTGCTGATGGGGATGTAAAATGGTGCAGCCAATCTGAAAACAGTCTGGAAGTTTCTCAAATGGTTAAACATGCAGTTATCACATAATACAACAATTCCACTTCTAGGTATACACAAAAAAAGAATTGAAAACATACGTCCACACCAAACCTTGTACATAAATGTCTATAGCAGCCAAATCTATAATAGTCAAAAGTGGAACTATTTTCTTTCTTTGTAGAGTCTTTATCTGGTTTTGGAATTAAGATAATGCTAGCCTCATAAATTGAGCTTGGTGATCTTCCCTTCTCTTGGATTTTCTGGAACAGTTTGAGAAGAATAGATGTGTTTGTTCTACTTTGAATGTTTGGTAAAATTTACCTGTGAAGCCATTCAGTCTAGGACTTACATCTGTTGGAATTTTTTTATTACTGCTTTGATTTCATTAGTTGGAATCAGTCTATTCAAATTTTCTTATTATTCCTGATTGAATTTTGGGTATGATTTCACTTATATGTGAAATCTAGTGAACAAAATAAACTAACAAACAGAATAGAAACAGACTCATAGATACAGAGAACAGACTGATAGCTGTCCGAGGGGTGGGAGGTTGGAGACTAGGTGGAAAAGGTCAAGGAATTAAGAAAAAAACCCCGAACAACAACAACAACACATGGACAATAGTATGGTGACTGCAGAGGAAAAAGGGGATGGGGAAGATATAGGAGAATAAAGGGGAAACAAATGACAACAGAAGAATACTTGACTTGGGGGAGTGGGTTGAAAGCACAATGCAATATACAGATGATGTATTGTAGAATTGTACACTTGAAACCTTTATAATTGTATCAACCAATTTCACCCTAATAAATTTAATAAAAATTTTTTTAAAAAGTAATGTAGGGAGAAAAAGTGTGCGTGTGTGTGTGTGTGTGTGTGTGTGTTATATGTTTGATGTTAACATGTTAATTCTGCATGGTGATTACAAGTTTGTGTTTTATTTAGCATCTTTTGTGAATATTTGAAATATCCCTTAATTAAAATTTTTAAACCTAAAAATAAGAGCTAAAGAAATAGAGGCTTCAGCTACCACTGAAGATGAGTTACAATATATTGAGTGGGAGCTGAAAACAAGAGAATTGTTAAATACCCATACAGGTACAAGGAGAGCTACATTCTAGGTTCTCACACACTCAGAAAAATGACCACCTTTTTCTGCTCCTGTAAAAGGCAGTAGTGTTGATAATTGGAGAAAAAGAGAAGCTTTAGATTTTGGAATACCAGATACAGAGGAAGATGGTGATAATTTATCATACCCAAAACAGGAGAATGAGGGAAATTTGCACATTGAACACAGAGATTCTCCCTTGCCATCCCCCTTCTCACCCTAGATCCAGAAGCCATAGCTGGGAAGATATCTTCCAGACAGAAAAACTGAATTGCCTATGAAGAAAAGGTCAATAGAAACTTGTAGTTGGGAAGTTCACAACAAAAGTTAGGCTGAGCCATCAAGAAAATGCAAATTGAAATCATAATGAGATACAACTTCACACCCACTAGGATGGCTATAAGAAAAAAGACATACCTGTTATTATTACAACAGCTACCTAGAATGTGGAGCAATCAGAACCTTCATACATTGCTGATGGGCATATAAAATGGTGCAGCCAATTTGAAGACAGTCTAGAAGTTTCTCAAATGGCTAAACATGCTGTTATCATATAATATAACAATTCAACTCCTTGGTATACACCAAAAAGAATTGAAAACATATGGCCACACAAAAACTTGTACACAAATGTTCAAAGCAACCATATCCATAATAGTCAAAAGTGGAAACACCCTAAAAGTCCATGAATTGATGAAGGGATTAATAAAATGTAAAATATCCATATAGTGAATTATTATTCAGGAATAAAAAGAAATGAAATAGTGATGTATACTACAACATGGATAATCTTTCAAAACATTATTTTAAGTGGAAGAAGCCAGTTACAAAGGACTACATGTTGTATGTTTCCATTTATATCGTATAAAATGTCCAGAATAAGAAAAATCTATCAAGATAGGAAGTAGATTCGTGGTTGCCTTAGGTTGAGAGGGATGGAGAGGGGAAGGGTTGGTGGTAGAAGACTAAGGGTAAGGGTTTTAAAATTTTATTTCTTTTGAGGTTAATAAAAATGTTCTAAAATTGATTGTGATAATGGATGCATAACACCTTGAATATACTAAAAGCCATTGAATTGTATACTTTCAATGAGTTAATTGTATGGTATATGAAATATATCTTAACAAAGCTGTATTTAAAAAGTCAGCTTAGCCACCTTATTGCCCTTCAAGAATGCTGACCAGTCAACAAACATCTTTACGTACAAACAACTTTCAGCTCCGCTTTCAATAAGAAGAGGCAACCAAGGATCACTAGAAATTTGGGGAGTGCCTCCATCATGAAAGACGGAGAACAAAAATGAACAAAATAGAGGATTCCAAAATTACATTGGAGTAAGTGGACATTCCAACTGCCACCTCCCAGGACCAAATTGGATTATAGCTAAATTTAAGAATAATCATCTTGAAAAATTAATTTAGGACTAAACAAATAGGAGTCTATAACCAAAGATCACAGAAGAAGCCACACCAAGACTGGTAGGAAGGGTGGAGACATGGAAAGGGATGCCCTTCTCCCAGGTATGAGCAGTGATGGAGAGTCTGGAGAGACTCTCACTGTGGGGAGGTTTGCCCTGAAAGGGGAGGGTCCTCAGCCCCAGCCCGGGAGCCCCATCCTAGACCCCCAGAGCCTAGAAGAGGTGCCAACACAGCAGTTGGTGGTGAAAAGAGCCGAGATTTCTGTCTGTAAGAAAAAGATGAGAGCTCTGAGAGATGCGGGCTCTGTTTTAAAGGGCCAGCGCAGAAAATCTCATTCACAGCCACTTACCCGGGACTCTGGCAGAGGGGAGCTGAGAGGACTAGAGTCGTGTGAGAAGAATGTGAAGTTGGTGGCCCAGGGAGAGACACTGGTGGGACAGCCACCAGAACCCCTGTGCTGAGTCATTGTCCAGTACCACAGTTGCCATCTTTCTTGGGTGGAGCAGTGCCCTCTGTGTGGCATCAGCCTGGGGAAAAGCAACTGCCTCACCCTTGGAAATGCCCCTTGCTCCACCCTATGAAGGCTGGGTCATTCTGAAAAGATAACCAGGAAGCAGAGGGCACGTCAGTGACTCAGTTTTCTGGTGTTGAGGTGAGACGTCCCCCCGCCCATCCTCCCACCCCACATGCTCCCGAGTCTATGACTGGTGCTTCCACCTGGGAGACTCAGTAGAAACTGTCCAGACTGCAGGCAGACCACATCTCTGGGTCTCAGAGGCCACACCCATGAACTCCAGGGGCCACACCCTATTAAGGTCTGTGAAAAAAGTCTGAACAGACTGACATCTGGGGCTGAGGGCCAGGAGCCACACCTACTACCCCTCCCAATCCCTGAATTGCCCAGGCTCTAGACTCGACCAGAGGTTTTATTTTAGTGGCAGTGCCCAACAAGCAGCCAGCAGACAGAGGCTGCAGGAAGCGGGGTCTCAGGGAACCTTGGCATTTTGCTGGCCTTCTCCTAGTTCTAGTGTGGGTAAAAGCCAGCCTTGGTATTTCCACATGCATTTGGGCTCAGCAGAGGCAGCCACAAACTCTGGATTGCTCGTAACTCCAAGAAATTACTGAGGGCCAATCATGGGCAGTGTCAGTGACTGGTCTGTGCTGGGTTCCCTCCGGGTAGGCCCAGGGTGGACACATCCAGAGGCCAGCTGCAGAGAGCATTGGTTCAGGACCTAACGACCCTTGCTGACAGCATGTCCTAAGGGAGGGTTCCTTGGACATGGGGCCCAGCTAAGGCGAATTCTGCTTTCTGTGATCAACACCAGCACAGCAGCTTGTGCACATTGCACAGGATGGAGCTCCACAATCAGTCGGCCCAGGGTTTGGATATCCTGCCTCACTGAGCTAGGTTCCACAGGGGGAAGGGAGAGAGGCTTGGAGCACAGACATTCAAAAAGTGGGTTCCCATGAGCCTGTTGTTGGGTTTGGTCGAGGGGCTTAGCCACTTTCTGGCACGGGGACATAGCCCCAGAAGTAGACTCTCTCAGTCTTCCGCCCTGAAACCAGGGGATCACCAGCTGGAAGAACATTGGCAGAAGAAAATGTCAGCCCCACCCGATCTAAACCTGCTGCTTACCTCACTGGGGAGAAATAGAATTGGAGTATCCAGTAATCTGAGCAGTTAGGCTCTAGAGTAGGGGCCAGTACTTGAAAGTACTCAGTAGTTTCCCTTACTGAGGTCCTGACCAAGAGACCCCTGGAGTAGGGGGTCCCACTAACGTTATATTCCCAACCTTAGCTGCCCTAAACACCAAGCTTGCAACCTGTAGAGAGGTTGGTGGGGTGAGCCCAGTCTGAGCCCAGATATATATAGTCTTTCTACAGAAGACTCTGTGGGAACACCAGGCAGCTACAAGAGAAGGTGGACTAGCTGAAAAGTGGAGGCAAATCTTATGGAGACTGGGGCTTTTATGGAGCTGCGGTCATCTCTAAGCAGGAAGAAGCTAATCCTTATACACAGGTTGGCCCCGCCCAGGCACAGAAAACACAGACACAAACAGCAAACAGAGCAGTAGCTCCAGACAGGTTATAAACAATGGTTGATACCAACCAAGAAGACCCAAAACCAACACAACCAGTAGTAGGTGGCAGATATCACCAATGCTGAGCTCGGCTAGCTACACAAGCAGCACGCTCAAAGAAGGAGTCCAGCAGGCACCAGACACTGCAGAGAATGAATATGCCCAAAGGACAGATACTGCACAGTGCCTTTTTTTTTTTTTTTTTTTGGTATTTTTCTGAAGTTGGAAACGGGGAGGCAGTCAGACAGACTCCCGCATGTGCCCGACTGGGATCCACCTGGCATGCCCACCAGGGGGCGATGCTCTGTCCATCTAGGGTGTCACTCTGCCACAATCAGAGCCATTCTAGCACCTGAGGCAGAGGCCACGGAGCCATCCTCAGCGCCCAGGCAAACTCTGCTCCAATGGAGCCTTGGCTGTGGGAAGGGAAGAGAGAGACAGAGAGGAAGGAGAGGGGGAGGGTGGAGAAGCAGATGGGTGCTTCTCCTGTGTGCCCTGGCTGGGAATCGAACCCGGGACTCCTGCACGCCAGGCCGACACTCCACCACTGAGCCAACCGGCCAGGGCTGCACAGTGCCTAATACATATCAAGGTTGACCCTTACAACCAGCTAGCCTGAAGGGATAACCACACCCACAAAAGGACCAACTGCATTCAATACAACAGGAGGGTAAATACTACCTTCAAGAAGAATTCCTAGAGCAAGGAACTCAGATGGCCTGGAAGTCAGTACCACCAAGCCCGTCTTCCTCATAAAGACACCACAGCAAATTTCAAAGTCAGAACAGAGCTACCTAATACACAGACAAAATGGGCAAAGAAACATGACCCAAATGTATCAATATGAGAAATCCCCAGAATAAAAGAACTAAATGAAATGGAAATAACCAAACTATCAGACACTGAGTTTAAAATAATGATTATTAGTATGCTCAAGGATATTAGAGCAACAATGAATGATCACAATGAGAACTTAAACAAAGAAATAGCAAGCATCAAAAAAGACATTGAAATCATAAAAAAGAACCAGTCAGAAATGACAAATACAATATCAGAAATGAAGACTGCACAGAAGAAATAAACAGCAGGCTGGATGAAGTGGAAGATTGAATCAGCAACTTAGAAAACAAGATAAATGTAAGCACAGAAGCAGAGCAGCAAAAAGAAAAGAGGATCAAAAAGACTGAGGAAACTCTAAGAGACACCTGTGACAACATGAAGAGAAACAACATCCGCATTTAGGGGTTTCTGTAGGAGAAGAGAACAAGGGATAGAGAACTTATTTGAAAAAATCATAGCTGAAAATTTCCCTAAATTGTTGAAAGAAAAAGTCACACAAGTTCAAGAAGCACAGAGAGTACCATTAAAGATGAACTCAAAAAGGCCTACACCAAGACACATCATTAAAATGACAAAGTTGAGAGACAAAGAAAGAATACTTAAAGCTGCAAGAGAAAAGCAGTTAATTACCTACAGAGGAACCCCCATAAGGATGACATCTGACTTTTCAACAGAAAGTTTTCAGGCCAGAAGGGATTGGCAAGAAATGTTTAAAGTGATGCCAAACAAGAACCTACAACTAAGACAACTTTATCCAGCAAGGCGATCATTTAGAATTGGAGGAGAAATTAAAAAGCTTCCCAGACAAACAAAGACTCAAGGAATTCATTACAATCAAACCAGTACTGCAAGAAATGTTAAGGGGCCTGCTATAAAAAGAGCAAAGGAAAAGAGAAATTGAGAGACAGAGCATTGTAGGTTTAAAGAATAAAATGGCAAGGCCCTGGCTGGTTGGCTCAGCGGTAGAGCGTCGGCCTGGCGTGCAGGGAACCCAGGTTCAATTCCCAGCCAGGGCACATGGGAGAGGCGCCCATTTTCTTCTCCACCCCCCCTCCTTCCTCTCTGTCTCTCTCTTCCCCTCCCGCAGCCGGGGCTCCGTTGGAGCAGAGATGGCCCGGGCGCTGGGGATGGCTCCTTGGCCTCTGCCCCAGGCGCTAGAGTGGCTCTGGTCACGGCGGAGCGATGCCCCAGAGGGGCAGAGCATCGCCCCCTGGTGGGCAGAGCATCGCCCCTGGTGGGCGTGCCGGGTGGATCCCGGTTGGGCGCATGCGGGAGTCTGTCTGACTGTCTCTCCCCGTTTCCAGCTTCAGAAAAATACACACACACACACACACAAAAAGAATAAAATCGCAATAAATAAGTACTTTATCAATAATAACCTTAAATGTAAATGGATTAAATGCTCCACTCAAAAGACTAGGGTAGCTGCATGGATAAGAAAACAGGACCCATATATATGCTTTCTACAAGAGACACACCTCAGAATTGAAAATACACATAGACTGAAAGTGAAGGGATGGAAAAAAGTATTTCACACAAATGGAAAAAAAAGCTGGAGTAGCAATACTTATATCTGACAGAGTAGCCTTTAAAATAAAGTCTATAGTAAGGAACAAAGAAGGTCACTACATAATGATAAAGGGAGCAATCCAACAGGAAGACATAACCATTGTAAATACAATATTTATGCAACTAATATAGGAGCACCTAAATATATAAAGCAGATTTTGATGGACATAAAGGGTGAGATCAACAGCAATACTATAATAGTAGGGAATGTTAATACCCCACTAACATCAGTGGATAGATCCTCCAGACAGAAAATCAACAAAGAAATAGAATTCTTAAATGACACACTATATCAGTGGTTGGCAAACTGTGGCTCGTGAGCCACATGCGTCTCTTTGGCCCCTTGAGTGTGGCTCTTCCACAAAATACCACATGTGGGTGCTACTTCGATAAGGAATGTACCTACCTATATAGTTTAAGTTTAAAAAATTTGGCTCTCAAAAGAAAATTCAATCGTTGTACTGTTGATATTTGGCTTTGTTGACTAATGAGTTTGCCGACCACTGCACTAGATCAACTGGATTTAACTGATATCTTTAGAACATTTTACCCCAAAGCAGCAGAATATACATTCTCTTCAAGTACTCATGGTACATTTTCTAGGATAGACCTCATGTTAAGACACAAAACAAGTCTCAGTAAATTTAAGAAGATTGAAATCATATCAAGCATCTTCTCTGATCACAATGGTATAAAACTAGAAATCAACTACAATAGAAAAACTGAAAAACATTTGAACACTTGAAGGCTAAAAAGAATGCTATTAAATAATGAATATGTTAACAATGAGATCAAGGAAGAAATAAAAAATTTCCTTGAAACAAATGAAAATGAACACACAACAACCCCAAAATCTATGGAACACGGCAAAAGCAGTCCTAAGAAGAAGTTCATAGCATTCATTACAGAAGCAAGAGAAAGCTCAAATAAACAACCTAACCCTGTACCTAAAAGAACTGAAAAAGAACAACAAATAAAGCCCAGAGGAAGTAAATGGAAGGAAATAATAAAGATCAGAGTAGAAATAAATGACATAGAGGCTAAAAAAAATACAAAAGATCAATAAAACCAAGAGCTGGTTCTTTGAAAAGGTAAACAAGATTGATGAACCTTTAATCAGACTCATCAAGAAAAAAGGAGAGGACCCAAATAAATAAAATTAAAAATGAAAGTGGAGAAGTAACAACTGACACCACAGAAATACAAAGGATTGTAAGAAAACACAATGAGGCCCTGGCTGGTTGGCTCAGTGGTAGAGCATCGGCCTGATGTGCAGGAGTCCCAGGTTCGATTCCCGGCCAGGGCACACAGGAGAAGCACCCATCTGCTTCTCCACCCCTCCCCCTCTCCTTCCTCTCTGTTTCTCTCTTCCCCTCCTGCAGCCAAGGCTCCATTGGAGCAAAGTTGGCCTGGGCGCTGAGAATGGCTCTATGGCCTCTGCCTCAGGTGCTAGAATGGCTCTGGTTGCAACAGAGCGATGCCCCAGATGGGCGGAGTATTGCCCCCTGGTGGGCATGCTGGGTGGATCCCAGTCAGGCACATGCGGGAGTCTGTCTGACTGCCTCCCTGTTTCCACTTCAGAAAACTAAAAAAAAAAAAGAAACCACAATGAAGATCTATATGCCAAAAAATTGGAAAACCTAGGCAAAATGGATCAATTCCTAGAAATATACACTCTTCCAAAACTCAACCTGGAAGAATCAGAAAACCTAAACAGACCAGTTGCAACAAAATAAATCGAAACAGATATATATAAAAAAAAAAAAACTCCAAGCAAACAAAAGTCCTGGACCAATTGCTCCACAGGCAAATTTTACCAAACATTCAAAGAACTAACATTCATCCTTCTCAAGCTATTCCAAAAAATTTAAGTGGAGGGATGACTTCCAAGTTCATTTTATGAGACAAGCATTTTCCTCATTCCAAAACCAGGTAAAGACACTACAAAGATAGAAAACTGTAGGCCAATATCCCTGAAGAACACAGATGCTAAAATTCTCAACAAAATATAAGCAAACCGATCCAGCAGTACATTCAAAAGATCATACATCATGATCAAGTGGGATTTATTCTGGGGAGGCAAGCCTGGTACAATATTCACAAATCAATCAATGTGATTCGTCACATAAATAAAATGATGGATAAAAATCACATGATTATATCAGTAGATGCAGAAAAAGCATTTCATAAAATCCAGCACCCATTTATAATCAAAACTCTCAGCAAAGTGGGAATACAGGAACATACCTCAACACGATAAAGGCTATATATGGCAAACCCACAGCCAACATCATACTCAATGGGCAAAAATTAAAAGCAATCCTCTTAAGATCAGGAAGAATGCAGGGGTGCCCCCTTTCACCACTCTTATTCAACATAGTCCTGGAAGTCCTAGACAGAGCAATCAGACAAGAAGAAAAAATAAAAGGCATCCAACTTAGAAAAGAAGAAGTAAAACTGTCATTATTTACTGATGATATGATACTGTACATAGAAAACTCTAAAGTCTCTGTCAAAAAACTACTAGACCTGAAAAATGAATCCGGGGGTGGCAGGCAGCATAGTAATGGAAATGGATTTAACCAAAAAAGAGAGACATAATTGTAATAGGAGAAGGAGAAACAGTAAAGTTCCAGCTATCATAATGAAAAAATCAATTAATTATATTAATTGCTCAACAGAAGTAACACTCTTTAATATTATTAAGTAATATAAAAGTAAATTTCAGAAAAAAAACAGCTAAAAGAATTACAGGTTTCTCTCCAGAATGGGAGTAGGGGGGAGGGGAGGAGAGGGTAAGGAACTGCTTTTTAAATTTTTACTATGAGATTTTAGGCATTCTTTGACCTTTAAAGACTATTTGCTGCCTGACCAGGGTGTGGCGCAGTGGATGGAGCATCAGACTGGGATGTGGAGGACCCAGGTTCGAGACTCCGAGGTCACTGGCTTGAGTGCGGGCTCATCTGGTTTGAGCAAAAGCCCACCAGCTTGAACCCGAGGTCACTGGCTCCAGCAAGGGGTTACTCGGTCTGCTGTAGCCCCACGGTCAGGGCACATATGAGAAAGCAATCAATGAACAACTAAGGTGTTGCAACACGCAATGAAAAACTGATGATTGATGCTTCTCATCTCTCTCTGTTCCTGTCTGTCTGTCCCTGTCTATCCCTCTCTCTGACTCACTGTCTCTGCAAAAAATAAATTAATTAATTAATAAAAAAAGACTATTTGCATGCAATAATTTGATTAAAGATAATGATTATTTTAAATTTTATATAAATAGAAGGTAGACGACACTCTTTGGCTTCCACACTACATTGAATCCTTAAGCAGAATTTCATTGTTAAATGTAAATGTGAAGAATCTGATCACTCCAACTGCTGCTGCTGTCTGCTGCTGCTGCTACAGCCATCCCTCCTGAAGAATGAGACAGCTGGAGGAAGTGGTCATCGCAGTACTAGGATGACAAGAGGGCAGAATCCCCTTTTCTTGGGGCTTCTGATGTTCACTCTAGAGAATTTTAAAATTACTTCTCCAGGGAAACCTTCCCAACTTATGTGTGTGAGTTCCTAAAATTTCTAGAAACAATAAAAGATCCTTTGAAATGAAAATTTGGTGTCTTCCCCCATCATAAAAACTCCAAATAAAATCACTCTATTAGCACCCAGTATTAAAATATTAGTATGCCTTACTTTGTATTCTGATGCTTTCTTTCAGAGAATATTTAAAAACAAATATATAATTTTTAAAATTACATAGCTAATGTCAATTTGTGGTTAAAAAATAAAACTGCAAACAGTTAAGAAACGTGTATTTAGAAATAAAATTTGTTCTCCATTCCCATCCCCCTATGACTCATGGATTTTAATAGTTTGGTTAATCAATTTGTATGCCACTATATCTTGAGATTTCAAGGAGGATGAAAGTGAGAAAGCAATTCAAGATATTGACTGCTATATATGTTGAGAGACTGAATATACACACAGATATGGGCTAGATTATATAAGACAAAAGATCTCTAGCCCAGCGAACCAAACCACAGTCTCTGCAGCAGTTGGTCTTTCTAGAATAATCAGGATTTGGTCAATGACTGCCAGCTTCCTTCTCTCTCTCTTTCTCTCTCTTTTGCTTCTAACTCAGGACTAACCAGAGAAAACCAAATATGCTCCCTGACTCAATTATACAAAATGCCCTACTTCTACTTATCTGGCTTTCAGCTTTCCCACTCCCCTGCCTGCCTTTGAGTCCCTACCAAACACAAGTGATGGTATCTGACTCCTGAGCTATATAGAAAGCTCTGAATAAATAGCCACTGTTCTCATTCAGGTTGTCATCATTTATTTCCATAATGACAAGAAAAAGTTCCTCATCAGAACAAAAAATAATATTAGAATAAATGTTTAGTCTATTACTCTAATAAAGCTTCATTCATTAGGTTCAACTAATATGTATTATGCTAGCATGAGCCAGGCACAAAAATAAATTTTATTTCTCCAGGACAAAACTTGTCTAACAAGAAAACTACATAGCTGAATCCTTGGGAGTTGGGATTCAAATCTTGAGTCATTGTTTATGGTCTAGCAAGCAAATTATTTACCTTAAACTTCTCAAAGTTCCATGGTTTAAAATGGATGATGAAAAGGCCTCAACAGTTAAAGCAAGGGCAGAAAAATTATTACTAATTATAATGTTTTCCTTGCTAGTCTTATTTAAAAAAAATCTCTTAGTACCGCTATAGGGTTATAACATTATTGTTAGAGATTTGTTTTTAAATTATATAAATAATTGCTTGTGTAAGGATTCTTGTCCTTACCCCCTCAATTACATTCAACTTACTATTCCAGACCACAGGGTGTTTTTTTATTAATGAAGTTGGCAAACAAAGCATCTGAAAACATTTTGCTTTAGGGAATGATATTCTGGTAAGTTTTACTGAACATGACATTTTCATTAGCACGGCTAATGAATTATGCTTATTCCTTTTGGGAACCATGATTTATTAAAAGTATTAAAAGTTTGAAAAAACACCAAAGAATTACATTCATTCATTCATTTTGAATATGACTAAGATATTTGCAATAGAAAAATTACCGAGTATTCCCTAACGTCATGGTGGCTTTTAAACACTGTATAATTCTGGGTATTGCCATCAGGAAAGCATTGTACCATTATCCATTAGAAGGATAATGTCATTATAATAGCTTTTCTCTAGGGATGAACCAGTCAAATGAAGCACCAGAAAGAGAAAGGCAAAAGTTTGTTTAGTGAATCATTCCTATTCTACAGTTTGTTGACTCCACACTGAGCCAGAAAGAAATGCAGCTAGGAGCTTAAGTTGAAGACTCTTCCAAGGAAACCCTGCGAGAGTACACAATTCTTATAATGGGTTTCTAGGCTTCATTATCTCTGTTCATGAAGCTGTTTGTTAACACAGCTTTGCAAGTTAATCATGAAGAAATCAGAAGAGAGTAAAAAACTCAAATGTAATATAGCATTTAGGAAGATCTCCTTGGATCAGTACTTTCGTTCCCTTCTTTGCATGTGACCTTATACTGGCAACTTGGGTGTGATGGTGCTGTTCTGGTCCAAAGTGCCAGGAAGTTCAGATCAGGTCAAAGTCAAGCTCAAGCCAGGCTGACTCTGAGGTAAACCTATTCACGTGTCCTTTTTAGGCTGGGATCACTTGAGGTACAAAGGCTACTGGGGTCAGTTGAGCTGTTCTCCAAAGCCAAACCAGTTGGCTTTCACAAAATTGTACTGTGTTGGTTCTGGACACTGAGCACAGAATTTCATTGAGTGTCTTATAAATTTGAACATGGAGAGAAGACTGTGCAGGAATGAGCAAGTTCTTACCCCAGAATCCTCCATACTCAAGGAGGCGATTGCTTTTATATTTATTTTTTATTAATTTTATTAGAGTGACATTGGTTAATAAAATTATACAGGTTTCAGCAATACAATTCTATAACATGGCACGTATATATTGTATTGTGTGTTCACCACCCCAAGCCAAGTCTCCTTTCATCACAATTTATGCCCCTGATACCCTCTACTACCTCCCTTCATTACCCTCTCTCTCGGGTAATCACTATACTGTTATCTATGAGGTTTTGAGGGTTCTTTTTGTTTGTTTGTTTGGGTTCTTTTTGTTTTTTTGTTTTTTTTTGTATTTTTCCAAAGTGAGAAGTGGGGCGGGGGGCAGACAGACTATTGCACACACCAGACCAGGATCCACCCAGCATACCCACCAGGGGGCAATGCTCGGCCCCTCTGGGGCATTGCTCCGCTGCAATTGGAGTCATTCTAGCGCCTAAGGTGGAGGCCATGGAGCCATCCTCAGCGCCCCATCCAACTCCGCTCCAGTAGAGCCTTGGCTGCGGGAGGGGAAGAGAGATAGAGAGGAAGGGGGAAGGGTGGAGAAGCAGATGGTCACTTCTCCTGTGTGCCCTGACTGAGAATCGATCCCTGGACTTTCACACGCCGGGCCAATGCTCTAACACTGAGCCAACCAGCCAGGGCCTGTTGTTGTTTTTATGCTTAATCCCTTCACCTTTTTCATCCATTTCCCTACCCTCTCCCTTCTGACAACTGTCAGTCTGTTCTCTGTTTCTATTTTGTTAGTTAATTTATATTTTGTTCATTAGATTCCACATATAAATGAATCACATAGTACTGTATTTATCTTTCTCTGATTGACTTATCTCACTTAGCATAATAATCTCCAGCCCATCCATGCTGTCACAAATGGTATGCTTTCCTTCTTCTTCCTCTTTTTTTTTTTTTTTTTTACAGCTGAGTAGTATTCCACTGTGTAAATGTACCTTGGCTTTTTTATCCACTCATCTACTGATGGGCACTTGAGCTGCTTCCAAATCTTGGCTATTGTAAGTAATGCTACAGTGAACATAGGGGTGCATATATTATTTTGAATTAGTGTTTCAGGTTTCTTGGAATATATTCCCAGAAGTAGCCTCACTGGGTCATAAGGCAGTTCCATTTTTAATTTTTTGAGGTAACTCCATACTGCTTTCCACAGAGGCTATACCAATCTTCATTTCCACCAACAGTGCATGAGGGTTTCCTTTTTTCACATCCACACCAACATTTATTTATTGATTTATTAATGATAGTCATTCTGACAGGTGTGAGGTGATGTCTCACTGTGGTTTTAATTTGCATTTCTCTGATGACTAGTGATGTTGAGTATCTTTTTCATATGCCTATTGACCATCTGTGTGTCCTTTTTGAAGAAGTTTCTATTCAGGTCCTTTGCCCATTTTTAAAATTGCATTGTTGGTTTTTTTGATGTTGAGTTTTGTAAGTTCTTTATAAATTTTGGATATTAACCTCTTAACAGATATATCATTGGCAAATATGTTCTCCAATTCAATGGATTGTCTTTTCATTTTGTTGATGGTTTTCTTTGCTGTGCAAACACTTTTTAGTTTAATGCAGTTTTATTTGTTTATTTTTTCTTTTGTTTCCCTTGCCTGAGGTGTTATAGCAGAAAAAATATTGCTATAAGACATGTTTTCTTCTAGGGTTTTTATTCTAACATTTTAAGTTTTTAATTCATTTTGAGTTTATTCTTGTATATGGTGTAAGAAATTGGTCTAGTTTCATTGTTTTGCACATGTGTGTGTCCAATTTTCCCAACACCACTAATTGAATAGACTAGCTATACTCCATTGTATGTTTTTGCCTTCTTTGTCAAATATTAATTAACCATAAAGACATGGGTTTATTTCTGGGCTCTCTATTCTTTTCAATTGATATATATGTCTTTTTTTACGCAAGTACCACACTGTTTTACTTCCTATGACCTTGTAGTATAGTTTATCAAGTAACATGATTTCTCTAACTTTGTTCTTCTTTCTCAATATTACTGTGGCTACTCGGGGTCTTTTGTGGTTCCATATAAATTTTCTGAATATTTTAGTTCTGTGAAATATGGCATTGGTATCTTGTTAGGAATTGCATTGAATCTATAAATTGTTTTGGGTAGCATGGACATTTTTAAAAATTATTTATTATTTTAATTTCTATTGGTTGATTTTAGTAAGAAAGGAAGGGAAAGAGAGAGAGAGAGAGAGAGAGAGAGAGAGAGAGAGAGGGACAATAATATTGATTTGTTCTCGTATGTGCCCTAACAGGGGACCAAACTGGAAAACTCTATATGTCTGGATGATGCTCTAACCAACCAAGCTAACTGGCCAGGGCAGTATAAACATTGTAATGATGTTCATCTTTCCTATCTTATTTGCATATTAAAAATTTTTATTTATTGATTGACTTTAGAGAAAGATGAAGGGAGAAGAGAGAGAAAAAAACATCAATTTATTGTTTCACTGATTTATGCATTCGTTGCTTGAATCTTGTATGTGCCCTAACCAGGGATTGAACTTGAAATGTTGGTGTTTCTGGATGATGCTCTAACCAGCTGAGCTATCCATCCATGGCTTTATCTTCTTCAGTTTCATTCTTCAGTGACTTATAATTTTCTGAATATAGGTCTTTTACATCCTTTGTTAAATTTATTTCTAGGTATTTTACTTTTTTGATTCAATTGTAAATGGGGATATTTTCTTAGTTTTTCTTTCCGATGGTTCATTAATGGTGTATAAAAATGCCACAAATCTATGAATATTTATTTTGTGTCCTGCTAATTTACTGATTTCATTTAGCAATTTTAGTATTTTTTGGTCAAATTTAGGTTTTTCTATATTCAGTATTATGTTATCTGCTAATAATGAGTTTTACTTCTTCCTTTTCAATGTCTTTATTTATTTTTTCTTGTCTGATTGCTGTGGCTAGGACTTCCAATACAATGTTAAATAAGAGTGGTGAAAGCAGACATCTCTGTCTTGTTCCTGATCTTAAGGGAAATGCTTTTATTTTTTTGCCTGTTAAACATGATGTTGGCTATGGGTTTGTCATATGTGACGTTTATTATGTTGAGGTATGTTCTCTCTATTTCCACTTTGCTGAGAATTTTTATTATACATGGGTACTGGATGCTTTAAAATCTTAACTATGATCTTCTTAGTGTATAAGGAAGCTTTCTAAAGAAGTGATTAAGTTAAGGGCTTATATTACAGGATAACAAAGATTTGAGTCAATACAGAACTAGTTCTGGCAGAAGGAGAACTGCATTAATTATTTTGCCCAAAGGAAAACTCTCCTATTCAAGGATTCTCTTGGGAATGATGCCAATGGATAGAAGGATATTGGGTCTCTGGAGGCACCAGAAGTTAGTTAATGCACCAAGCTCAGTTGTAACAGAAAAGCTTACTCACCTTCAAGTAAGAAATATGAAAGCATTCACAATCAGGTCAATTCAGTTCAAGCAATTCAGTTCAGGTCAATTCAATACAACCTAGTATGTTCTGAGCACTGTAACTACAAAAATGAATGTGACCCAGTTTTTGCCCTCAAAGAGGGTATATTTAAGTGAAGGAAGTTGATATAGATAACTTAAGTATGTGATATGTGATAAGAAAGCAAACCCTGGACTGAGCTCTGAAGGATAAATTAACCAAAAGAAGAAAGGTGAAATAAATTTCCAGGTTAGGAAGAGGCAGATGAAAGGCAGCATTGAAGGCTGGGAAATTCATAGGCAAGCTAGGCACAGTAAGGATCCTTCCTATTATTACAGATTTAGGATTCTAGATTTCTCTATTTTCTAAGAAGAAGAGTCTGAGTCTCTCTAGTTACATGTGATGGCATGGTGACCTTCACAATCAGAAGCTGTAGTCAGCCTATCATTGAAGTCACTGCTAAAGAGTGTACTATGTCCTGCACTGAGGGCTGAGATTTAGCTTTCACACTTCCCTCCTTCCTTCCTCCCCCATAAGTTTCTCTAGTCTTTTGGACATTTCTCTGTCAATTTTATTTTTCTCCCTCTTCTTTGCTTCTTTCTGTGAACTTCTCCAAAATGACTTCATTTCATAAAGCAGGTAAATTGTGAGCTGAATTTAGGTCCCCAACTTGGCCCCATTTGTGAGAGACCTTGGAGTTCCCAGCATACTTTGCTTCCAGGGTACTTAAGTACCCTTATGTCAGGTTATTTGGACAGTGATCCCAATAAGTAGGTGTTAGATCTAGACAGATAGCCTAATTGAGCAGGAGACTGAAAGGAATAGAAGAACAGGGAGGAAAGGAAGTAAAGAGAGAAGAATGAGGCTCTAAAGTTGGGATCTTCCTGGGTTAGCAACTGCTCTCTGATATTCCCAGCTCCTAAAGATCAAACCAATTTGCAGAGAAATTATTAGCTCCTGGCTTAAAAGATTATGTTGATACAGTTACTATAGCATTCCTGGAAATTTTGCCATCTGATTAAATGAAGCCTAGGATTACTTTTTCTTCACTTACATTTTATTCTAATTTATGTGCTCAGTGAAGAAACCAAAAACAGAAAAACTACTAGGAAAACAACCTCAAAATTAACCAAAATTTCACAACCCAAAGATAACTTCCAACATTTGCTATAGATATTTCTATTATTTTTTCATGCATATATATTTTTCCTGCAAACATAGTATCATACATGTTATTTTGTAGCATCCTTTTCTTTCTTTCTTTTTTTTTTTTTTTTTTTTTGCAGAGACAGAGAGAGAGTCAGAGAGAAGGATAGATAGGGACAGACAGACAGGAATGGAGAGAGATGAGAAGCATCAATCTTCAGTTTTTCGTCGTGGCACTTTAGTTGTTCATTGATTGCTTTTTCATATGTGCCTTGACCGTGGGCTACAGCAGACCAAGTGTAAAGCCAGTGGCCAGGGCCACTATCACAGCAGCCTGGCCCATGCAGGTTCACATTGGATTCGGACAGTCGGTAAAGAAACAACGGGGCCAAAAACTGGTGGTCCATCATCTTTAATCCTAGCTTGCACCCAGCAGGCAAGTAAAAACACACACTGGGCTCCAAAACCCACTCACATTCAGTGCTCACAAAGCTACTGACTTATCCGAGTTTCCTAGAATCAAAGGTTTCTAGCTCACCAGACTTATTCACATCTGTTCCCCATCTCCTTCCTTCTCCCTGCACAAACTGCACAAACTGGCTTCTCCCTCAGCACTCCATCATCTTGGCTGTTTCTCCTCTCCTCCACATGACCTTACTCTGTTCTCCTCTCTAATGCTAATCTCAGGAACTGAGAGAGAGCAAGCTGCCAGTCTACCCCACTTTATAGTATAGAAATCAAAACCTTTAATCCAATATACAAACAAGAAAGTCTCTGATACAAAGTCACTTATCTGAGACATAATGGGATTCCTCATGAGAGTGCACCACCCTACATCCAAAAGGGTGGGAAAGGCTTAGTCTTAAAACTAAGCCTCCGGCTATAAGAATCCTGCCCGCTTACAGCCTATCCCCCACATCCAATGCAAACCATAAGCAAGCAAACATATATATCATTATTTACAAACTTATTTGACCAACAGGGTTAAACATTAAACACTGCAGTATTGGTGTTCCATATAAATCAGTGGTAGTCAACCTGGTCCCTACTACCCACTAGTGGGCGTTCCAGCTTTCATGGTGGGTGGTAGCGGAGCAACCAAAGTATAAATAAAAAGATAGATTTAACTATATAGTAAGTTGTTTTATAAAGATTTATTCTGCCAAACATAGCAAAAATCCGACATAAAGTATTTGGTAAGTAATTATTATTATATGCTTTAACTTTCTGTAACTCTGCTCTATAAATTTTATAAAGTAAAGTTACTTCCCTACTTTATAAATCACCATTACTGTGGAACCAGTGGGCAGTTAGAAAATTTTACTACTGAGATACAAAAGTGGGTGGTAGGTATAAAAAGGTTGACTACCCCTGATATAAATGTTTACCCATTTAAGATGATTATTAAACATACGGTATATCATATGTCTATACAAATATGTACATTCTATAACCTGGCAATCAGGAGATCTGAGTACTTCTGCCTTCGATTTAAATCAACACAAATCCCTTTTTAGATAAAATCCAAATTCTTTCTTTTTTTCTTTTTAAGATTTTATTGATTTTAGAGAAGGGAGGGAAAGAGAGAGAAAGGGAGGAATGAGCAGAAAGCACCAACTTGTAGTTGCTTCACATGTGTGCCTTAACTAGGCAAACCTAGGTTTTCGAACCAGCGACCTCAGCGTTCCAGACTGATGCTTTGTCCACTGTGCCACCACAGGTCAGGCAAATCTAAATTCTAAAGCATGGTGTATGAGGTGTGTAAAGCCAGTAGACACGGCCACCAACACAGCCTCCTGGCTCATGCAGGCTCGCATTAGATTTAGACAGATGGTAATGAAACAATGGAGCCAAGAACTGTGCGCCATTAGCTTTAATCCTAGCTTGACCCGGTGGGCAAGAAATACACACAATGGGAAAACACTTCCCTTTCCATTCAGGGCTCCCAAAGCCACTGACTTATCTCAGTTTCCTAGAATCAAAGGTTTCTAACCTCACCAGCCTTATTCACCTCTGTTCCCCATCTCTTTCTCCCTGCACAAACTGGCTTCTCCCTCAGCACTCCATCATCTTGGCTGCTTCTCCTGGCCTCCTCCACGTGGCCTTTATCTGCTCTCCTCTCTCTAATGCTAATCTCAGGAACCAAGAGAGAGCAAGCTCCCAGTCAGCCCCATTTTATAGTGTAGAAATCAAAACCTTTAATCCAATGTACAAATAAGGAAGTCTCTGATACAAAGTCACTTATCTGAGACATAATGGGATTCCTCATGAGAGTGCACCACCCTACATCATGCAATCAGTCAAGGGTGTGGGGAAAGCTTAGTCTTAAAACTAAGCCTTAGGCTATAATGACCCGGCCTGCTTGCAGCCTGTCCCCCACACACAGTGCAAACTGTAACCAAGCAAACATATATATCATATTTACAAACTTATTTGACCAACAAGGTCCTATAGTGTTGTCCATCCAACCATAGAAAATCACATGCAGTTCCCAGAATGTACCATGTTCTCCTGTGCCTGCATGTTTTTCAAATATGATTATTTTTTGCCTGAAACACTACTTCCTATATGCCTCATTAACCGTACTTTGCCTTTTAAAAATACTTAACTGTGGTACAATACATAATGTAAAATTTACCAAAGCTACTTTTTAATGTACAGTTCTGTAGTGTTAAGTACATTTATATGGTTGTGCAACCAGTTCTCAGAATTCTTGCAAAACTGAAACTCTATACTCATTGGACAACACCCCATGCCCTCCTCCCCCCAGAATTTGACAGCTATCACCCTACTTTCTGTGTCTGTAAATTTAACTACTCTAGCAGCTTCTTATAAATTAAATCATACAGTATGTTAACATAAGGCATTTACAAACCTCTAAGAACTTTTTGAGTTTATTTGAGCCAAACTGTCGACAATTGCTGGGAAGCAAAGTCTCAACAGATTGAGAAAATGCTCCGGAAAATGGCAGTTTTACTGATTATTTTATACATTAGAATCAAAGGGGAATGTTGGGCAGATAAAATATATTATGCTCACTTTGTTAAAGATGACACTGCCTACATGGAAGCCCGTCTCCCAGGTGATGGGCATGATTATATTAATGTGTGTTGGGGGCGGGCTGTAGGCAGGCAGGATTCTATAGCCTAATGCTTAGTTTTGAGACTAAGCTTTTCCCACCCTTTTTGATGTAGGGTGGTGCACTCTAATGAGGGATCCCATTATGCCTCAGATAAGTGACTTTATATCAGAGACTTCCTTGTTTGTAAATATATTGGATTAAAGGTTTTTATTTCTACACTATAAAGTGGGGCAGACCGGGAGCTTGCTCTCTTGATTCCTGAGATTAACATTAGAGAGGAGAGCAGAGAAAGGCCACGTGGAGGAGAGGAGAAGCAGCCAAGATGGTGGAGTGCTGAGTGAGAAGCCAGTCTGGCAGAGTTTGTGCAGGGAGAAGGAAGGAGATGGGGAACAGATGTGAATAAGTCTGGTGAGCTAGAAACCTTTGATTCTAGGAAACTCAGATAAGTCAGTAGCTTTGTGAGCGCTGAATGAGTGGGTTTTGGAGCCCAGTGTGTGTTTTTACTTGTCCGCGGGTGCAAGCTAGGATTAAAGATGATGGTCACCAGTTCTTAGCTCCATTGTTTCATTACCATCTGTCCGAATCTAATGCGAACCTGCATGGGCCAGGCAGCTATGATGGTGGCCGTGGATACTGGCTTTACAAGGAAGATATAAGGGAGTTATATGAGGTTGGTGATAAATTAGGGAGGCAAGAGAAAGCAATGTGGTTAAATCTCTGGGATTGGATAAAAAGTAAAAATGTATATGCTGAAATTTCTTTTACATAGGCAGGATTAAGATAGTTAACAATGCCTGATCTGTGGTGGCGCAGTGGATAAAGCATCGACCTGGAATGCTGAGGTTGTCGGTTCAAAACCCTGGGCTTGCCTGGTCAAGGCACATATGGGAGTTGATGCTTCCTGCTCTTCCCCCTGTTCTCTCTCTATCTCACCCCCCTCTCTCTCCCCTCTCTCTCTAATAAAAATGAATAAATAAAATCTAAAAAAAAAAAGATAGTTAACAATGTGGTAGTGTATTGGTTCCTGCTTTGGTGGGATGCCTGCCTGGAAGGGGCAGGAAAAGAAGATGATCTGTATGTTATCAGATATGTTATTGTAGATGCAAAAGACAACAGACAGGCTTGATTAAGGTAAACATTGACCTTTGTATTGAGAAATATACCACCCTAGGACATGACCACCCACCATAAACTTCTTTTAGTTAGAAAATTTTAATTTCAGATCATCCTATGTGGTTACTTTAGGTCTCTGAGTCTGTAAGGCCACCATGCAGGCCTCACCTGAGCTTGTCAGGTTCAGCATATGACTGTCTTTTTTTTCATCCACAAGTACTTTTCCTTTTGTGACTGCCTGATTTTATCTAACATAATGTTCCCAAGGCTTGTTCATATTGTAGCATGTGTTGGAATTTCTTTCCTTTGGAAGGTTGAATAATGCTCCCTATGTATGTATATACCACATTTACGTACCTAGCCATCCTCATGGATGCATGAGTGGCTTCTACCTTTAATAATACTGCTATGAACATGGCTATACAAATACCTCTTTGTTGGGCAGATAAAATATATTATGCTCACTTTGTTAAAGATGGTGCTACCCACATGGAAGCCCATCACCCAGGTGATGGTGTTGGTTGCCCTTCTTGCTTGGGATGGATGTGATTATATTAATGTGTGTTGGGGGCGGGCTGTGGGCGGGCAGGATCCATGTAGCCTGGGGCTTGGTTTTGGGACTAAGCCTTTCCCACCCTTTTTGATGTGGCATGGTGCACTCTCATGAGGGATCCCATTATGCCTCAGATAAGTGACTTTGCTATTTTTAAATTAATTTTAATGAGGTGACATTGATAAATCAGGGTACATATGTTCAGAGAAAACATCTCCCGATTATTTTGACATTTGATTATGTTGCATACCCCTTACCCAAAGTCAAAAATTGTCTTCTGTCACCTTCTATCTGGTTTTCTTTGTATCGCTCCTCTCCCCTCACTCCTCCTCTTCTTCCTCCCCTCTCTCCCCCCCACCCCGGTTACCATCACATTCTTGTCCATGTCTCTGAGTCTCATTTTTATGTCCCATCTATGTATGGAATCATATGGGTTTTAGTTTTTTCTGACTTACTTATTTCACTCAGTATAACATACCTCAACATGATAAAGGCCATCTATGACAAACCCACAGCCAACATCATACTCAATGGGCAAGAATTAAAAGCAATCTCCTTAAGATCAGGAACAAGGCAGGGATGCCCCCTTTCACCACTCTTATTCAACATAGTCCTGGAAGTCCTAGCCACAGCAATCAGACAAGAAGAAGAAATAAAAGGCATCCAAATTGGAAAAGAAGAAGTAAAACTATCATTATTTGCAGATGATATGATACTGTATATAGAAAACCCTAAAGTCTCAGTCAAAAAAGTACTGGACCTAATAAATTAATTCAGCAAGGTGGCAGGATATAAAATTAACACTCAGATATCAGAGGCATTTTTATACACCAACAATGAACTGTCAGAAAGAGAAATTAAGGAAACAATTCCCTTCACTATTGCAACCAAAAAAAATAAAGTAACTACGAGTAAATTTAACCAAGGAGATTAAAGACTTGTACTAGAAAAATTATAAAACATTGATAAAAGAAATCAAGGAAGATACAAACAAGTGGAAGTATATACCATACTCATGGTTAGGAAGCATAAACATTATTAAAATGTCTATATTACCCAAAGCAATTTATAAATTCAATGCAATGCCAATTAAAATACCAATGACATACTTCAAAGATATAGATCACATATTCCAAAAATTTATGGAACCAAAAAAAGAACATGAATAGCCTCAGCAATCTTGAAAAGAAAGAATAAAGTGGGAGGTACCACACTTCCCAATGTCAAGTTATACTACAAGGCCATTGTACTCAAAACAGCCTGGTACTGGCATAAGAACAGGCATATAGAAAATGGAACAGAACAGAGAACCCAGAAGTAAACCCACAGCTTTATGGACAATTGATATTTGACAAAGGAGGTAAGAGCATACAATGGAGTAAAGACAGCCTCTTTAATAAATGGTGTTGGGAAAATTGGACATCTACTTGCAAAAAAGTAAAACGAGCCCTGGCCGGTTGGCTCAGCGGTAGAGCATCTGCCCGGCGTGCAGGAGTCCCAGGTTCGATTTCCGGCCAGGGCACACAGGAGAGGCGCCCATTTGCTTCTCCACCCCTCCCCCTCTCCTTCCTCTCTGTCTCTCTCTTCCCCTCCCGCAGCCGAGGCTCCATTGGAGCAAAGATGGCCCGGGCGCTGGGGATGGCTCTGTGGCCTCTGCCTCAGGTGTTAGAATGGCTCTGGACGCAACAGAGCGATGTCCCAGAGGGGCAAAGCATCGCCCCCTGGTGGGCATGCCGGGTGGATCCCAGTCAGGCACATGCGGGAGTCTGTCTGACTGCCTCCCCGTTTCCAGCTTCAGAAAAATGAAAAAAAAAAAAAAGTGAAACGACCACCAACTTACACCATTCACAAAAATAAACTCAAAATGGATAAAAGACTTAAATGTAGGCCGTGAAACCATAAGCATCTTAGAAGAAAACATAGGCAGTAAGCTCTCTGATATCTCTCACAGCAATATATTTGCCGATTTATCTCCACGGGCAAGTGAAATAAAAGACAGAATAAACAAATGGGACTATATCAAACTAAAAAGCTTTTGCACAGCTAAAGACAATAAGAACATAATAAAAAGACAGACTACACAATGGGAGAACATATTCAACAATACATCTGATAAGGGGTTAATAACCAAAATTTATAAAGAACTTGTAAAACTCAACACCAGGAAGACAAACAATCCAATCAAAAAATGGGCAAAAGAAATGAATAGACACTTTCCAGAGAGGACATACAGATGGCCAATAGGCATATGAAAAAATGCTCAACATCACTAATCATTAGAGAAATGCAAATTAAAACCACAATGAGATATCACCTCACACCAGTCAGAATGGCGTTCATCCACAAAACAACACAGAAGAAGTGCTGGCGAGGATGTGGAGAAAAGGGAACCCTCCTGCACTGCTGGTGGGAATGCAGACTGGTGCAGCCACTGTGGAAAACAGTATGGAGATCCCTCAAAAAATTAAAAATCTAAATTCCTTTTGACTCAGCTATCCCACTTATAGGAATATATCCTAAGAACACCATAGCACTGTTTCAAAAGGAGAAATACACCCCCATGTTTATGACAGCATTGTTCACAATAGTGAAGATCTGGAAACAGCCCAAGTGTCCGTCAGTGGACGAGTGGATTAAAAAGCTTTGGTACATATATACTATGGAATACTACTCAGCCATAAGAAATGATGACATCGGATCATTAACAATAGTATGGATGGACCTTGATAACATTATACTGAGATAAGTGACTTTGTATCAGAGACTTCCTTGCTTGTATATTGGATTAAAGGTTTTGAATCTACAGTATAAAGTGGGGCAGACCGGGATCTTGCTCTCTCTCGGTTCCTGAGATTAGCACTAGAGAAGAGAGCAGAGAAAGGAGAGCAGAGAGGCCACATGGAGGAGGCCAGAAGAAGCAGCCAAGATGGTGGAATGCTGAGGGAGAAGCCAGTTTGTGCCGAGTTTGTGCAGGGAGAAGGAGATGGGGAACAGAGGTGAATAAGTTTGGTGAGCTAGGAACCTTTGATTTTAGGAAACTCGGATAAGTCAGCGGCTTTGTGAGCACTGAATGAGTGGGTTTTGGAGCCCAGTGTGTGTTTTACTTGCCCGCCGGTGCCAGCTAGGATTAAAGATGATGGCCCACCAGTTCTTGTCTCCGTTGTTTCATTACCGTCTGTCCAAATCATATGTGAACCTGCATGTGAATGGCCACGATGGTGGCTACTGGCTTTATACTCTTCAACATCTTGCTTTCAATTTTGAGGATTATATATCCAGATGTAAAATTGCTGGATTATATGGTAATTCTATTTTTGTAACCTCCTTTTAAAACTTAATTTTTTAATATTTTAATTTCCCAGATTAATAATAAACCACTTTTTTTTTTTTTTTTTTTACAGAACAGCTTTTATTATCTATGGAGTATTTTATCATATAAACATACTATTTAATTGGTTGCTTTCAACTTTTCATTTATGCCAGATGAATAAATATTCATTCATAAGGTGAATTCTGGGAAGTGAAATTGCTAGGTTAAGGGATATACATTTTTAAGATTTTAAAGTTTCTAAAGGCTTCTTTTTAAGGTATATGAGTCTCTGTTGCCAGTGTCCTGTATCAGTAGGGCAAGGGCCAGCAGTTTGAGGTTCTAGTGATCTATTTATACTTTAGCCTAAAAGAAAGTAAATCTTTGTATCAATATTAATGTTCAGAAGTAAAAGATATTATGTAAAGCAAAGGTATTATGTAAGTCATACAAAACAAAAGAAATAATCAGATCTTGCTGCTTAAATTTTCAATTAATATAAGCGATGTCAACTCCATTTCCAAAATGTCCTCCCAAATAAATAGGCAAAGTCCTCTCAAGATTATATATTATGCTTCGGTTTACAAACCACTTCCACTTATGCTTTCTTATGTATTCCTTTTAATTAGTTGTTATTTTTCTGGTTTACACATGAAAAATCGAAGCCCACAGAAGTGACTTGCCTGAGGTCACAGAGCTGATAGTGTCTTCTGGCTCCAACTTCATTGTTTTTCAAATTACAGATGACTCATTTACCAGCTTTGAGATCTAATTATAATGAGTAAGCATAGTTCAGACTTTTTTTTCCCTCAAGCTGGAAAGAAGTGGTAGTGGTTTGGGGATAGTAGCTAAAAGCTGTGATTTAATAAAAAGGTCTTTTGTGGCTGACACATACTATAGAAATACAACAGCATTTCTTTTCACCTTTCTCCAAGAATTATGTGAGGCTCTTCACCGTTCTGGTGCAGTGTGATGTCAAGCATGGTGGGCTCTGGGCTTGCCCTGCTCGGATTTGAACCTTGGCTCCACAGAACAAGTTATGTAATCTGAACAAGTTAACCTCTCTATAACTTTGTTTTTCCACCCATAAAATGGGTATAATAGCCTGACCTTTGGTGGTGCAGTGAATAAAGCATCAACCTGCAATGCTTAGGTTGCTGGTCCGAGGTCCCCAGCTTGCCCAGTCAAGGCACATGAAAGAAGTGACTGCGAGTTGATGCTTCCTGCTCCTCTTCTTATCTCCTTTCTCTCTTTCTCAAAATAAATAAAGAAATAAAATCTTTAAAAATCGGTAATAATAGCTCCCACCTCACTGGATTATTATAAAGAATAGATGTATGCGGCAGTTAGCCTGGCACCTGCTAACAGCTTGATACATAACAACTTTTATTGCTACTGTTGAGGACCTAGACAATACCGTTCCTCTGTTTTATCTGGGAGGAGGGTCCATGGAAGAGGCTGGCCAGAAAATAGAAGTCTTTTATTTTCACTCTTCATATTTAAAAAGAAAATTAAAAGGCTTCTCTAGTAGACTATCACTAGTTTTCAGAAATTTGACTAGGATATGGTCTAATGTAACTATTGATACACTTTGTATTTATTCTGTCTTGTGGCTTGTTGAACTTCTCATGTCTGTGGGTTTATAGTTTTCATCAAATTTGAAACATGTTTAGCCATTATTTCTTGAATGGTTTTCTGCCTTCCTTTCTGAAACTCTAATTACAAGAATGTTAAACAGCTTGATATCATCTGACAGATCAAACTAAGATTTTTTTTTTTTCTTTTTCTGAAGCTGGAAAAGGGAGAGACAGTCAGACAGACTCCCGCATGCCCCCGACCGGGATCCACCCGGCACGCCCACCAGGGGCAACGCTCTGCCCCTCCGGGCGTCGCTCTGCCGAGACCAGAGCCACTCTAGCGCCTAGGGCAGAGGCCAAGGAGCCATCCCCAGCGCCCGGGGCCATCTTTGCTCCAATGGAGCCTTGGCTGTGGGAGGGGAAGAGAGAGACAGAGAGGAAGGAGGGGGGGTGGAGAAGCAAATGGGTGCTTCTCCTGTGTGCCCTGGCCAGGAATCGAACCCGGGTCCCCCCGCACACCAGGCCAATGCTCTACCGCTGAGCCAACCGGCCAGGGCCCAGATCACTAAGATTTATTTCTATTTTTTCCTCAGTCTTTTTTTCTCTCTGAGCTTTAGTTTGGAAAGTTTGTATTGCTCACCAACCCTTTATTTTGCAATGTCTAATCTGCTAATCATCACATGAAATCATAATTATTTCATTTCAGACATTGTATGTTTCAACTCTACAAAGTTTCACTTGGTTCTTCTTTTTTTTTTTTTTATAGATAGAGAGTGAGTCAGAGAGAGGGATAGACAGGGACAGACAGACAGGAATGGAGAGAGATGAGAAGCATCAATCATTAGTTTTTCATTGCGTGTTGCAACACCTTAGTTGTTCATTGATTGCTTTCTCATATGTGCCTTGACCACAGGCCTTCAGCAGACCGAGTAACCCCTTGCTGGAGCCAGCAACCTTGGGTTCAAGCTGGTGGGCTTTCGCACAAACCAGATGAGCCCACGCTCAAGTTGGCGACCTTGGGGTCTCAAACCTGGGTCCTCTGCATCCCAGTCCGACGCTCTATCCACTGTGCCACCACCTGGTCAGGCTCACTTGGTTCTTTACTGTATTTTTCATTTCTCTTCTCACGATATTACCTCTTTAAGATATTGATATTAACGCCTGACCAGGCAGTGGCGCAGTGGATAGAGCGTCGGACTGGGATGTGGAGAACCCAGATTCAAGACCCCGAGGTCACCAGGTTGAGCGCTGGCTCATCTGGTTTGAGCAAAGCTCACCAGCTTGGACCCAAGGTCGCTGGCTCGAGCAAGGGGTTACTCGGTCTGCTGTAGCCACACAGTCAAGGCACATATGAGAAAGCAATCAATGAACAACTAAGGTGTTGCAATGAAAAACTAATGATTGATGCTTCTCATTTCTCTCTGTCCCTGTCTATCCCTCTCTCTGACTCTCTCTCTGTCTCTGTAAAAAAAAAAAAAAAAAAATACTTATGGAAGACTCAAGGCTCTTTGCTACCACTACCAATTTGTTAGTTTCTCTCAGAATATAAAGGACATTGTGTCGAATATTGGGAGGATTCAATAGTATTTTTCTTGTAAATATACTGCATTATTAGCAGGGAGTCCAATGATGTCTTAGGATGATCCTGGGACATCTGCCCCACCTTTAGTCATCAATAAGCCTTTGCATCACTGCTGTGTTATAGCCTTCTTTTCAACTTTAGGGAGACTAGTCTAAAAATGGTCAAGTGATTTATATCTACTATAGTAAAAATTGAACTAGGAGTCATTCTTTTTTTTTTTTTTCCTTTCTCAAGAAATTACATCAGTAAATGAATACTCACATCAGTAGTTTAAAATTTTTTTATTTATAGCAGAAGAGTACATTTAAAAAAATAAAATGTGATGAGGAGCTCAACTATATATCACAGATAAAAGTGGAACTGGTCTAGCTGAAGAGGGGTGGGGGTGGGCGGGTTGGAGCTGCCAGAGCCCTGCCCACTTAGAAAACCCCTTAAATAATACTTGGTAGACTCAAGGTCCTTCTGTTGAACCCAAAGCTCTGACGAACTTGGAAAAAATACTGATCTGTATAATAAAATTAAAACATCCATTCATCCATTTGTTCATCCTTCCTTCTGTCCACACAGCATTTACTGATTCCCCACTATGTGTGAGATACTGTGTTGGATCTTGGGTGATGACGGGAGAGTGGGGAGAATATAAAGATGAGACACAGATGCACACATAAAGGAGTTCACCCTATTGGGGGAGTAAGAACACAGATGACTCTTACACAGAGTAGAAAGGCTAAATGTCACAAGAGAGGTTCAGCTCAAGGGCCATGGACGCATTCTCTTGACTGGAGGGCACTAGATAAAATTCAGAAAATCCAACAATAATAACAAAAACCATGAATGGAGTTTTTTAACTTTGCCCTGGTGAAACTTGTAAGAAATATTTCAATGTGTGGAAGTTATCTTCAAGAGGAAGGATTATATCAGTTTCTTATTGTTATCATGTGCTTTAAAAAAACATTTTTCAAGTTTCTAGACATTATATATATTACTTTGGCTTTCAGAGAAAACCTTAAGAAAAGTAAAAGACCATCCATACAAATTACATGAAATGTATGAAGTGAAATGAAAGCAAAACAGCATATGAAATGCTATTTTAAACTTTACATGTATTCTTTTGGTTTGCATGAGCACGAAAGGGATAAGCAGGAAAGATCACTGGAGTGTGAAGCCCCTGTGAAGAGAAGCCCCATGGCTCCTTTGCTGGGCACTCAAGATCCTCCACCATCTTCATCTCAGCCCTCACTTAACTTCCCAGCCATAGCATAGCAGCCCCATCCCTCCCCCAGTTCCTCCTCTAAACTCTCAATTACAGGCATACAGACTAATTCTCTCCTAGCAGACTGTACTTTCTCATTCCATAACTTCTCGCCAAGACACCCTCCTTCCCTTCTCTCCACTTGCTGAAATCCTGTCCACTTTTCCAAGTCCAGCTCACCTGCCACCACCTCCGGGAAACCTTCAATGTCTCTGCACCCTCACTATCTCTCTTTTCAACCCAGAAGAATGATGCTCTCTTCTTTGTACAGTCATACAAGTTGTCGATTCCTTGGTTACTGGATTTATCAGTCTATTGTGTAATGATTTTTATGTCCCTATCACTAGTATTGAAATAACAGCTCAAGTGCATGGATGGTGTCCTCTTCTTTTTTTTTATATTAATTTTAATGGAGTGACATTGATAAATCAGGGTACATATGTTCAGAGAAAACATCTCCAGGTTATTTTGACATTTGATTATGTTGCATACCCATCACCCAAAGTCAAATTGTCTTCCATCCCCAATCCAAAAATGGGCAAAAGAGATGAATAGACACTTCTCCAAAGAGGACATACAGATGGCCAATAGGCATATGAAAAAATGCTCAACATCACTAATCATTAGAGAAATGCAAATTAAAACCACAATGAGATATCACCTTACACCAGTCAGAATGGCGCTTATCAACAAAACAACACAGAATAAGTGCTGGCGAGGATGTGGAGAAAAGGGAACCCTCCTGCACTGCTGGTGGGAATGCAGACTGGTGCAGCCACTGTGGAAAACAGTATGGAGATTCCTCAAAAAACTGAAAATCGAACTGCCTTTTGACCCAGCTATCCCACTTTTAGGAATATACCCCAAGGACACCATAGAACGGCTCGAAAAGGAGAAATGCACCCGCATGTTTGTGGCAGCATTGTTCACAATAGCGAAGATCTGGAAACAGCCCAAGTGTCCTTCAGAGGACGAGTGGATTAAAAAACTTTGGTACATATATACTATGGAATACTACTCAGCCATAAGAAATGATGACATCGGATCATTTACAATAACATGGATGGACCTTGATAACATTATACGGAGTGAAATAAGTAAATCAGAAAAAAAACTGAGATGAACCCATACATAGAAGGGACATAAAAATGAGACTCAGAGACATGAACAAGAATGTGATGGCAACAGGGGCGGGGGGTTGGGGGAGGGGGGATGGGGTGAAGAAGGAGAGAGGGGTTAGAGGAAGGAAGGGGCACAAAGAAAACCAGATAGAAGGTGACAGAAGACAATTTAACTTTGCGGGAGGGGTATACAGCACAATCAAATGTCAAAATAATCTAGAGATATTTTCTCTCAACATATGTACCCTGAATTATCAATGTCACTGCATTAAATTTAATAAAAAAAAAAAAAAAAAAAAAAAGAAAATTGTCTTCCATCACCTTCTATCTGGTTTTCTTTGTGCCCCCCCCCCCCCCCCCCCAGTAAGGATGGTGTCCTTTTCATCAGTTTCCTCGCAGTCCTTAGCATGGCTTCTGGCACCCGGTCAGAGTGCTCGATAAATGCTGGAGAGAATGCAGAGAAAGAAGCCTGTGGAGCTGAGGCTGAAAACAGCCAGAAGAATTCTGAGACTAAAACAAAAAAAGGGGACCAAGAAAGCAGGTGGTGTGAGCAGGAAAAGCCCCTTCTCCAGGTGTTTCCTCCTCGAGGAAGACATCTTGCTAAGGTCACCTTTGGCCAAGGTCTGCTGCCACCTCATTTCCTGGGTTGTCACGACTCTATTTCTGATCATTTTACAAAGTGGGGGGTAGAATTAGTTAGGGCTGTTTTTTCTTAAAGTAACAGAAACTTAATCTGTTAATAAAGATATAAAATAAAAACGGGATAGGAGAGAACTTTTATTGGAGGGATACTTGGGAAATTCTTTTCTTTTCTTTTCTTTTTTTTTTTTTTACAGACAGAGAGAGAGTCAGAGAGAGGGATAGACAGGGACAGACAGACAGGAATGGAGAGATAAGAAGCATCAGCCATTAGTTTTTCGTTGCGCATTGCGACACTTTAGTTGTTCATTGATCGTTTTCCCATATGTGCCTTGACCGCGGGCCTTCAGCAGACCGAGTAACCCCTTGCCTGAGCCAGAGACCCTGGGTTCAAGCTGGTGAGCTTCCGCTCAAACCAGATGAGCCCGCGCTCAAGCTGGCGACCTTGGGGTCTCGAACCTGGGTCCTCGGTATCCCAGTTTGACACTCTCACCACCGCCTGGTCAGGCATTTGGGGAATTCTTAAAACTTAATAACAAAACACAAAACCCCAATTTGAATGGGCAATATATGGATAGACAGTTCACCAGAGAAATATAGATGGCAAATTAGCACATGAAAAGATACTCAACATCAATAGTCATTAGGGAAATAGAAATGAAAACTGCAGTGAAACCCCGCACCTACTAGGATGTCTACAATTAGAAAGACTGACTAAACCAAGTGTTGGCAATGATGTAAAACAAGTGGAACTCTCATACATTTCTGATCAAAAGTGAAAATGATACCCTGACTTTGCATAACAGTTTGGTAGTTTCTTAAAAAGTTAAATACACATCTACCATATAAACCAACCATTTCATTCCTAGGCATTTAGAGAAATAAAAGCAGATGTCGGCCCTAGCCGGTTGGCTCAGCGGTAGAGCGTCGGCCTGGCGAGCAGGGGACCCAGGTTCGATTCCCGGCGAGGGCACATAGGAGAAGCGCCCATTTGCTCCTCCACCCCCCCCCTTCCTCTCTGTCTCTCTCTTCCCCTCCTGCAGCCAAGGCTCCATTGGAGCAAAGATGGCCCGGGCACTGGGGATGGCTCCTTGGCCTCTGCCCCAGGCGCTAGAGTGGCTCTGGTCAAGGCAGAGCGACGCCCCGGAGGGGCAGAGCATCGCCCCCTGGTGGGCAGAGCTTCGCCCCTGGTGGGCGTGCCGGGTGGATCCCAGTCAGGCGCATGCGGGAGTCTGTCTGACTGTCTCTCCCCGTTTCCAGCTTCAGAAAAATACAAAAAAAAAAAATTAAAATGGATAAATAAAATCTTTAAAAGCAGATGTCCACATGCATTTGCACATCAATGTTCATAACAGCTTTAGTTGTAATAACCAAAAACTGCAAATCATTCATATGTTCACCAACAGAGGAATGGATGAACAAATTGAGATATATAAATAGAATATGGGCAATAAAAAGGAATTAATTATTGATATACACAACATGAATGAATATCGAAATAATTATGCTGAGTGAAAGAAGCCAGACACCCCTCCAATACAAAGAGCATGTTCTCATTTACATAAAATTTTAGAAAATGAAAGTAATCTATTGAAACAGATAGCAGATTGTTGGTTTCCCTGGGATGGGTTGAAGGGCAATTCAGGGCAGGAGGAAGGGATTGCCAAGGGCCATGAGGAGACTTTTGGGTATAAAGGATGCATTCATCATCTTCATTGTGGTGATGGGTTCAGGGTCTATACTTTCACCAAAATATAACATTGTACACATTCAATATATGCTTTTTACCCCTCAATAAAACTTGAACGTTGTACACATTCAATACGTGTTGATTACCCCTCAATAAAACTTTTTTTAAAGCTAATAAACAGGGCAGTTTCTTTTAAAACTAAACATGCACTTACCATACTCAGCTAATGTACTCTTGGACAGTTACCCCAGAAAAATGAAAACTTATGTTTACAGAGAAACCTCTACATGGATACTCATAGCAGCTTTATTCATATTAGGAAAAGAAACTGGAAACACAAATATCCTTCAGTGAGTGAATGGCTGAATAAACAGTGGTATATTCATACAATGGCATACTACTCAGCAATAAAAAGGAAGATTACTGATTTATGCAACAACTTGGAAGATCTTAAGTTTATTATGCTCAGTGATAAAAGGCAATCTGAAAAAGTCTTCCATCTAAAATGCCAACCTAAAAATAAGTAATCACACTGAAAAGGATCCAGATGGAAACAGGAAAACATGGACACACTCATTTGGTACGTGAAGCATTTTCTATATTTGTCAGTAGACTTAAGTTTGCTTCTCATCTGCACTTCTGCCTCATCATAGAGGCGTTGTAGAGCTTGACAGAAATGCTTTGGTCCATTGAAACAAAATCCATTGTATATTGCTTTTGACTTCAGGTGGTAATAATTGATTTAGGCACTGTGAAAGCTTAAGAAAATTATCTGGAAATAAATATGACTGATTTATATTTTTTATTTACTCAAACTAAGACTTCAGAATATTGTATGTGTTTTTAGGAAGTATACTTTTGTTTGTTTGTTTCAATCAGTTAGGAAAAGACAGCCATGTCAAGCTCAGAACTTGGTAAATCCCCTAGTTTTTCTTGGTGTAGAAATGTGGAAGACCTTCTAGCAGAGGTCCCCAAACTTTTTACACAGGGGGCCAGTTCACTGTCCCTCAGGCCGTTGGAGGGCCGCCACATACAGTGCTCCTCTCACTGACCACCAATGAAAGAGGTGCCCCTTCCGGGAGTGTGGCGGGGGGCCACGAGCCGTAGTTTGGGGACGCCTGTAAGGCAAGTATTTAGCTTTTTTTTTTTTTTTTTTTTTTTGAGAGGAGGGAGCCAGAGAGAAACATTCCCTCAGGTGCTCCCATTGGGATTTACCCAGCAAGTCCCCTATGTGCAATGCTCTGCTCATCTAGGGCTATTGCTTATCAACCGAGCTATTTTTAGCAACTGAGGCTGGAGGCTCCATCAAGCCTTCCTCAGCGCCTGGGGCCAACTTGTTCGAACCAATCGAGCCATGGTTGCAGGAAGGGAAGAGAGCAAGTGCAAGAGAGAAGAGGGAGGTTGAGGGAAGGAGAAGCAGATATCACTTCTCTTCTGTACCTTGATCAGGAATCAAACCTGGGACATCCACACACCAACCAGATGCTCTACCACTGAACCAAATGGCCAGGGCTGTGTGTAGCTTTTTAGATACAGATAGTTGGAACATTAGAGACATGAAAACAAGATGAATGCTGTTGATTACAAGCAAAGTCAGACATACAAAAATCAGATTGACCAGAATCCCAATTAAGCTATTGTTTTTAAAATTCTCTTGTTTTTATTTTTAAATTTTGGATGAAAGAAGAGCAATAGACTCACTCACAGATCAGAGAAGATTTAAGCAGTAACCTTTTTTAGCTTTTTTTTAAATGTCCAACTTTTATTTTTTACATTCAATATTATTTTGTGTCAGTTTCAGGTGAACAGCATAGTGGTTAGACAATCGTATAATTTACAAAATGTTTTTCCTGATATTTCCAGTACCAACCTGATACCAAATATAGTTATTGCAATATTTTGACTATATTCCCTACGCTGTGCTTTTACATCCCTGTGACTATTCTGTAACCACCCTGTTTCCTCGAAAATAAGACATCCCCCCAAAATAAGACCTAGTGCAATTTTTTTCAAGCTTAGAAATATAAGACATCCCCTAAAAATAAGACCTAGCACGTCTTTAGGAGCAAAAATTAATATAAGACACTGTCTTATTTTCAGGGAAACACGGTATCAACCTATACTTCTCCAACCCTTCACTTTTTCACTCAGCCCCCTAAACCCCCTCCCCTCTGGCAACCATCAGTCTGGTGAGTAACCTCTTTTTTTTTTTTTTTTTTTGGTATTTTTCTGAAGCTAGAAACAGGGAGAGACTCCCGCATGCGGCCCGACTGGGATCCACCCGGCATGCCCACAGGGGGCGACGCTCTGCCCCTCCGGGGCGATGCTCTGCCCCTCCGGGGCGTCGCTCTGCCGTGACCAGAGCCACTCTAGCGCCTGGGGCAGAGGCCAAGGAGCCATCCCCAGCGCCTGGGCCATCTTTGCTCCAATGGAGCCTTGGCTGAGGGAGGGGAAGAGAGAGACAGAGAGGAAGGAGAGGGGGAGGGGTGGAGAAGCAGATGGGCGCTTCTCCTGTGTGCCCTGGCCGGGAATCGAACCCGGGACTTCTGCACGCCAGGCCGACACTCTACCACTGAGCCAACCGGCCAGGGCCTCTTCTTTTTTTTTTTTTTTTTTTTTTTTAAAGGAATCTCTGGTGTCAGTACACATTCACCTACATCTATATTTCTTTCTCTACCTATTTCTCTTTCTTTCTTTCTTTCTTTCTTATCTATAGTCTCATTTAATAGCAACTGGCATTGAGAATGAGAAATTTTAGACACCACAAGATCCTGAATCACCAAAGGAAAAAAAGTAACATTTATTACTAAAGTAAGAAAACTTTCACACCATATTAGAACAATTATCAAAATAAAGAGTTGAAACAAAAAGTGTTTACTAAGTAACTATCTTTTAGTTAGGAGAAGTCTTACTCCTTAGGGAATGTAAGGAATCTTTATGAGATTATCTTAAAGCATCATAAATTTTAGGACTAAACTAACAATTTAAGCCATGAAGGTCTGCAAATTATTTCCCCCCAATTTGCAAAAGAACATTAGCCCTTAAATTGTGTGGCTTTAGAAAATGGCCCAAGTATGAGACTCAGGCCTGCTATGAGTAGGTTTAATTCTATCCACATGAATCATGGGTCACAATTTGATTACCTTTTAGGTTTCAAAGATGTTCTTTAATTTCAAAATACAAAAAAAAGGTTGGTATGTACATTCTCCAGAAGATGTTGAACCTCAAAGTCAAGAAAGCATGTAGTTAATTAAACATCTTGCAGGTGATAGAAGTATAGCCACTATATCCTCCATATTCACATGTCCAAATTCTACCATTTAGGCCCTGCCCAGACACACCCCAGACCCAAAGCTAGAAGTGGCCTCTCCTGATTTCAAATTCTCTAAACTGTGAGAGTAAAACTCACACTACAAACATCTACTTGTACTTATGAATGAAGCACCATAAGGGCTACTGGGAATCAATTGCAGCTGGACATCAGTGAAAAAAATCATCGAGTTACTCAACTCCCATAGCAAAGAACTAGCCAGTGAAGATCTTATGGAACTAGAGAAGCAGATCATAGCATTTAGGGAAGAAAACAGGGGCAAAAACTCCAGAACCAAAAGAGTTTTCTACAAAAGAGTTAGTTGATGCTTTGTCTCTCATTGAAGCAGGAATAGCAAAGTTAGAGGAGCAAGATCCTGATACAGAGAGGTTCACCAAAGTTTACCCTACAGTTAGTTACTGAAGGCCTGAGGTGCTACAGGGCCATTTATTGAAGAGAAAAAGAAAAGCTCTGTACAAACCCCCCTTGATTCCTCCTCCAAGAAACTGACTCCAGCAGCAGAATCAAACCCCGACTCTGCGCCAGTCCCAGCCTCTCCAACAAGTCCATCATCTTCTGCATCATTCAAGGTTGTTTAAGGTTGTATTTGAAAATGTTTCAGTATTTATATTCACAGAAAGGAGAAAATAAATACTATGCTAAGACAAACATCTGTTTAAGTTGCATTTAATAGGTAAATGTACCTATTCCAATTTACATACAAATTTAATTTATGAACAAACCTACAGAACGTATCTCGTTTATAACCTGGTACTGCCTGTACTGGCATGTGACTCAAGGTAGCAGTTCACTTGCTGGTCAGGGATTTGTTCTTTTTTGTGTGTGTGACATGCTCCATATTATATTCTGTAACGCAGTGATTTATCTACTTGCTTCATCTCTCCTACTATTTTGCTAACTTTTTTTTTTTTTTTTTTAGATTTTACTTATTCATTATAGAGAGGAGAGAGAGAGAGAGAGAGAGAAGGGGGGAGGAGCAGGAAGCATCAACTCCCATATGCGCCTTGACCAGGCAAGCCCAGGGTTTCGAACCGGCAACCTCAGTGTTTCCAGGTTGACGCTTTATCCACTGCGCCACCACAGGTCAGGCTATTTTGCTAACTTTTTTTTTTTTTTTTTTTTTTTTTTTTCTATTTTTCTGAAGCTGGAAACAGGGAGAGACAGTCAGACAGACTCCCGCATGCGCCCGACCGGGATCCACCCGGCACACCCACCAGGGGCGGTGCTCTGCCCCCCAGGGGGCGATGCTCTGCCCATCCTGGGCGTCGCCATATTGCGACCAGAGCCACTCTAGCGCCTGAGGCAGAGGCCACAGAGCCATGCCCAGCGCCCGGGCCATCTTTGCTCCAATGGAGCCTTGGCTGCAGGAGGGGAAGAGAGAGACAGAGAGGAAAGCGCGGCGGAGGGGTGGAGAAGCAAATGGGCGCTTCTCCTATGTGCCCTGGCCGGGAATCGAACCCGGGTCCTCCGCACGCTAGGCCGACGCTCTACCGCTGAGCCAACCGGCCAGGGCCGCTAACTTTTTGAGTACACTGGTCATATCTCTTAATTTTTTTTGAAAGAACACAAATGAAAGCTCAGTGTAAATTATAAAATATTTTCACAGGTCTAAGTTTTTATTCTTATAAAATGATTTGCATCTAGCAGTGCCTAACATATTGTAGATGGCCAATAAAGATTTGTTAACTAACTGAATGAATGAATGAACGAGTGAACACCTTCAATTATTTCTTCTTTTGACCAGAATTCCATGTGGTATCTAGTAGAGGGAGGCCCAGCAAACAGAAAGTCAACTTTCCGAAGGGAATTTGTTGCACTGGAGCCTGGCAGGCTGACCTGCCATTCTCGGTTCATTGCCCATCAAACATCAGTGCCACTAATGATTCTTCCATTTCACACTATAGGATTTGTTTGCACCCTGTGGCGTCCTCGCAAGCTGTCCAGGAATGTGTCCTCAGGAAAACGTGGATGTCTGACCCCACACTAAAAAGTATTTCAGGACTAGTGAATGTAGCGGTTTCTCCAAACTACTCCCATCACGGAGATGTGCAAATATTGTAGTAATCATTAGCACAACTTTCTTCCCCCTTGAAGCAAATGGAAATAAAAAAGCAACCAAACCAAGTGAGGATTAGCAGTTAAAAGAAACCAATCTGTGCATTTTTGCTTTGTTGCTATTTCTATACCAAATGCACAGGACTAAATAAGTGGAGAGAAAAGTGTTCTGCTTTCAAAACGCTTTGAAATTTTGCAAGGCTTTCTAAATTGTTTGATCATTTGTAATCTGCCCTGGAACAGATGTGTTACCATTAAGGGGAGAAGCACAACCTTGTGTATGTGGAAAAACCTCTAAGAAATCATTCTCATTATGAAATACTTCTCCTGTTTTAAAATTCAGAAAGGAAAAAATGAAATTTTGGAGTGGCCATTTTCTGTGTTGAGTTGATAATCTAGCCACTCACTGGTCACCTGCTCATAATCAGTTTTCATTCTTAGCTAATCGCAGGTGAAGTCAGAAGTGCTCAGATGTTAGGACATGGTTGCAAAGCTTCACTTAGAACATTTACCAATTGCTGGGGTTTTTTTCCACAGAGTCTCACTATTTCACTACAAAGACTAAAAGAACAGGCCCCTTGTTCTCAGGCAAGAAACACAGAAGCTGATTTGTTTATTATTTTTAGCCACTATGCGTTTTGTGTGCTTTATAGCTTCTTGAGTGATTATCTAATTGTGAGTATATTGGCATGTGATTTGAAGTCAGCTCTTCGTTCCCTGGGTGGTACAGTCAATCCATAATCCTGACAGAGAGAAATCTCAGTAAAATTCAAGCTCCAAATACTAGATTATCAACATATATAATCTTCTACTCTTCAGATCCTCTGTCTCTCATGAAAACATTTCTGTTAAATTTTATTTGAATGTTATTTAGAATGTAGTTTTTAAAGCATCTTCCCTCTTCTTCATTGTTTTAAAAAATGCAGATTGGCAAATAGAAAAGGAAATTGACTCCAATTCTCCCATCCAAATATTATCACAATTAATATATATATACATTTAAAGATTCTATTTATTTATTTTAGAGAGAGAGAGAGAGAGAGAGAGAGAGAGAGAGAGAGAGAGAGATGAGGGAGGAGCAGGAAGCATCAACTCCCATATGTGCCTTGACCAGGCAAGCCTGGGGTTTCAAACCAGCAACCTCAGTGTTACAGGTTGATGGTTTACCCACTGTGCCACCACAGGTCAGGCACAATAAATATTTTGATGAATAGTCTTAGCTAGTTGAGAGGGTTCTTTTAACAAGCATAGAAACAAACTCAAAGTGAACTTCACTGGTGTTGTCACATTCTTCAAAAGAAATGTTTTAAAGACAAAATTACATAAAGAAAAAAATTAGTTTTTCACTTAATGTTTTCATTTTGCCACCAGTATATAGCCCAAATGGGCTGTCAGTCTTAAGAAAATGGCCTTTTTAAAGAAAACTTGGATTTCCGCTGTTCAAAGCCCTTTACAAAAATGTCTTGCATGATTACATTTCACCCATTTTCTGCTCCTCCCAGATTACCCTTTTACAGCATTTTTTTTAACAACTACTCCAGGATCCCTTTATCTGGTTCTTTTGCTTCTAGTTTTGCCTCTGAGGCACGAGCATAGGACCAAAGGGACACGACTGGAAATAAATACACCTGTACAACAAAATAGTCATAGTGATCAATTCTAATTTGAACACAGTGCTAGCTGTTTTAGTTTCTATTCTTACAGATGTTTTTTAAATTTTTATTAATTTTAATTTATTGTGTTTACATGGATTCAAGTGTCTCACTGAATATTAACTCCCTCACCCCCCCAACCCTGTGTCCCTTTTTATACCCCCTTTGCCCCCCTCCTCCAGCCCCCCCCCCTCTTTCCTCTAGGATTTGCTGTCCTGTTATCTATATCTCTCTGTTATGTACATATAGTTTCATTAATCCCATCACCTTCTCTGATTCCATCCCCTCATCCCCCTTCCCTCTGACTGCTATCCCTCTGGTCCCTGTGACCCCGCCTCTGTCTCTATTCCGTTCCTCAGTTCACTTTGTTCATTAGATTACACATATAAGTGAGATCTCTGCCTGGCTTATTTCACTTAGCATAATAATCTCCAGGTCCATCCATGCTGTCACAAAAGATTTCATTCTTTTTCACAGCCGCATAGTATTCTATTGTGTATATAAACCACAGCTCTTTAATGCACTCATCCACTGATGGACACTTGTGCTTTTTGTAGATCTTGGCTATTGTTAACAATGTTGCAATAAACATGGGGGTGCATATCTTCTTTTGAATCAGTGATTTGGTATTCTTAGGGTATATTCCTAAGAGTGGGATAGCTGGGTCAAAAAGCAGTTTCATTTTAAATTTTTTGAGAAAACCCCATACAATTCTCCACAGTGGCTGCACCGGTCTGCATTCTCACAAGCAGTGCAGGAGGGCTCCCTTTTCTCCACACCCTTGCCAGCACTTATTGTGTGTTGTTTTGTTAACGTGTGCCATTCTGACAGATATGAGGTGGTATCTCATTGTGGTTTAAATTTGCATTTCTTTGATGATTAGTGACATTGAACATTTTTTAATATGCTTTTTGGCCATTTGTATGTCCTCTTTGGAGAAGTGTCTATTTAGTTCTTTTGCCCATTTTTTAAATAGATTGTTTACCTTCCTGTTGTTGAGTTTTAGAAGTTCTTTATAAATAAGGGTTATTAACCCCTTATCAGATGTATTGGTGAATATGTTCTCCCATTGTATGGGTTGTCTTTTTATTTTGTTCATGGTGTCTTTAGCTGTGCAAAAGCTTTTTAGTTTGATATAGTGCCATTTGTTCATCCTGTCCTTTATTTCACTTGCCCATGGAGATAAATCAGCAAAAATATTGCTAAGAGAAATATCAGAGAGTTTACTGCCTATGTTTTCTTCCAAGATGTTTATGGTTTCAAGACTTATATTTAAGTCTTTTATCCATTTTGAGTTTATTTTTGTGAATGGTGTAAGTTAGTGGTCTAGTTTCATTTTTTTTGCAAGCACCTGTTCAATTTTCCCAACACCATTTGTTAAAGGACTGTCTTTACTCCATTGTATGCTCTTACCTCCTTTGTCAAATATCAATTGACCATAAAGGCATGGGTTTATTTCTGGGTCCTCTGTCTGTTCCATTGATCTATTCTTACAGATATTTTTAAAGTTCCAAATATTAATATTTTTAAAAAAAGGACATGGTCCTTGTATTCAAGAAGCTCAAGGTCTAGAGTAATGTGCAAACAATTATAGTACATTCACGACTTGCAAACAGATCATTGCTCTAGAGAACTTCCTAACAGAGGTTAACACAATGGCCTAGACCAGGGGTCGAGACCCCATGGCTCGCGAGCCAGATGTGGCTCTTTTGATGGCTGCATCTGGCTCGCAGACAAATCTTTAATAAAAAAATAATAACATTAAAAATATAAAACATTCTCATGTATTACAATCCATTCATTTCCTACTGCTCATGTTCATGATTGCGGGTGGCTGGAGCCAATCACAGCTGTCCTCTGGGACAACACCAAAGTTTTATTGGATAATGCATAAGGTACATGGGTCATTGTATGGCTCTCATGGAATTATATTTTAAAATATGTGGCGTTCATGGCTCTCTCTCAGCCAAAAAGTTTCCCGACCCCTGGCCTAGACTCTAGCAGTGAGAGGAACACAGAACAAAGAGCCCCCTTCCCCTTTCTTGCTGTGCCTTCTTAGTGAGTGTACCAAGGCTTCTGCAAGGAGGCAAAGCTTGACTTAAGGCTGGGAGGGTGATAGCTTTCTGTGGTTTCAAGTGTAAGAGTACACTGCAGAAAAGCCATGACTTACATAAAATCAGACTCAGAGACCACTCTGCGCACTTGGAGGAGAGAGTATATTTTCAGTATGGCTGGGGCTGCTGTGTGTCAGCAGATGAGCTTGGAGAGGTGGGCATTTACCAGGTGAGGAGTCTCACCTGACAAGGTCCCCAGTGGTTGATGAGGAATTAATGAATCAAGTAAAGGACCTTGTGCAACTTTTCTGTTGGCAACATCCTTCAGTGGACAGTGTGGAAGATAGATAGGAGGGAGACAGAAGGGAAGCAGGAAGGCCATTGCAGGTGATCTAGGTGGAAGATGATGATGACCTTTAATAGGGCAACGGCCTATTAAAGAGATGGAGGGAGAGACACATGGAGCCCTTTAAAAGACAAAATCCATCCTGCATGGAGACTAATTGGATGTGGGGGAGGAAGAGGTCATGCTTGAGAGTGACTGCTGAATTTCTGACTTGGGCAGTGGGTTGGATGGCGGTGTAAATTCAGTGAGATTGGGATAGGCAGGAACGCAGAGGGACAGATGAGTAAATGTGTAACATGCTGAGTTTGGGGAAGCTGTGATACAGCCTGGAGTTGCCCATGATATCACGAGCTGTAGAGATTTGGAGCGAGCATGGCACATGCACTCTTTAGGCTAGAGGTAGACTCATCATGGCTGAGGTCGTGACTGTGCTGAAGATGTCCTGAGCAGAACAAGGGAGAGAGGACAGGGGCTGGAGCTCTGAGGGAGCTCAATGTTTAAGAGACTGAGAAGGGGTTCAAAGGGAAGGAAGAAGACCAGGAGGAAGTGATATTTGTCAATGTGACATCTGCCAAAAGAGGAGATCATTTTAAGAACAAAGGAATAGTGGCTAGGTTAGAGCTGGCAGACAAGTCACTTAAGATACCTTGTCCCAGATGATATGCAGAATACCCAGTAATTCTAACTTCAGATAAAAAGAAATTTACTTTTTTTTATTTACTGATTTTAGAGAGAGAGGTAGGGAGAGAGAAACATCAGTTTATTGTCCCACTTATTTATGCACTTATTGATTCTTGTATATGCCCTGACCAGGGATCAAACCCACAACCTTGGCATATTGGGAAGATGTTCTAACCCACTGAGCTATGCAGACAGGACAAAAGAATTTTTCTAAATATAAGTATGTCCCCTATTTTTATTTGCTAAATATGGTAACCCTAGTAAGATAAAGACTAAAGGGGGTATGTCGATGCCCATGGTAGCTGAAGCTGGCTCATGGTAGCGGTAGCTGTGCAACGCAAGAGGGAACTGGGAGACAATACATGTGAACCCATCTTGTTAGAAAGGCTGCAAAGCGCTAGGGTAGGGAGCGGGGTTGAGACAGGAAGGATTTTCTTAACGGGAACAGACACTAATGTTGTATCATCCGCTCTCACCAGCCAGAAACCTCATGAGGTTCATTCAAGACCATGTCTTACTTGTCTTTCTAATCAAAGCACTGACCTCCCTGACCCTTTCTCTTGCACACCAGGAACTCAATATATGGTTGCTAAATTAAAATATTCAAGTGGGGTTCTCCAAGCCTATAGGAAAGAACTGAGATAGTCAAGGAGATGCATTACCTTTGCCTTTATCTGAAAATTAGGAGCCTGCATATTTTGGGCTAACACAGTTTATGTTTATCAGAATGATCTGAAATACTGTCTTAGCTTTCCATTTCTACTTACCAGTGAAGGCACGTCTGAGAGGCTGCACACCGTTTCTTCCCCCCTTGCTCATACACAGAGCAGCAGCAACAGCTAGGAACTTCTTAACTGCCTTGTGCTTATTAAGGCTATGCACCTTTCCAGGCGAGCAAAACAGATTCTGAAGATCTGGCTGAGGGGCCAACAAAGTAAAACAAAGTTTGCATCAAACCAGCAGAGTAAGTTGCTCAAGAGGGTTTTTGAGGCCGTGGGAAACTTCAGTATCCTTCAGCCTGATCTGACATTTGCTGCCCCACTTGGCTCCCAGACTGTCTTTGCTCCTTTACACAGCTAAGTGAAATCTACTCACCCTGTCAGAGGAATTAACCAACCACAAAACAAACCTATTAAAAGGCCGTTCAGGCCTGCCTTACATGATTCAAATGAGGCAGACCAGCAAATGCACAGGTGCTTTTAAAGACAGGTCTTCTGCCTTTCTGCTCCTAATGCACTCTTGAGTGCACACTGGGGATACTGTGGACTTCGCTAGGCCAGGGGGGAGGGAGCAGGAGCTGTGCTGACGTGAAGGCCTCGGGACTCCTGCACCTGCTGCACTGTGGAATGAAGGCTCCCCAAGGTGTCTGGTAGGGGCAGGGCCTTAGGATGCTTTTTTTTCTTTCTTCTCTTTTTTAAGTGAGAGGATGGGAGATAGTGAGACAGACTCCCACATGCACCCTGACGGGGATCCACCTGGAAAGCCCCATCTGGGCCAATGCTTGAATCAACCAAGCTATCCTTAGCACCTGAGGCTGACATTCAGACCACCTGAACTTCTGGCTATGGGAAGGAAAGAGGGAGAAAAGGGGGATATGGAAGGAGAGAAAGGGGACTGGGAGGAAGAGAGAAGCAGATGGTCAGTTCTCTAATGTGCCCTGACCAGAGATCAAACCTGGTATGGTCCATATGCCAGGTTCAATGCTCTATCCACCGAGCCAACTGACAGGGCCTGAGGATACTTTTTTTTTTGGTGGAAGGAGAAAGAGAAAAATGGTTTAATGGAAAAGCTTGGATTTTGAGATTGGATTACACCTGGATTTGGATCCCAGATCTCCCCTAGTCTAGTTTTATAATGTTGGGTTCTACGATACGAGGGTTAAGAGCCACAGCTTTAGAGTTGGACATTTGGATATAATTCCTAGTGTTACAAGTGGAATGAGGATACTACTTTTCAAAATACTTTACTTATATACTCTTCTTGCAGCCATTCTGCCATTATGGCTCTAAGAAAGGAAAACAGATGAGCAGCACCTCAGGAGGAAGGAAACATTCCTGTCAAACAGTGGGAGGGAAAGGAAGACCTTTCAACGTGGTGAGGAGGGTGGAGGGCAAAGAGAAAAGGGAAGGAGAGGGGCAAGTGGCCGGAAGAGACAGACTAGAAGCAGTCAGTTCCGTTGAGGGGGATCCCAGAGCAATCATCTGTACCCTTCTTCATGCTTCAGAGACTCTGGGAGGACAGCCCATGGAGGGCTCGCACTGCCCTGAGTGGGCTCGTGGAGCACACAGGGGGCTGAGCTAGGACTAGCCCTCGGCTTGGTGCCCTCCTGAGGCCTCGGTGGGGGTGGAGAAGGTCACCGAGAGCTGAGGCCTGAAGGCCTGCCATGTGTTTCTCTGTCAAGGAGAGGCGGTCCAATGCAGAGAACGCTGACCACGCCCCAGGGGACAGGCTGAGCCCCAGGCCTGCTGTACCAGTGAGAGCTGGGCGCTCTGAGCCAGCAGCAGAAAGGAGAGAGGGAGGGGCCCCAGGGGACAGGCTGAGCCCCAGGCCTGCTGTACCAGTGAGAGCTGGGCACTCTGAGCCAGCAGCAGAAAGGAGAGAGGGAGGGGCCCCAGGCCCTGGCTGAGTCCCAGCAGAGCCTGGCCCAGCCGAGCGAGGAGACCACAAACCTCTGTGGTGTGGTCTTTATCTTAGGCTCAGGTGTGAACAGGGTCTCCATGAGCAGGCAGGTCAGGAAGTCCCCCACTTAGGGCAGTGAGACTGTCCAGAGGACAGGGAGGACTGGTGTTGCTGTCAGGGTGAGTGAGAGGCAGAGGTTCAGAGCGGAAACCACCTGGTAGGGAGTTTGAGCCATAAATTATTCACATATTTGTTAAAAAAGACAATAAACAAAAAAAAACCCCTCAGATAATTGGGGAAAAAAACCAAAAACAGCTTTTATTCCCAGCACCCCCTACACACACACACACACACACACACACACACACACACACACACACAAATTAAAACCTCTGAGATCTTTGAGTTGACAAGTTATTTTGTTTTGGGGGCTCCAGAGGACAAAGCAATTGGTTACTGAAAATAAAGGATCCACCAATTGTGTACATTGTATAAATTTATAATCCCCACGCCTCAGATAAGCTTTGTAAACTTGGGTTATCTACATAACTTTTTTGAGCCTCGGTTTCCTCATCTACAAAATGGGGATAATAGTACTTTATAAGGGTTGTTGTAATACTAAATGAAATGACTCATGTGAAGCACTTAGAACAGTGCCCAGACCATAGCTGTGCCCTTAATAATTACACAACATTATTACTTAGCTTCCACGAGCTTCATTTTCCACCTCTGTAAACTGAGGGTTTCAATAGTCATCTCATACAATATGTTTGCAAATAGTGTTAAATTCCCTTTTCCTTCTGTTCCCTTTTTTGAAGAGCTACAGTTTATATCTTATATCTCAAATAAATACATCTCTATTTATTTATTCAATCAATAATGTTTCTGCTCTCTACAGTTTATCTTATATCTCAAATAAATACATCTCTATTTATTTATTCAATCAATAATGTTTCTGCTCTATACAGGCCACTCCCCTGAGGGTCTCCAAGATGGTACCTATACAGTATATATCATTCATAGTCTCCTGGTGGTGGGAGAAGGGCAATGCTCTCACTTCTTGATAACAGAAGGGAGAAATGAGGAGCGAGACAGCCAAAGTGCTGAGGTAACTCAGAAGAGGCAGCACTGATTTCCAATGAGAAGTCAGGGAATGTTTCCTGCATAACATGACATTTGAACTGGACCTTGAAAAATCAGAAATACTTAGGCATGTGGCAACTGTGGAGGGCAGTTTAGGTAGAGAATTGTGAAAGCAAAGGCACGTGTAGGGTGTGCCTTGAGGGTGGGTGAGTAACCAGATCAGAGAAAATGAAGGATTGAGGAGTAATGATAGGCTGACATGATGGTCCCATGATGCTATCAAGCTTATCATTGCCAACTTTTCACTTTCTCATAATATTTTGTGAAAAGAAGAAGAAAAACTAAAATGTTTCCAGATACACGTGAGCCACTGCACTGAGACCACTGTTCTATGCATAGCATCTCTAAACCTCCTGGACATGCTAAAACGTGGGTATTCGGAGAGGAGGAAACAGTTTTCAGAGAGGTTAAGGTACTTACCCAAGGTCACATAGCTAGAAAAGAATCCACTGAGAACCAAATCTGGGTTTGCCTGATCCAAAAGTAGTGCTATGAGACAAGGCCTTCAGGACTTACCTGTTCTACCTGTTTCCTGTTTCCTCATGAAAGCACCTCTTCTTTCCAGTTCCTGTGTTTAAGGAAGTTCTGGTACCAATAAACTAGCAGGAAGGGTACACTGTAAGCAATCTACCATTGAGGACTTGAGACTCAGTGAAGAGATGTTTTGGTTCCAAGGTTCAAGGTCATGGGAAACTGCCAGAGGAGGTGGGGCTTCTCCTCCCCCAAATGGCCCTGGAGCATTCTGGCAATCTTGAGACACCCAGCGAGAAGAGTATCAGGGTTTGAGACCCAGCTGAAGAGGGTAATGGAAATCTAAATGTGGGAAACACGAAGATACTTTTTTTCTTTCTTTTTTATTTTCTTTTTTATTTTTTTTTTAGTGAGAGAGACAGAGACAGGGACAGACAGACAGGAAGGGAGACTTGAGAAACATCAATTCTTCATTGCGGCACCTTAGTTGTTCACTGATTGCTTTCTCATATGTGCCTTGACGGGGGGGGGGGGGGGGGCGGCAGGGGGTTTCCAGCTGAGCCAGTGACCCCTTCCTCAAACCAGTGACCTTGGGCCCAAGCCAGTGATCTTGGCTTCAAGCCAGGGACCATGGGGTCGTAATCCCACACTCAAGCCAGTGACCCTGTGCTCAAGCTGAAAAAGCCCGTGCTCAAGCTGGCAACCTCAGGGTTTCTAAACTGGGTCCTCTGCATCCCAGGCCGACTCTATCCACTGCACCACTGCCTGGTCAGGAGAAACCTCAAGATACTTTCATCTACTCTGCATTTATGCTCCATTTAAGTCCTAGGGGGTCATATTTTGTGGTAGATTTTAAGTTAGGATATATGCTAGACTAATGTTTTTTGTGACGGGATGTCTAGAAGAGAAGGCTCAGCCATGCCTGTGTCCTCCACTGGAACTGACGCAATGAGATCAAGGCATTTGGTTTTGTACCACAGAGCTTACCTCTAGAGAATGAGAGAGTCTGGGGAAGTGGCTGAGGCTCAAGCTCACACAGGAAAAGGCAAAGTCAAAATGAGAGCCTAAGTACTGTTATCCTGGCTTTCTAACTGTGCTGCTCAAAGGAGAATAAACTCATCTAATTGGAGGACTGAAAAGTGGTTTACACTTTCAGTGGCCTGTGATCAGATGAGAATCAGAGTTTTACAGTTGGAGGATACAGTAAAGATCATCTGTTCCAAGTAAATCATTCGTAGGTGAGAACACCGCAGTTCAGAATAGGAAAGTGACTTGCCTGCTTTTTTGTAATGGGTTTGCCGCCGGAACACAGGGGTTGTGAAAATCACCACTAAATCAAAGCCAAAATGGGAAAGGAAAAGACTCATGTCACTATTGTTGTCACTGGACCCATAGATTCTGGCAAGTCTACCACTACCGGCTACCTGAGCTACAAATCTGGTGGGATCGACAAAAGAACCATCAAAAAATTTGAGAAGGAGGCTGCAGACATGGGGAAGGGCTCCTTCAAGTATGCGTGGGTTTTGGATGAACTGAACGTGAGCATGGTATCACCAGTGATGTCTCCCTGTGGAAATTTGAGACAAACAAGTATTATGTGACCATCATTGACGCCCCAGGACACAGAGACTTTATCAAAAACGTGATGACAGGCACATGTCAGGCGGACTGAGCCATCCTGATTGTTGCTGCTGGTGTTGGTGAATTTGAAGCAGGCATCTCCAAGAATGGACAGACCCACAAGCATGCCCTTCTGGCTTACATATTGGGTGTGAAAGAACTGACTGTGGGTGTTAACAAAATGGACTTCCCTGAGCTGCCCTACAGCCAGAGAGATACAAGCAAATTGTTAAATAAGTCAATACCTACATTAAGACAATTGGCTACAACCCTGACACAGTAGCATTTGTACCAGTTTCTTGTTGGAATGGTGACAACATGCTGCAGCCAAAAGCTAACATGCCTCAGTTCAACGGATGGAAAGTCGCCCATAAAGATGGCAATGCTGGTGGGACCATGCTGCTTGAAGCTCCGGATTGCATCCTGCCACCAGCTCATCCAGCTGACATGCCTCTGCGTCTGCCCCTCCAGGATGTCTACAAAATTGGTGGTATTGGTACCGTCCCTGTGGGCTGAGTGAAGACTGGTGTTCTCAAACACAGCATTGTGTTCTTTGCTCCAGGAGATGTTACCACTGAAGTAAAGTCTGTTGAAATGTACCATGAAGCTCTGATTGAGGCTCTTCCTGGAGACAATGTAGGCTTCAATGTCAATACATGTCTGTCAAAGATGTTCATCATGGCAGTGTGGCTGGTGACTGCAAAAATGACCCACCAATGGAAGCAGCTGGCTTCACAGCGCAGGTGATTGTCCTGAACCAGCCAGGCCAGATCAGTGCTGGATAAGCACCTGTGCTGCATTGTCGCACAGCCCACAGTGCTTGCCATTTTGCTGAGCTGAAAGAGAAGATTGTCGTTCTGGAAAAGCTAGAAGATGGCCCAAAGTTTTTGAAATCTGCTTATGTTGCCATTGTCAGTATGGTTCCTGGCAAACCCACGTGTGTTGAGAGCTCCTCTGACTATCCTCCTCTGGGCCATTTTGCTGTGCGTGACATGAGACAGACAGATGCTGTGGCTGTCATAAAAGTGGAAAAGAAGGCAACCGGAAATGGCAAAGTCACCAAATCTGCCCAGAAAGCTCAGAAGGCTAAGTGAAAATTACCTACCAAACCTGCCACGCCAGTCGCCAGTCGTAACCAGTGGTGGAAGAAGGGTCTCAGAACTGTTTGTCTCATTTGGCTATGTATGTTTAATAGTAAATTAAATTTACAATGTATCATAAAACCTTCAGAGGGAAAGGGGAATGTTTTGTGGACCATTGGGGGTTTTTTGGTGTGTGTGGTAGTTTTTAAGTTATTAGTTTTTAAAATCAGTGCTTAAAAAAATTTTTTTTTAAGTGAGAGGAGGGGAGATAGTGAGACAGGTTCCCACGTGCACCCCTACCCGGACCCACCTGGCAAGCCCCATCAGGTGCCAATGTGAGAATCAACCAAGCTATCCTCAGGGTCTGGGGCTGACACTCAAACCAACTGAGCCACTGGCTGCGGGAGGAGAAGAGAGAGAAGGGAAGAGAAGTAGATGGTCGCTTCTCATGTGTACCCTGACCGGGGATCGAATCTGGTACATCTGCATGCCAGGCTGATTCTCTATCCACTGAGCAAACTGGCCAGGGCCAAAATCAGTGCTTTTTCATGGAAAAAAACAAAAATCTGTCACAGAATTTTGAGGCCCATTAAAACAAAATTTAATGGAAAAAAAATAAATGAAATTGACTTGCTTAAAGTCACAACTATTTAGTGGTGGACCCTGGTTTGTGACAGATTCACTGCCTGTGGTCTTTCCACTAATGTTTAGTCTTCTGTTTCACGGCTATGAACTGCCCCCACTTCCATAGCCCCTCCCTGCACACTCACATGTGGAGAGTCATGAGGTAATCAATCACTTCCTTACCTTTAGACAGCCATACCTTTCCAATGTTATAAAGAAAATAAAAATGTGTCCCAATTGCAAATCAAGCAGCAAAAGCAATTCCCGAGAATCTGATACTTATCGGGCTTGAAAGCCCCGACATTTTTTTCTGTGTCTTAGAAAGTCAAAGCAGAGGGTTGGCTCTCATGCTCCATCATCATTTTTCAAGAAGCTCCTAAATGCTAAGCAGATTTCCTACACTCGGTAACAAGAACCTCTTCTTGGGACAAAATTCTGCCCCATTTTTTTCACCCCAGAAATGTGCATGGCCTGACACGCATCTGTGCCTGTCTCCTGCCGGTGTAGTCAGCAAGCCTCCCTGGGCTGTGGTATCGCCCTCTGGAACAAAAGGCCTGAGTCCCTCTCTTTCCCAGCCTTCTTTTTCTAGGAGGGGCCGACCTTGCTCCCATTCACCCAGCAGAGGTGAGAGACTGGGAGAAGCAAACCCGGTCTCTGCTCCCCTTGGGATCACTGCTGTTCTCCCAGGAGTCCCTTTGTCTAGGTCTGACATGACTTTCTCCTCCAAGACAGGCCCAGCGATGGTTCCTTTGTGTTCTTGCCCTGCATTTCTTCAGAGTCCCTCAGGCACTGTGGCTGGAAATGATTTGTGCAGGGAACTCGGCCAGCTTCCCATTTAATCATTCACATACTCACAGACACAGGGAATCCTGCCCCACTCACCAGGAGATGAACCTCTCTCATTTTGACAGGGTCTCCCTAAGTGGTGGGGTAAACAGTGAGTCTAGTCCCCAGGAGACTGTTGTAAGGAGGCTCCTCTGCGGAGGGTTAGTTATGAAATCGATATCTTCAGGATCCCCTCCCTCGTCCCTAGAGCTTCTGCAAAGCAGACACTGCTCAAAGACTACTCCGGCATCCAGTCACCTCACAGTGCTTCCTGAGCTCCACTCTGACTGGAGAGGAGGGTGGGAGGGGCTGGGCTGGGCCTGGGAAGATGGTTAGGGTTTGCTCAGAACAGTCAGCAGGGAAATAGTGTAAGTCGAGGCCTGGAGAATGAATGACCTGGGGGTGGGGTGAGAAAGAGAGCCTGGGTGCAGCCGGAAGGTAACAAGTACTTTTTGGGGAGAAGGAAATGATGACTAGTCAGGGTACCAACGGAAAAAGAGGGCACAGCCAAGATGAGATCATCTAAGGAAGGTTTATTTGGTTTATTTGCAAAGGTGTAGGCATACGAGGAACCACAAATACTACAGGAAACTGCCTATAAGACAGAAAGTTGCATACAGAACACTTACCACAGAGAGCGCTTGGAAGACACACTGGTAAGGAGATGAGGCTGGCAGGAGTGGGAGGAGCAGACCAGCATGTGGCCTCAGCGGGTCTCATATTCCTGGCAGCTAAGGTATGGGGGCACTGGCCCTGAGAGGGTCTATAGAGCCCCACAGCACCCTCTATGAAGACAGTACAAACCTCGTGACCCACAGCTCTCTGGGGACACCAAAGACGAGCTGGTTTATGTGTCAGCAGTTCAAAAAGTATTTAGGATTAGTTCCTGCACAAGAAAATTCGAAATGCCCTGAATCTTAGTTCCTGTGGAAGAAAATGATACAGGTCTTCCCAAATTGGACAATAGCCTCAAAAACTTACATGCTATTACAAAAGATGAGCTGTGAAACTGAAATGGTTCTACATTACCAATGATAAAACAAAATTTTAATCAAACCTCCTAGAAGAAGGACCGGATCATATTGCCATCCTTTCCCTAGAAAATTATATTACAAACTTATCCCATGAAGAGACAAAAAATATGCAACTAAAAACTATAGGGAAAAAACTATTAAAGAGATTTTCTAGGCAATTAATTAAGAAAAATAATGTTATTTTTCTGCATTTTGTAATATCTGGGGTTTTATAAGCTTTTTTAGAAAGTTCTCCTTGACAGCTCTCTGTGATACATTGTCCTCCACCCAGGAATGAAAGTTCCGGAATCTGCAGTCTTCAGCCAGCTGGCCTCCTAAGTCCCTCCAGGCTCACTTCTTTCATCCAACGCACCTCTGTTTGAGTGTCCCCAAACCCTTTTGAGGCAGTATATTGAAAACCAAACTCACTAAATCCTGACAGTTCTGCCCTCATAATATTGCTCAGATCTGTTCATCCCTCTTCTTTCTCCTTGCCACTCCCCGTGTAGGCTCTGATGATCTCTGCTGCAGACCACTGTAATGACCTGTCGTAATCCGCCCACACAGTGCCATGTTGAGATTCCTAAAACTGATTGTATCACTTCTCTCGAAAACCTTCTATGGCTCCCCATTATTCTATAAACTGAATCCAAATCTCTCTACCTGGCCACCTTTATTCTGCAATCAAGTATGCATGTGACAACTGCAGTTATTTTTAAAATAGATTGCCTGACCTGTGGTGGCGCAGTGGATAAATGGTCAACCTGGAACGCTGAGGTCCCCGATTTAGAACCCTGGGCTTGCCTGGTCAAGGCACATATGGGAGTTTATGCTTCCTGCCCCCCCCCCCCCCGTAATCTCTCACCTCTCTCTCTAAAATAAAATCTAAATAAAATAAAATAAAATAAAATAGTCATATATTTAGTATTGTTTGCCCCAGACACCTCCCCCGCCTGCTTGACAGTAAAATTCGTTGGCACACAGGAAGTGTTAGCTCAGTAAATGAACATGTTTCCTCAGTTTCCATTTTTAGATTATTCTCCATTAACCACCCTCCCACCCTTAAGCTACTTTAACTCAAGTTCTACCTTCTAATCCTCCTCTCGTCTGCACTTTTACACATGGGCTCCCCACTGAGTGTCTTTCTTTACTAGCCCTCTGGCCACTCTTTCCCAACGTTTGTCAACATACTTGTATTTGGGCACTTGTACACATGTACACATGCATGCATGCACACACATGTGCGTGTGCACACACACATGCAGCTGCTTTCTCCATGAAGTCTTTCTCGCTTCTTTTTCCTCTCCTCTTCTCTCCCCAGGAGCTAATCTCCTCTCAGAACTCCCTCGGCACTTGTTTGTATGCCTCCTATGGCTTGGATCATATTTTGCTGACACACTTCACTTACTGGTTTACAAGTTTTATCTCCCTACCAGACAGAGAATGCCTCTGGGACTAAGCTGTTTATGATTCATTTTTTTCCTACCCAATAGCAACTGGCTTATAGTAGGCTTTTATGAATGGATTAATGAATACATTGGCCTTCAAAGCAGGAAGGTCTTTCTTCTTGTTATGGATAAAACATATATTTTAATGTATGATTACATTCTTATTATAAAACAGTCAAACCACAAATAAAACCAACATTCTCATTGCTTATCCCCAATCCCCGTCCCCTCCCCACTTACATACCTATACAATGAAAGTATAACATAGTTTTGTGGGATTTTTTTAATAAAAGAGTTATACTATATAAATTATTCTGCAGCTTGCTTCTTTCACTTCACAATGTATCAAAGATATCTTTTTACTTTTCTATACACTAGATATGGGGTACCTCATTCTGCCTAACAGCTGTAAAACTTTGCAGTTTGGGTGTGCCATAGCTTATTTAACCATTCCCTGACTAATGGGCATTGATTTATATTATTCCCAATGCTTTGCTATGAAAGTGCCTCCTTGCACAATGTGCCTTCTTCTAGAATAAAGGTGAAGTAGAGTTCTTTTTGTTTGCTTGTTTTTTATTTTAGTGAGCGGAGGGGAGACAGAGATGGACTCCTGCATGTGCCCGGACTGGAATCCACCTGGCAAGCCCACTAGGGGGTAATGCTTTGCCCATCTAAGGCATTGCTCTGTTGCTCAGCAACCGAGTTCTTCTTAGCATCTGAGGCAGAGACCATAGAGCCATCCTCAGTGCCCAGAGCTAATCTGCTGTAATTGAGCCATGGCTGCAGGAGGGGAGGTGAAGAGAGAGAGAAGCAAGAGGGGGAGGGGTAGAGAAGCAGGTGGGTGCTTCTCCTGTGTGTCCTGACTGGGAATCAAACCTAGACATCCACATGCTGGGCTGATGCTCTACCACTGAGCCAACTAGCCAGGGCCAAGAAGTAGTTTTTTTAGTCAAAAGAGATGCACTTTTAAAATTCTGGTAGATTCAAGTTATAAAAAATTGTATTCGATATTGTCAAACTGACTTCCAAAGAGACTGTATTCACACCCTCCCAGACCCTTGTCATTGTTCAGTGTTATAAATTGTTATCACTTTGGCCAATCTGGTGGCAGAAAAGTGACACTGTATTATATTAATGTGCATTGCCCCACTTACTCTAAATAACAGTGAGCTTCAGTTTTATGGGTTTATTGACCATTTGGCTTTCCTCTTCTGTGAAATGTACAAATCCTTTGCCTGTTTCTGCACTGAGTAGTTTGCCTTTTTCTTACCACTTTGTAGGATATCTTTACAAATTCTGAATATCAATTATTTTTCTATTGTGAATAACATGCTGTAAATTTTTCCCCTGAATCTGTTGCTTCCCTTTTGATTTTTTTGAGGGTACCTAATTTGCTACAAATATTTTCTTTTTTATCCAAATTTGAATTTTTCCAAATATATCTAATTGTCCCAACACTTCGTATTAAATATCCACCTTGATGATGTGAAATGTTGCTTTTACCAGATAGTAAAACTTCCTATCTACATAGATCTGTTCCTAGACATTTACCTTTATCACTTTGTTTAAGGTATATTTCTTTATACAGCATGATGATGGATTTTTGGGCTTTTTAGCCCAATCTATAGATTCTGTCTTTTAAAGAAAGAATTTAGCCTATTCACACTTAGCGTTAACAACTATTGTACTTGATTTGATTCATTCCAGCTTGCCTTTTGTTATGAACGTTTTTCTTTTTCCTTAATTTTACTAGTTTGCTCAAACTGCCATTCCTTCCCATGCTTATTGATGTGGGAATCACTTGTATATTTTCCATTTCATTAATAGTTATCTGCCCCCCCCCTTATTTTTCTGGTGCTCATAAACTCCTTTTTTACTCTCACAGAAAAGTGTGGTATTATTTCTCCCACTTAGATACTCTGCTCCGTTATCATTTCTCCCACTGAGGTGCTGCTTCTCTCCACCATCAGCTATCTAGCATACTTTGACTTGCCCTGTTTTCTTCTCCTTGCTTCAAGAGCCTTTGGGAAACTTTTAATCTGCATGCCCTACCCCTAACTTCTAGGTTTTGCTGAAATTGCATAGTACTTTTATTTCTTGATTTTATTAGTATTTCCTTTACAGTATTTCACTTCTATTTTAAGAATCCTTATTCAGCCCTGGCCGGTTGGCTCAGCGGTAGAGCGTCGGCCTGGCGTGTGGGGGACCCAGGTTCGATTCCCGGCCAGGGCACATAGGAGAAGCGCCGAAGCGCCCATTTGCTTCTCTACCCCGCCTCCTTCCCCCTCTCCTTCCTCTCTGTCTCTCCTTCCCCTCCCACAGCCAAGGCTCCATTGGAGCAAAGATGGTCCGGGCGCTGGGGATGGCTCCTTGGCCTCTGCCTCAGGTGCTAGAGTGGCTCTGGTCGCGGCAGAGCGACGCCCCAGAGGGGCAGAGCATCGCCCCCTGGTGGGCAGAGCGTCGCCCCTGGTGGGCGTGCCGGGTGGATCCCGGTCGGGCACATGCGGGAGTCTGTCTGACTGTCTCTCCCCGTTTCCAGCTTCAGAAAAATACAAAAAAAAAAAAAAAATCCTTATTCAGCATTACATATTTCCAGATAGTCTATCGTTACCCATTTATATTGAACTATATATGTATACATATCTAGCACACATATACATATATACAAACACATATATAAGTAAGCATGTATAGATACATGAGTATATATGCATGTGTTGTGTAAACATGATAAGCAATAGCTCACCCCTGTTCCCTCTCTTCTGTTCACAATTCATTTGATTTTGGTTGGAGTTTTTTAAAATCTACTTCCTCCAGAGAATGCCTTTATTTTTTAGCAAGAGAGACAGAGAGAGGGACAGATAGGGACAGACAGGCCGGAAGGGAGAGAGATGAGAAGTATCAATTCTTGTTGCAGCACCTTAGTTGTTCATTGATTGCTTTCTCACATGTGCCTTGACCTGGGGGGCTACAACAGAACGAGTGACCCCCTGCTCAAGCCAGTCACCTTTGGGCTCAAGCCAGTGACCATAGGGTCATGTGTATGATCCCACGCTCAAGCCAGCGACCCTCCGCTCAAGCTGGTGAGCTCGTGCTCAAGCCGTATGAGCCCATGTTCAAGCCAGATGAGCCTGTACTCAAGCCGTGGACCTCATGGCTCCAAACCTGGGTCCTCCGCGTCCCAGTCCAACACTCTATCCACTGTGCCATCGCCTAGCCAGGCAATCCCTGCATATTTTTAAAAATTATAAATTTTGAATGCTTGCATATAAGTAGAATAATATATAATTAAAAAAATAAAAACTGTGGGTGAATGACAACACGCTAGATGTAGTGTACTGGGCTACAGTTCTTCTGAGACCAGATGAGACCGGGTGTGTTTATGGTGGTATGACGTAGACTGGGTTGTAGTTCTTGATCACAGGAGTCTGTAGATATTATTCCATTCTTTTTTTTTTTTTTTGCCTTTTTGCCTTTTTGCCTTTTTGTCCTCTGGAACTCAATTAGTTCTGTGTTAGGTCTCCCAGATCTGCCTTTAAAATCTCATATATTCTCTTATGATTTTAATTTCTTTGTATTTTTCTCTGTGGTTTGTGGTACTTCTCATACTTTATTCTCTAAGATACTAATTCAAGTTTCATCCCTATCTTTTTCCTTAAATAATCCATTTTACTTTTTGGTTAAAAAAGCATGTGTTTTAGTTTCAGGGTTTGGGGGCTTTTGTTGTTATTGTTGCTGTCAACTGTCTCCTCTGGTGACTTTTTAGAAGCCTGTTCTGGATGTCTGCTAGCTTCCCCCACTGGTAGCTACCAGCCCCTTGGGTGTGTTGTTTCCTTTCTTTGCCCGATCCCTGCGGTTAGGAAACTGACCTGCTTGTGGAAGGGGTGGGTCAGAGCAGGCAGACAGCTAGGCAGTCTCCTATTGAGGCAGCAGGAGGAACTCCCTGTTCCTGGGTCTCAGAGCCCCAAAGGTGTGGCACCCTCCCCTTACCTGTGTCGTTCCTCCTTAGCTTTCCAGGGGCCAAGAGGCTTAGTTGAGTGTGTGCATGTAGCCAGAGCTGTGCTTGCTTCAGAATCTCATCCGGGCTCTCTGAAGGGGAGAAAACCCCACTTCAGCTCTCCAGTCCACATCCCCCAGGCCCTTGCCTGCCTGTCAGCCTCAGCAGCTGCTTGGCTCAGAATGGGCGGGTGGGCGGGCAGAAGCAGGTGTTGGATGTGGAGGGAAAGTACACACATTAAGTTGCCGTCATCCCAGACTCCGTTTTGTCACTATCCGCTCAGTTTTCCGATCTCTTTATGTATTTCTGTGCCACCACCTCAGAGTTTTAATACCACAGCATTAAAGTGAAATTTGCTTGCTAGTGAGACGTATCTCCCCTCTTTGTTTCTCTCTTCCAAATTTGCCTCCGCTCTCCCTCTGCACTTCCTTTTCCTGATAAATCTTGGAATCAGTCTCTTGCTCCTTAGAATAAATAGCTCATTGCTGACTTCTTGGAAAGGATTGAACTAAATTTATAAGAATTGTGAAGGAGATGGACATCACTCCAGGATTACACCTTCCCATCTGGGAACAAGGGACCCATTTATTCAAGACCTCTTTTATATCCTTCAGTAAAGCATTATGGTATTTTAAATCTAGACTTTGCACATTTCTTTTTAAGTTTACTATTAGATGTTTTTATAGTTTTATGTATGAAACATGTTTAGCTTTCTATTATAGAAAATTCCAAATGCATTCAGAAGTAGACAGAATAGTATAATGAACACTCAACTTTAAAATTTTTTGACTAGGCCCTGGCCGGTTGGCTCAGCGGTAGAGCGTCGGTCTGGCGTGCAAGGGGTCCCGGGTTCGATTCCCGGCCAGGGCACACAGGAGAAGCGCCCATCTGCTTCTCCACCCTTCCCCCTCTCCTTCCTCTCTGTCTCTCTCTTCCCCTCCCACAGCGAGGCTCCATTGGAGCAAAGATGGCCCGGGCGCTGGGGATGGCTCCTTGGCCTCTGCCCCAGGCGCTAGAGTGGCAATGCCCCGGAGGGGCAGAGCATCGCCCCCTGGTGGGCGTGCCGGGTGGATCTCGGTCGGGCGCATGCGGGAGTCTGTCTGACTGTCTCTCCCTGTTTCCAGCTTTGGAAAAATACAAAAAAAAACCCCAAAAAACCTTTTTGACTAAAATTTTTAATTGTGGTAAAATATACATAACAAAATTTATCATATTAACTATTTTAAGTGTACAGTTTAGTAGTGTTGAGTAATTCACATTGTTCTACAACCAATCTCAAGAACTCTTTTCATCTTGCAAAACTGAAACTCTTTACCCATTAGATGACAGCTCCCCACTCTCCCTCTCCCCAGCCTCTGGCCACCACCATTCTACTTTCTCTCTTGGTGGAATTGGATAACTCTAGGTGGCTCTTATAAGTGTAATCATAGAGCATTTTTGTCTTTTTGTGACTGTCTCATTTCACTTAGCATAATGTCCTCAAGGTTCATCCATGTTATAGCTTGTCAGAATTTTCTTCCTTTTTAAGGCTTCCTTTTTATATTCCATTGTATGTATATATCACATTTTGTTAGCCCATTCATCTGTCAGTGGACACTGGGTTGCTTCTACCTTTTGACTATTATGAAAATGCCATCACACCCAGCTTTAACAATTATCAACTCAGAGGCAGTCCTGCATCATCTATAACAGCACCATTTTCCCTTCTCTATTCTTTTTTTTTTTTTTTTTTCCAAAGCCAGAAATGGGGAGGCAGTCAGACTCCCCCATGTGCCTGACCAGGATCCACCTGGCACACCCACCAGGGGGCAATACTCTGGCCATCCAGGGTGTCGCTCTGTTGCGACCAGAGCCACTCTAGCGCCTGAGGCAGAGGCCACAGAGCCATCCTCAGCGCCCGGGCCAACTTTGCTCCAATGGAGCCTTGGCTGTGGGAGGGGAAGAGAGAGACAGAGAGGAAGGAGAGGGGGAGGGGTGGAGAAGCAGATGGTCACTTCTCCTCTGTGCTCTGACTGGGAATCAAACCCGGGACTCCTGCACGCCAGGCCGACGCTCTACCACTGAGCCAACCGGCCAGGGCCCCTTCTCTATTTTTTTAAAACAAATCCAAATGGGGTATTTTACAAATTATATTTTCTATTTGGTTGAAGATCATTGCCACGGAGAATCAGAGCCTGAGAACCAATACTATTTCACCCAAACAGCTTAAATCTCTTTGGCATTAAGATAAAGGGCGGATGAGGTGGGAAAGCTGCCACAGAAAGGGAGGGGCCGGAAGGAGAAATAGGTCAGAGAGCAGCTAAGGCTTAGTGCATATACATGAGCTTCTTCCCCCTTGCTGTTACCCCCTTTGCCCTCAAACCTCTCATCCCCAGGTACCTGAAGCCGGGAGGACTCCAAAGCTCATAGACCACGGCAGCCATCCTGGTGTGGGCTGCAAATCTCAGTCCACTGCCTACAGCCGGGGTATTTTGCTTTGGCAATGCTAGGGCTGGTATCAAGCTATGCCTTCAACTTGCTGACACTGTCTTGGGAGCCAAAGTCTATTCCTGGAGAAGAGATTAGTGGAAATTCCTTAGGAAGAAATTGGCTGCCTATGAATGCCAGGAGGAGTCACTAGATAACCTACTCAGAAACAGGCTCTGATGTTCATTTCACTTTAAAAGTACGCTGAGCACCCGGAGAAGGCACAATTAAAATAAATTTATTGGCCTCTGTTGAGCCACTGTTCAGAGCAGACAGAGACTCTCTGTGGGGGCTCATCTTAATCTTAGAGGAGCGGTGTCCTTTGCTGTTGTTACCTTGAGAAATGGGACCTTGTGCTAAGGGAACAGGACAGTAGCCATTCTGGAAGGGCCTGCATTTGTGTTCCCAATTGCTTGGAGAAAATAAACACAACCATTCTTGCTCTCCTTTAAATATCCCTTTACTTGTGGTCCCCGTTTTCTCCTCCTAAACCCATCAACATCATAAATAGCCCCTGAACATTCCCCCACAGACAGCTCAAACCTGGACTGGTTAACATCCAAAAGAAATCACTGTTGCTGCAGAAAATCTCTTGGTCTCTTCCTGACCAGGTCAGCAGCGCTGCCTTCTCTCCTTTCTATTCCATTGGCCTGAGATTTCTCTCCATCTTTGTGAGGAGCATCGGTAAGAGTGGGTTAGCCCAGGCTTTGATTTTGAACGTTGTCTAACAGGAGCTGAAACACATCAGGCCTATTTTTCCACCAAGCAGTCAGTAGGTGTGTATCTTGAGCTGGTACATGGTGTTGCTCTTGGGTGTCAGAGATGCAGCCTCTTGCATTGCAGATTTGGCTCCACCCCATTCTTTGCATCTCTCTGATGAACACACCGCTATCACTTCTACTCCTTTGGCTTCAGTTTTCTTTCTTTCCTTTTTTTTTTCAGAGACAGAGAGTCAGAGAGAGAGATAGACTTGGACAGACAGACAGGAACAGAGAGATGAGAAGCATCAATCATTAGTTTTTCGTTGCTTATTGCAACACCTTAGTTGTTCATTGATGGCTTTCTCATATGTACCTTGACTGCGGGCCTTCAGCAGACTGAGTAACCCCTTGCTCGAGCCAGCGAGCTTGGATCCAAGCTGGTGAGCTTTTGCTCAAGCCAGATGAGCCCACGCTCAAGCTGGCGACCTTGAGGTCTTGAACCTGGGTCCTTCCGCATCCCCGTCTGACGCTCTATCCACTGCGCCACCGCCCCATCAGGCTGGCCACAGTTTTCTAGTAAAATCAGAGTCCCAAAGTCTCCTTCTAGTTCTGAGTCTGTGAACAGATTGACAAATCCTGTAAATTAGAGACACCAGTGTGGCTCTAGGCCCTAATTCAGAAACCCTTAGAGGCCACCTGGGCCAAAGACGGTGCTGAGAGAGAAGTGGGAGTTCCAGGTGTGGCTTCCTAGGTGGAATCTGGAAGGTGCTTTAGCATATATGAAACAGAGACTGGTGAGAGCCGAATAACAAATGAGCTATTCCAACCCAGGGTAGGGCTGGGGCAGGCTACCTCAGTTATAAAGACTTGTTTCTGACATTGCACAGGTGGGTTCTTGGGACACCAGAGTTTAGGTAGCTATGGATCTTCGAGGCCCAGGTTGGACTTGGGGCCACAGTAGCAAAGAATCCTGTTTCTAGGACTCCAAAATTTAGAATCCAAGGAGGATTTCGGCAGGAGCTGCAACCACGAGTTTCCAAAAGAGAACAATGGAGGCTCTATTTTCTAAAGCAGTGCTTCTCGGGCCTAACACACGTCAGCGTCCCCTTAGGGCTTGTTCAAACAGAGTGCTGGCCCCGGCCCTAGAATTTCTGATTCGTTGGGTCTGAGGTAGGGATTGAGAATAGCGTTTCTAACGAGTTCCCAGTAGATGCTGATGCTGCAGGTCTGGGGGCCACCCCATGAGAATGACTTCATTAAAGAGGTTGGGAGGAGATGTCATGGGGGTTGGGGGTGAAGAGTGCAGCCAACAGCAATGCCTTTTACCAGACGCGTGCAAGCTCCATGGCCTCTCCAAACCTGTTTGTTCATCTGTGAAATGGAAATGCTAGTAAGTGAGGAGTAAGGCTTTGATACTTATAAATAACTCGGAATAGTGTCTGGCGAAGTAAAGGTTAGCTATTTGTGCCTCTTGAAATGGTGGCTGATAAACGTAAAGCGTCTGGCATGTGGAAGGTGCTCGATAGTGCTAGTTTCTATATGTATTTGGCTTGTGCTCAAATATAAGTAACAGAAGCACAACCAGAGCAGCATCAGCTATGAGGGGATCTTTTCCTCTTGTAACAAGACTCCCAGGGGTGAGCAGTCCACATCTGGGGTGCAAGGTCTGCAGGGACCTCTCAGGACCCACGTTCCTGCCACCCGTGCCTGGCGTGCTTGGTGGGTGGCTTGCATACTCGTGGTTGCAAGGTCTGCAGGGACCTCTCAGGACCCACGTTCCTGCCACCCGTGCCTGGCGTGCTTGGTGGGTGACTTGCATACTCATGGTTGCGAGGTGGCTGCTGCACCCCATCCTCCTTCCAGGCAGCAAGGAGGGGCAGCCGGAAGGACAAAATGGCAAAACTTTCTCTTTGTGATTTTTGCTTTTCTATTCTGGAAGAGACATCCTTCCCAGGGACTTTCACCAACATCTCACTGGCCCCATCTCATCCAGCTAGGGATGGCCATATCATGTGGCCAGCCCTAGCTGCTGAGGAGGCTGGGAAGTTAAGTTTTTAGTTTTCCAGACTCTATGGTAGAGTTGACAAGAGAAAGGAGGTTGAAGTGGGTATTGAGAGACCCAACCAAGTTATCTGCCATTTGATGGTTCAGGGCTTAAAAACCATGGCAAGGTCAGTGAGCCATGGAAGTTAGAAGCCCACACAGGTTGTCCTATATTGTCCTTAATAACTCTGTGTATGGGGGTGGGGGTGAGGGTGTTGCTATTTCTCTTAGAAAACTTATGTCTGTCTTGTAGGATAATTTGTGAGCACACCTTTTGTTCCCTGTCCTTTCTCCATTTCATGGCCCCTCTCTCGCCTCACACACAGCATAGGAGTTTCTGCAGGTTCATGATTTTCTCGGCCACTCTCTATTCCGGACACTGTCTCATCAATGGAGACACACTGTGCACAAGGCTTATCTGTAGCCCAGTCCCCATGAAGCTTAGATTCTAGCAGCAAAGGTATTAAACATTAAAATTAAAGGGTATTAGGCCCTGGCCGGTTGGCTCAGCGGTAGAGCGTCAGCCTGGCGTGCGGGGGACCTGGGTTCAATTCCCGGCCAGGGCACATAGGAGAAGCACCCATTTGCTTCTCCACCCCCCTTCCTCTCTGTCTCTCTCTTCCCCTCCTGCAGCCAAGGCTCCATTGGAGCAAAGATGGCCCGGGCGCTGGGGATGGCTCCTTGGCCTCTGCCCCAGGCGCTAGAGTGGCTCTGGTCACGGCAGAGTGACGCCCCGGAGGGGCAGAGCATCGCCCCTGGTGGGCGTGCTGGGTGGATCCCGGTGGGGCGCATGCGGGAGTCTGTCTGACTGTTTCTCCCCGTTTCCAGCTTCAGAAAAATACAAAAAAAAAAAAAAATTAAAGGGTATTTTAAATCATTTTTAATAATCTCTAAATGATAGGGACTTGTTCATGAAATTGAATTGAATCTAGTTTATTTGATCAACAAATAGAGTCAAATTTGCCATTAGATTTTCTCCAAAAAGTCTTTTTTAGGAATCTCTCATTCTGAATGCCTGGTCCCTAGTAGGCCTTCAAAAAAACATGTCCTGACTATTGAATGCCCCTCCCTTTTTGAGTAACTAGTTGCTCTCCCTTCCTAGAGTTGTAAGCTATTTTAGGTCAATGGGTAAAGCTGATTTATATCTGCAGGCTCAGTGTCCAGCTCAGCACTGGCGCACAGTAGCAGCTCAGGAAATACGTGCAGAATGGAATGGATTCAAGTTTTGGTCATCAATAAAGACTGCCAAATTGGCAATTGGGTCCAAATCCATGTTGGGTGTGTTTTCTCTGGGTTGCTGTTTTATAATCAGAGTAATGAATTTTTTTAAACCTCATAACTTTTTTATGTGTAGCTATAATCTCACGCTGGCATCAAATGCACACATCTTGTCCCCATGAGGTCACTGCAGGGAGAAATTAGCCTTGGCAAGTGTAAGTATCCCAGAGTATGTGCAGTGCCTACCTGGCATGCTTTCCAGCTACCCTTTCCTCCCTTGAATTTGTAGGAGTAATGACTGTGGATGGGACTTCTCTTTACTGAAGGAAGTTATGCGAGTCTACAGATAGAATGAACAAGTGTTTTTCTTCTTCTTGTTTCTGAAGTGCTCTCTGACCTGAGCACTGTAAGGCACCAGCAGCCTCCTAACCACTGCCGACCAGAGGAGGAGCTACATTTGGAAGGATGTCTCCAGAGAGCCCTTCCTTCCCTTCTTAGATCTTGAGGTCTAATTTAGTGGGGGAAAAAGTCTTCTGCTATAATGAGAATAATGTCAGTTTTATCCCAATTCAGAAAGAAAGGAAGGAAGGAAGGAAGGAAGGAAGGAAGGAAGGAAGGAAGAAAGAAAGAAAGAAAGAAAGAAAGAAAGAAAGAAAGAAAGAAAGAAAGAAAGAAAGAAAGACTATAGAGTGTTATCAATTGTAAATTTTTCTTCAGCTTTTAATGTCTGTTTTTTGGGGTGTGTGTGTGTGTGTGTGTGTGTGTGTGTGTGTGTGTGTGTGTTTTGACCACTGGTAAGATGAAGGGTGAGCAGATGGAATATTCCTGAAACTGTATAGACATCACTGTGGGCCTCTGCTCCCTGGACTAAGTGACACCACACTGTTCCTGGACATGCTCAAGACTCCCTTGGTGCCTGCAAGACAGGGCAGGGAGGCTGGCTTACCTGAGAGTTAACTGTGTACAAATATTTCTGTGTTCTGATCCACTCACAGGAAGGACACTCAAGTATAAAAAGAACCCCCTTCTCTTGACTAAAAACTTTTCTTTGGTGTGACAATGGGGCAAACACATGGCTTAGTCTGACAGTCCTACAGTCTACTCTTAGCTCTTCTACTCACTAGTTGTATAACTTTGGGCAAGTTACTTAACTTCTCCAAGCCTCAGATTCTCCATCTGTAAAATGAAAAGATGACTACTTAGGACTTTTGGTTGGCATAATATACAGAGAGTGGCTGCTAGTACTCCTGACCCAAGAGAAATGGCCCTTCTTATTACTCTGATTCATATATTGGTTGCCAGGTAGCTATTGGGGGTGGGGGGGGGGATATAACATGGCCACGGGTATAGATAGTCAGGAACTCTGGATCCAGCTGTCCTTTCAAATGCTTTTAGATTACGGGACCCTGTGTTGTTTTACTTATTATCTCCTCATTAATTTTTTATCTATCCCTCAGCCCCAGCTCCACTCCCTCCCACTTACTTAGAGGAAGCAGAAACCTGTGGTTTTCCTGCTGGCATTTTGTTCAGACACTGGTTTCTGAAGGTCTTTCCTACCATTTGGAAGAACCAAAGCATACAAAGAACAAGAATGCCGAGTCCTCAGAGGGAGACACGGGGCTTCATGGGTTCGCTGACGCAGCATGTTATTACTTGATGCCGTTACTTAGGGTGAGGGGAGTTGGCGTCACTGTGGCTTGTGAAGTGAGCATGGAGGGAGTCTTGCTGTGCACTCCCAGAATGCGGCTGCTCCATGCTCATCTCCCTGACACTGGCTTCCTGTGGCCAGAGGGCAAGATTCCCAACAAAACTGTTGTTTCAACCCAGCCCAGCAGTCCACCTTGCTCTAGTCTGTGGAGGCACTGGGAGGCCTTGGTCCTGCCAGAAATTCTGTCTGCATACCTTTATTCCAGGATGAGAGAAAGACAGAGACAGTGAGAGCTTATCAGAAAGAGGCTGAGAGAGACCAAGAATCAAAGAGGCAGAGTGGAAGAGCAACACAAAGAGACAAAGAAATATGGGAGGGGGAGAAAGAGAGAGAGAAGATCTAGAGGGATACTAAGAGACAGAAAGACAGAAATAGGAGTCTGAGAGGCAGAGTGAGAGGCAGAGAATGAGAAAGACAGAAACAGAGAAACATGTAAGACAGAGAAGCAGAGACACACACAGGGAGAGACAGAATTACGGAAAACACAGAGGGAGGTTTGCAGAGAGACGGAAAGAGACAGAACTCTAGCGAGGGAGAGATATGGACAGAGAGACAAGAGACACTCAGAGGGAGAGAGAAACATGGTTTAGAGCAGTGGTAGTCAACCTGGTCCCTACCGCCCACTAGTGGGCGTTCCAGCTTTCATGGTGGGTGGTAGCGGAGCAACCAAAGTATAAATAAAAAGATAGATTTAACTATAGTAAGTTGTTTTATAAAGATTTATTCTGCCAAACTTAGCGAAACTCCGATATAAGTAAGTATTGGTAAGTAATTATTATTATATGCTTTAACTTGCTGTAACTCTGCTTTATAAATTTTATAAAGTAAAGTTACTTCCCTACTTTATAAATCACCATTACTGTGGAACCGGTGGGCAGTTAGAAAATTTTACTACTAACAGAGATACAAACGTGGGCGGTAGGTATAAAAAGGTTCACTACCCCTGGTTGCAGGGGTCTCCAAACTTTTTACACAGGGGGCCAGTTCACTGTCCCTCAGACCATTGGAGGGCTGCCAAATACAGTGGTCCTCTCACTGACCACCAATGAAAGAGGTACCCCTTCCAGAAGTGCAGTGGGGACTGGATAAATGGCCTCAGGGGGCCGCATTGCGGCCCGCGGGGTCGTAGTTTGGGGATGCTTGGTAGAGGGAGGCGAGGCTGAAGAGAGAGCCCAGACTTAGGGGCAGGAGGAGTGGCTTGGCTGGGGACATGCACAGTTTGCACCCAGGGTCCTCAGACTGAAGTGGCTTCTTAGCCCTCAGAAGCCAGCTGAGTGTCATGTTCAGACCATATGCTTCAAAAAGTGTGCTTACAGGGACAGCTGGGCTGTGGCGGTGGTTCACAGCTGCCAGCCCTTAATCCATGGGCTGGGGCTGGGGCTGCAGGCGAGGCCTGGGAGCTCAGGGAAGGCTTTCGCCACAGTTCCCCACAGGACGAGGCAAGGAGCTTATGGCCCCAGGCAGCCAGGGCTGACTGACCTGGGGAGCGGAGTGACCTCAGGCATGTTTATCCATCCCGAGTCAGTAGCCTGCAGGGGAACTGGGGCCCTCAACCTGCAGCTGCTGGCCCGGCCCTGGCTGTGGGTGCAGGACTCTGCTGTCATCTCAGGAATGTGGGGAGCTGCCAGCTCGTTTCCCAAGCAAACTGCTACCCCTCAGGCATGCATATGCCTCATGGATTTACATGCTTTCCAGGTCGCTGCGGGGAGTGGCTACTTGTAAGCAAAAAGAACTTGATACTTGAGTGAGCTGCTGCAGCATTCCCATTATTTTCAACACAGTGAGACAAATTCAGGTGAAAACTGCTTTACCTAGGAAATCCTGGCTAATTCCAGCAAGGTGCTTCCAAACACCTGAGATGCTGAGATCATTTGGGGGCCCTGTTCCCAGAGCCTCTCCTTTGCTTCTGTCCTGTCCTCACTCCCTGGCCTGGCCTGTGTTTGTTCCCCTTTATGCTCCAAGGACTGCTGCGGCTTCTCTTCCTCCTGCCTTCCCTCATAGAGTCTGCCCACTCCTGCTGCCCCACACTCCCCTGGAGCGTGTCTCTGCCCCTGGGACCCACCGTGGGTGGCTGGCTCTCGTGCTGGCCAGTCCCCCTCCCTAACAGGGGTATGAGGCACCAAAAGATGTGCTATCATCTCCTTGTTGGAAAGGAAGGTAACAGCCAAGAGAGCTGTCCCTTCGACCCTAGGACCTCAAAGTAGGAGCGGCAATACAAACAAAGCCCACCTACAGATTAGGAAACTGGGCTCGGGTAACTTGTAAGATAAGTGCATTCATTCCTGTGCCTGTCCTCAACTGCCCACACAATTCAACAGGGATCTGAAGAAATTTACCAAAGGTTGAGACCTGTGTAGGACCTCAGTGTAGTGTTACAGCTGGGTCAAACGCAGCCCGGGGACCATCGGATTGCTGGCACAGCATGTGGCTTTGTCAGCAGGCTGGCTCAGAGCCCTCATCAATGCTAGCAGTCATATTTCTCTTCCCAAGGCTCTTTCTTACTCATTATCATACCCCATTCTCCTCACAATCCTTAGGAGGTAATCAATCCCCTCTTTTAGTAAAGAAACTGGGGACTGGAGAGATGCATATGCCCGAGCCACCCCTCAATCTCTGGATTTAAAACCAGGGACACCTTCCACTCTGCTCAGCTGCTCTTATGGTGAGACGCTGTTCAGCACTTGCCAGCATCCTGTGTTTCATCCTTTATCTTCCCCTGAAAATAAAAAGCTGAAGTGACAGTAGAGGTCTTGCTTGTCATTCCCCGGGGAATTAGGCAGTCCCAGAAGCAGGCACTAAACTTCCAGCCTGAGCGTCTCCTTTGCAGGAACTGGCCCTCCCCGTCTTTCTCCTGGATACAGTCAGGCCACGCTGGCCTGCACAGGGGCCGGAAGAAGGCACAAATGCTTGGCCACAGAATGAGCACCGGCCACTGGCTCCAGGGTGTCACTGGTTATTGCTGAACTACAGTGTGTGTTCTGATGTGTGTATCTCAGATCCAGCCCTTTGAATCTTACTTATTAACACAGGTGTTTCCAGTCGATTCTTTGACATTTCCTAATCATAATTTCCTCTCCTTTCCAATAGTACTACTTTTTTAAAAAAAGATTTTATTGATTGATTTTACAGAGAGAGAAGAGAGGGAGGTAAGGAAAGTGAGAAGTATCCATGTATAGTTGCTTCACTTTAGTTGTTCATTGATTGCTTGTTATATGTGCCTTGACCAGGCAAACCCAGAGTTTTGAACCGGCAACCTCAGCGTTCCAGGTCAACGCTCCATCCACTGCGCCACCACAGGTCAGGTCCAATAGTACTCCTTCTTATTTCTATTGTCTTGCACTCGTTAATCAGATTTTGCCAGTATGAAAGCAAGGTAGTAACTGCAGAGATTTTTGTTCCTGAGTTTAATGAGATTATGTCTAATGTTTTATGGTTAAGTACTGTATATGTTTCCTATTGTCATGAGTTGCATTTGCTGATGTTAAGAAAGTACTTTCTATTCTCACTAGCCATATATATTTACATTTACATTAATTAAATTTAAATACAGTGAAATATTCTGTTTCCTAGTTATGCTAGCTACATTTCAAGTGCTCAATAGCCATATGAGGTTAGTAGTCATTGTATTAGCATAAAGACAGAGAACATTTTCATCATCACAGGAAGTTCTATCAGACGGCACTGGTGTTCATGTCTATTAAGGGTGGGTATGTGGCTGCTGGAGAGCAGGTGGCACAATTCCTGGAACACACGAGGTTCTCTTTCTTTCTGCCTCCTCCCAGCGCTGAGGCAGGTTTGGCTGGGCCTTTGTCCTGACACAAACCGACCTTAGGAAGTGCTTACCCCACCCCCGGCCCCACAGCTCATTATCATTTCAGATTTCTGTTTCTCTCCGCGTTGTCTTATCGATGATTGGGCCCTCTACCCTCAATAACCAGCTACACAATTCCACCTCGTTCAGTTGGCACTTCAGAGAAAACCAACCTCACACCCGTCATCTGCTTCAGCCCCTGGGTGTCTTCTTGGTGTCCCTGTTTCCTCTGTGACACTTGTGGTGAGTCCTCCTGTGGGAGGACTTCTCTTTGACTCACCTCATGCCTTGCTGCCTCGGGTCACTCCCGATCACTCACCCCAGGGCAAGTTCTCTTGATTTACCCTTTAAACTAATTTTTGTTCCTCTTTCCTCCTCTCCATCTCTCCTGCCAAGACCCTGTTTTGAGCCCTCGTCATCACTGTCCTGTGAGTGGTCTGACAGGTGTCTTGCTCTGTTAACGATCCAGTGGAAAAGCAAGAAGGGGCCTCAGAGAGGAAGGCAGGCTGGTCATGCGGGGGCAGAAAGAGGGACTCTGCAAAGAAGCCAGACACAGAAAAGTGATGTAGGGAACCAGTAGATCAAAAAAATAACGTTCATTTCTGATGGCAAGTCATCGGAGCAGCTGCCAGGGGAAAGTGAGGTCCCCAGGAGTCTCTAAAGCACAGAGCGGTGAGGCAGTGCACCTGTTCATCGGCGGCCCTTCCGTTCTTCCTGCTCAACAGCTCTCCTTTCACCCTAGCAATCAAAGTCCACTCTCCTGTGACTCAGTCACTGATTCATCCGTTCAAGTGACACTTCCTGAGCCCCACCCTGCTTGGGGCTCTGGGTTGGACTTTGCTGGTCAGGACTCAGAGATAAATAAGAAGAGTATTCTGCCCTCTGAGAGCTCACAGTCCATTTGGGGAGAGTAGGTGGATAGTTGGAGGACCAAGGGACTCTAGAGGAGGATGCTTCATTTTTTTCTGCCTATATCTTGCCCACAAAAGGGACTCGGTGAATTCAGCCAGCAGGGACACTAACTGCCACAGCAGGGACTTAAGGGAATAAAGAGAGGGTCTAGAGGCTGCTGTGCAGCAGAGCAATGCACAGCCTGAGCACCTGTTTGTGGAGCCTGGTACTGGTCTAGGGCTCTGTTTGCCACAGTGCACCAGGATAGCCAGAGGTCTGCTTAACAGTTTGAGGCAGGGCTTAAACCAGTAGGTACTTAGAGTATGTGTCCGGATTCTCCTTGGTCTGATTTATTTGAGCAAATATTTTCTCCTTCCCTTTCTCAGATCTCCAGCCTAAGAAGCATACAATGAGTTAGAGATCCAATGTACAGAGCTGGGTGGATGACTGTCATCTCCCTGCTGGCCCTGGCCCAGGGCATCAGGCTGGACGTGTTTCCCATTTCCCATGGAGGGAGGTAGAGGGTGGGAGATGGTAAGTCTGGAAAACATTATTTAGATAAGCTGTTTGGCCATATCCTTGTCCGAGCTACAGCCCATAAAATAACATTTGTGTGGATTAGAAAAAAGACACCCCTCACTCCAGGTAGACACAGCCCCCGACCCCAGTCTTTTGCTTTGATGAGAAAAGGAGATCTGGATTTTCTCTCTCACTTTCTCCCTCCTGTGTAATGGATAACACACACCACTGTACTCAGTGGCCACGATCCCTATCCCCTGCCTTTCCAAGCTGGCCTCCTGTGTGCTATAAGCTCAGGACTGGACACAGAAGAAAACTGGATCAATTAATCCAGTGGGAGGCTGGAGGAACAGTTCCACATCGGAAATCAGCTGTCTGGAAGACAGAGCCACACGAAGCCACTGTCTAAGATTAAGACTGACGTCTTGTCTTTTCTGGGCCTTTCCCAGAGCCACAGAGCCCAAGGGAGGCTGAGGCTGAGGACAGAGGGGGTCCTTCCAGGAACAAATCCCGAGATGCCTCCTTCCCTCACTAGCCCGTTAAACGCACGTACTCCTTTACTTGCACTTAAAGACTTATGTGTTAAACAGTTTTTGATTTATGTATATATTTAATACATGCCTTCAATATCTGTTCATAATTTCATTCTCTGTCTTGATTTTCCAGCTTCTCGAAAGTGCAGACTCTGCATTACGTGATTAATATTGCTCAGTAAAATGCCTGGCACATTGCCACCTGGTGCTTTTAGATGATAACAATGATGGTAAAGTTCAAATTCCTCACTCTGGCATTCCAGACCTTCTATCATCTGTCTCCTCAGCCTACTCTCCTCCCCACTCCCCAGTGTTCTATACAACAGCCAACCTGGCAACGCTCCTCGGGCACCCCATTTCCATGACTCATCTCAAGCTGTTTCCTCTCCACATACCCCTCCCCCCTCTCTCCAGTCCCTGAGTAACTAAATCCAACCCATCTTTAGAGGGTCATCTCTGATACTCTTCCCCACGATATCTCTGCTGATTCCTTTTGCAAGAAAGATCTTGCACCTTTGTTCTCCTGTGATACCTCATTTCAACTTTGCATGAATCTAATGACATTCTACTTTATATCATTGCTTCCCCTGCTCATCTGGGACTTCTTGAGGGTAGAGGCTGTGTCCTATCCATCTTTTTCTCCATAGGGTTCACCTCAGGCTGGGTACCTGGTATTTAGCTCTGCTACCTGAACCAGTTCTGTCCCAGCTCTGAGTCTCAGTTTGCTCATCAGTAAGTTAGGGGTCAGATAAGGTCATTGCTAAGGAACACGGTAGCTCTGAGACCTGTGGTCTATAACCCACTGGAAAATCATTGAATGACTAGAGATTATGAAGGGGTGTCTCCCACCAGAAGAGGTGGTGCTTTGGGGACTTGTTTACAGAAGCCTAAACATTTTTGAATTGCCAAGAAGTTGAATATTCAAACCTTATACACCAGATTTCTCTCTTCCCATGAATGGGAATGACATTAAGTGACTCAGAAAATAATTGGCACAAAGACTCAATCTCTGTTCTACAAAGTTGGCACTAAGGGCTTCTCCTGTAGTTCCCCTTCTTCCATTAAGAAGCAAAAGTAGAGTCCATGATGTTCCCCCTGTGGCAGTTGGGGGCGCCCTGCTCACTGAAATCCATGCTCCCCTGTGGCAAGGATTGGGTCACACATGTGGTGTTCAGGCCCCCCTCAGAGGAGCTGCCTGCTAAGCACTGGAGACCCTAATAATCTAATGCCTATTTTTAGCAATAATTATCAAGCATTTCATAAGAGCATGGGTACATGAGCAAATCTTTTACAAATCAGGATATACTGTCTCCCCAGATTCCTGGTGGTGACTTGGCACATTGTACAGTAGCTGTGATTCACAGAGCATGCAGGCCCGAAGGCCTGTGGGTAAGTCTTGGAAGCTGTTCATCTCTCCCTCCTGGAACTCAGAGGATCACAGCCAAGGAGAGGCAGTACACACACCCCACAACCCCAGTCTTCCAGAATGCCATGGTCACCGCTAAGCCACAGGCTTTTCTCTGCTTTATAGATGTCGCCAACCTTCAAGGCCAAGAGCACTTGGCAGGACAGCTCCAGAGCTGGGACAGGGTAAGGAAGGGACCCACTGGAATAGTCCAGTGTGTGGTAGATGCCTACCTATGGGCTGAGGAATGTGGAGAAGGGGTCCACAGGAGAGAGGGGAGGAAAGGATGGGGAATGTCCCAGCTGACAGAGGACCAGCCAAGAGTGTTGGGCTTTGGGCCCAGCTGGGCTGCTGACTCACTGTGGGCTCTTAGTCTCCTGTGGAGAACAGGCCCAGCTCCTGGAAGTCCAGAGGGCTTAGTGGTATTTGTGCAGCTACAGAAGTGGGTCCTGTGGGCTGGCACGAAGCCCTGCCTGGCTATGGACAGGATGGCAGGCAAGCAGGACAGAGCGGGAGATGACAGGGACAGGCAGAATAAGCCCTTGGAGAGGAAGAGGTGAGCCTGCACCATTGTGAGTCAGGAGTTTCTGCAGAAGAGACTCACAGAGAAACGAATGTGGGGTGCTGAGTGGGAGTGGGGGAGAGTCGGGGAAACCTATACCCATGAAATCGCTCCAGACTGTCCACCCAGCTTTAGGAAAAGATGGATTATACATTTTACAGTTTTCATAGCTGAGTCAAAGACTTCAATACCAGATCTGTTCCGTGATTTAAGGGGCCTAATAAGTAAAGTACATTAACAGAAACTCAAGACCTACTTCATAACCCTTATTTCCTGCTGGCCCCTCTATTCTACCTGTCCTCTGAGGGCCTCAGTTTTCACTTAATTCTCTCCTCTGTCTAATTGTACAAACGTGCGATGGGAATAAAAATGCCCCCCCCCCCACACACACACACACCTGCCTCCTCAAATGCTGAGAAAATGATGAGTGAGGATCCAGGAAGAGGTTTGTGTGTCCCAAGGTTCTGCGTAAGATGCGGAATCTTGGCACAAAATGTGTAGGGTAGAGATAATGTTGTTTTGAAACACTTTCACAAGTGTCTCTGTCTCCTATAAATCTTTTTGCTCTGGGGGTGTCAGTGTTTCAGGGGAAGGACACATCTCTGCCATTGCTGAGGTTTCACTGTCAAATCTGATTTTTGTGAGTCGCCAAAATGACAATAGACTTGAAAGTCAAGTGCTGAGGAGAGAGAATTTTCTAAAGGGCTGGAGGGTTCCATCGCGGAATTTTATCAGCGGGAGGTCACCATAAGGCAGGAAGAGGAAGCGGAGAAGCCGATCCCTGTGTTTCCAACACATCATGGGGAAAGGGAGACAGGCAGGGGGGTCAAGTACACAGGTAGACATGTGTCTTCATCTCCCCACCCCAGGTGCCAGTCTGGGCCGAGATGTTTTTTGATAAGTTTAAAAGAACACTCTGTCTTCTTTTGGTGCCTGTAAAAACCACCTCACACATTCTCTGCACCAACTTGGGGGTGTCTGTGGCCACATCAAAGGAAGTACAGCTAACATGAGAATCTCTGGGGTTCCTGGAGGCTCATAGGAGCTTAGCTAAAAGTCTGGCTGGGGGCTGGGAATGAGGGTGTGCCTGGCACTGTAGCCAAGATCAGACCTCCTGGATAAGTCAACCTGAAAGTCCAGCCGGACCTCAGGCCTTGTGGGACTCAGAGAAAATCCTCAAGAGTCCACACCAGCACAGAAACAACTGAGCCCTAACCAAATTGCAGCAAACATCAGCCGCACATCCATCCGTTACCTGTGGCCCAATGTGAGCCCTCAGACTACCAACTCTCAACCATGGCTGCACGACAGACTCACCTGTGATAAGTGAGCTCAGACTTCACAACCAAAGGTTCTGATTCAATGGAGTGAAGCTGTGCGACTGATATGTTTCTACAAAGCATTCTGGGCCTGTGAAGCAGAAGACTAATAGCTTCCTACAGAGTTAGAATTATCCTCCCCACCAAGGCCAGGACTGTAATGAGGCCAGTGAAGCACATAGGATGAAAAATGGAGGTAGATGTTCACTGTCAGGTTGTGCAAGTCCAGGGCGGGTGCCTGGGAGTGCCTCCCTTCACGCGTGTCCCAGGGCCAGCTTTGCCCTGCCTGGCCCTGCTCCACCTCCTCTCCAGGTAGGCTTCTTACCTGGCCCAATGTGAAGAGGTAACCCAGGCCAAGATTGCCTTTTCTGTAGATGGCACCAGAAGGTTGCAGATAAAAGTGTCATGGGACTTGACTTTTGGTGGTCCCATGACCACCGTGGAAAGAGCTTTGACCAGGGACACTGAGGTCCCAGGTTCAAAACCCTGAGGTTGCCGGCTTCAACACGGGCTCATCTGATTTGAGTGCAGGCTCACCAGCTTGAGCACAGGGTGGTGGGCTTGAGTGTGGGAACATCAAAATGATCCCATGGACGCCCGCCCAACCTGTGGTGGCGCAGTGGATGGAGCATCGACCTGGAATGCTGAGGTTGCCAGTTCAAAATCCTGGGCTTCCCCAGTCAAGGCACATGAGAAGCAGCTACGAGTTGATGCTTCCCGCTACGCCCCCCTTTATCTCTCTCCTCTTTCTAAAACTCAATAAACAATAAAAAAAATCTTTTAAAAAATGATTCCATGATTGCTGGCTTGAGTAAGGGTTCACCAACTTGGCTGGAGCCTCCTCCCCCTGTCAAGGTACACATTAGAAGCAATCAATTAACAATTTAAAGGCCATAACTATGACTTGATGCTTCTCATATCTCTCCCTTTCTGTCTGCCTGTCTTTCTCTCACGCGTTTAAAAAAAAAGGGGGATCATGGGGCCAAGAGACCTACTGGGGAATGGGCTTGGGAAAAAAGTAGGCCGAAAACCAGAGAATGAAACAGACCAAACTATTACCTTAAGTGCTTTGCTGGTTTCCGGGATGGGAATGACAGGACTAGCTATTGGCTGCAGAGTGCAGCTTAGTCAGTTCTGCCAGCCCTCTGAAGCCGAGCATTTTGGTTAATCTGCTGTGGGGGAGGGTATACTAGGTCCAGGGCTCTTCAGAGAGGAATCCAAGTTACACAAATCAATGTGTGTTCGTGTTTGTTAGTCACAAAGACAAGGAGTGTGTGCCTGCCTGCTAGCAGTGTGTGGGAGGGGCATGGGGAGCCCTGCACAGCTCACGGCTGTTCGGCATTGGTCTCACCCAGAAATCAGTCTCAGTGAATCAGAAATTGGCACCACGGAGGCAGAGTGTTGAGGAGCATTTGGGACCGATTGTATTGCTAGTGTGAGATCAGGGCTCCAGTGAATAGCCCAGTACTGTGCAAAAGTGCAGGGCTTTACACGCTAGGACAAATGCATTCTTTGTGAATAATAAGTGACTTTTGTTTCCCTCTGCCTAGCCTCGTCCCCCTCCCTACTTCATCCCGGCATAGCACTGATCCTGGGTCCTTTAAAAGGAAACCTGACCTGGCCCTGCCCAAGGAATCAGGCACCCTGACCCATGATACAGCTGGGGTGGGGTGTCATTCTGCGTTTTAACCCAAAGTCCTTCTTACAGGAGTAGAAAGAAGGGCCTTCACCTTTAGGAGAAGAGGCGTGTTCCGGACTGTGTCAGAGCACCTTTTCAAGTCTGGTTCTATTTCTGTCATCTCCTGTAATCATCTTAGCATTGACGCCAGTGGGGAGACTTGTTAGAGTCAGTAGAGAAAAAATGGATAGGCAGGAGACTTACTTAGCTTTTGACCACAGCGCTAACTCCCAGTCAGTACTCAGGGCCCTGTTGCAGCCGCTGGTCCCAAGCCACAAACCTGAACCAACTTCCTTCAGAAAACGATTTTGACATCTGACTTCTTTCAGATCTGATGGCTTGGCCAGATCTGCTGACAGAAGGGACCTGCCTGCTCTTGGGGGCTCTGCAGAGGGTTAGAATATGAGCAGCTATTGAGGCTCTCTGATGAACTAGGCCACTTCAGCTCAAGTTCTTTCTCTCTCACTCGTGATTTCTGCTGAAAAAGCAATGTCAATGACCCATAAAACTCAAGCGCTATTTCCTTTACCCATTTGCTGGGATCTATTAATCACTTCTGATAGCCAGGAGCTAACCCATCTACAAGACACCTGGTCTTGATTTAATTAATGTACAAAGCAAAAGAATATCAGGCAGGTAAAAATCTGGAATTAGCAATAGTCTCTCATGATTTTCTTTGTTGGCTCCCCACTCCTCCCTTTTCCAGGCAGGGGCAGAGGATGAGAAAGAGCCAAAGGCAAATACAGTTTAATTCCATCTTGAGTAATTACTCTGTAAAGCCCTCCAAAAATGTGCTGGCTGTTTAACTCGGCACTTTGAGCTTGCATTTGGGAACATCATCAAACTGTAAATGCTTTGATCTTTTTTATGCTTCTGAACATAAAGAAAACCAAGTACACCTAATTCTTGTACCATATTGTCATAAGCATTAGAAACTCTTGGCACATGGCCACAAGTAGGAGGCTTGAGAGCGGCCGGCTTTGTTGGAGAAGGAAACAGCTGAATACTTAGGAATAATCATCAGAGGAGGAGCCACGAGGCTGAAGATTTGGTGTCCCTGCTCCTCAGTGCCTCATGAAAGGACACTGGGAGGACACACCCCCTCCTGACCGCCTTTTGAAATAAGGGGTAATGGACAGGTGATTTCTTTCTTTTTTTTTTTTTTAAATAAATTTTTATTAATGGTAATGGGATGACATTAATAAATCAGGGTACATATATTCAAAGAAAACATGTCTAGGTTACCTTGTCATTAAATTATGTTGCATACCCCTCGCCCAAAGTCAGATTGTCCTTCGCCACCCTCTATCTAGTTCTCTGTGCCCCTCCCCCTCCCCCTAACTCTCCCCCTGTCCTCCCTCCCCCCACCCCTGGTAACCACCACACTCTTGTCCATGTCTCTTAGTCTCATTTTTATGTTCCACCAATGTATGGAATCATGTATTTCTTGTTTTTTTCTGATTTACTTATTTCACTCCTTATAATGTTATCAAGATCCCACCATTTTGCTGTAAATGATCTGATGTCATCATTTCTTATGGCTGAGTAGTATTCCATAGTGTATATGTGCCACATCTTCTTTATCCAGTCTTCTATTGAAGGGCTTTTTGGTTGTTTCCATGTCTTGGCCACTGTGAACAGTGCTGCAATGAACATGGGGCTACATGTGTCTTCACGTATCAATGTTTCTGAGGTTTTGGGGTATATACCCAGTAGAGGGATTGCTGGGTCATAAGGTAGTTCTATTTGCAGTTTTTTGAGGAACCACCATACTTTCCTCCATAATGGTTGTACTACTTTACAGTCCCACCAACAGTGAATGAGGGTTCCTTTTTCTCCACAGCCTCTCCAACATTTGCTATTACCCGTCTTGTTGATAATAGCTAATCTAACAGGGGTGAGGTGGTATCTCATTGTAGTTTTGATTTGCATTTCCCTAATAACTAATGAAGCTGAGCATCTTTTCATATATCTGTTGGCCATTTGTATCTCTTCCTGGGAGAAGTGTCTATTCATGTCTTCTTCCCATTTTTTTATTGGATTGTTTGTTTGTTTGTTGTTGAGTTTTATGAGTTCTTTGTAAATTTTGGAAATTAGGCCCTTATCTGAGCTGTTGTTTGAAAATATCATTTCCCATTTAGTTGGCTGTCTGTTTATTTTTATATCAGTTTCTCTTGCTGAGCAAAAATTTTTATTCTGATGTAGTCCCATTCATTTATCTTTGCCTTCACTTCTCTTGCCATTGGAGTCAAGTTCATAAAATGTTCTTTAAAACCCAGGTCCATGAGTTTAGTACCTATGTCTTCTTCTATGTACTTTATTGTTTCAGGTCTTATATTTAGGTCTTTGATCCACTTTGAATTAATTTTAGTACACGGGGACAGGCTGTAGTCGAGTTTCATTCTTTTGCATGTGGCTTTCCAGTTTTCCCAACACCATTTGTTGAAGAGGCTTTCTTTTCTCCATTGTGTGTTGTTGGCCCCTTTATCAAAGATTATTTGACCATATATATGTGGTTTTATTTCTGGGCTTTCTATTCTGTTCCATTGGTCTGAGTGTCTATTTTTCTGCCAATACCATGCTGTTTTGATTATTGTGGCCCTATAATATAGTTTAAAGTCAGGTATTGTAATGCCCCCAGCTTCATTCTTTTTCCTTAGGATTGTTTTGGCTATTCGGGGTTTTTTATAGTTCCATATAAATCTGATGATTTTTTGTTCCATTTCTTTAAAAAATCTCATAGGGATTTTGATGGGAATTGCATGAAATTTGTATATTGCTTTGGGTAATATGGCCATTTTGATTATATTTATTCTTCCTATCCAAGAACAAGGAATATTTTTCCATCTCATTGTATCTTTTTCGATTTCCCTTAACAATGCTTTGTAATTTTCATTATATAGGTCCTTTACATTCTTTGTTATGTTTATTCCTAGGTATTTTATTTTTTTTGTTGCAATCGTGAAGGGGATTATTTTTTTGAGTTCGTTTTCTAATATTTCATTGTTGGCATAGAGAAAGGCTATGGACTTCTGTATGTTAATTTTGTATCCTGCGACCTTACTGTATTGGTTTATTGTTTCTAATAATCTTTTTGTGGAGTCCTTCGGGTTTTCGATGTATAGGATCATATCATCAGCAAAAAGTGATACCTTTACTTCTTCTTTTCCAATATGGATGCCTTTTATTTCTTTGTCTTGTCTGATTGCTCTGGCCAGAACTTCTAGCACCACGTTAAATAAGAGTGGAGAGAGTGGACAACCCTGTCTTGTTCCTGATTTAAGGTGGAAAGTCCTCAGTTTTATGCCATTTAAAATGATGTTGGCTGATGGTTTATCATATATGGCCTTTATCATGTTGAGATATTTTCCTTCTATACCCATTTTGTTGAGAGTCTTAAACATAAAATTGTGTTGTATTTTATCAAAAGCCTTTTCTGCATCTATTGATAAGATCATGTGGTTTTTGTTCTTTGTTTTGTTGATATGGTGTATTACGTTAACCGTTTTGCGTATGTTGAACCATCCTTGAGATTCTGGGATGAATCCCACTTGATCATGATGTATTATTTTTTTAATATGTTGTTGTATTCGGTTTGCCAGTATTTTGTTTAGAATTTTAGCATCTGTATTCATTAGAGATATTGGTCTATAGTTTTCTTTCTTTGTGCCATCCTTGCCAAGTTTTGGTATGAGGGTTATGTTGGCCTCATAAAATGTGTTTGGAAGTATTGCTTCTTCAATTTTTTGGAAGACTTTGAGTAGAATAGGAACCAAGTCTTCTTTGAATGTTTGATAGAATTCACTAGTATAACTGTCTGGGCCTGGACTTTTATTTTTGGGGAGGTTTTTAATAGTTTTTTCTATTTCCTCCCTGCTGATTGGTCTGTTTAGGCTTTCTGCTTCTTCATGACTCAGTCTAGGAAGGTTGTATTGTTCTAGGAATTTATTCATTTCTTCTAGATTGTTGTATTTGGTGGCATATAATTTTTCATAGTATTCTACAATAATTCTTTGTATATCTATGATGTCTGTGGTGATCTCTCCTCTTTCATTTTGGATTTTATTTATTTGAGTCCTGTGCCTTTTTTCCTTGGTGAGTCTTGCCAAGGGTTTGTCAATTTTGTTGATCTTTTCAAAGAACCAGCTCCTTGTTTTATTGATTTTTTCTATAGTTTTTCTGTTCTCTATTTCATTTATTTCTGCTCTGATTTTTATTATCATGGACAGGTGATTTCTAAATCGGAAGTTCTTCCCCTCCCAACCCCCTAAGTCCTGCCATTCTTTGCTTCTAGGGAACACATTCTTTTCCCACACCACAAACCCAGAGGTGAGGCAGGTCAGGCAGGGGCAAAGGTAACTATGTACAGAAGCTTGCTCTGGAGACTTAATTATTTAAGGAAAAGGTGACTAATCGTGGATTATGAGATTCCTTTGAATAGTGGTATATGATGGAATTAGTATAGAACCTGTAGCTACATAGGAGAAAAATTTCCCTCCAGAGGTTTTGTGGGGCACTTGTGACCTCAGCCTTAATCAGTCTCACAACCTTTCCAATAACACTAAAAAACCACATGGATTTTAGGCAATCACCCAAGTTAAACCAGTGCCATTACCTTCCATGCTATTGCATACTCTTCTCCTAATGGGGATGAAAAACAGAGCTGGGGCAACAGGGGTAGAGATTTGTTCATTTCTTCACTCAGGTATTCATTCAGCAGATGCTAAGCTCCTATAGTACATGGGGCCCTGGGGAGGAAGTAGGAACTGAATGAAGCACAGCCCAGATGCTGCCAAAGGTTCTTTGAGCTTCTATGTTCGCTTCTTTGGTACTTTACGGTTATGTACTAGATTTATAAAAACACAAGTCATTCAGAAGAAGACATCTTTTAGTCCTTAAGAGCCTGGATGGCCATAGGTCTTTAACCTAGAATGAAGGCCCACTTCTGTTGAATTCCATTTCTTTTCTTTCTTTCTTTCTTTTTCTTTCTTTCTTTTTCTTTCTTTCTCTTTCTTTCTTTCTTTCTTTCTTTCTTTCTTTCTTTCTTTCTTTCTTTCTTTCTTTCTTTCTTTCTTTCTTTCTCTCTCTCTCTCTCTCTCTCTTTCTTTTTTCTTTTTTTACCAAGAGAGAAAGAGACAAACAGGAAGGGAGAGAGATGAGAAGCATCAATTCTTTGTTGCAGTGCCTTAGTTATTCATTGATTGCTTTCTCATACCTTGACCAGGGGGCTTCAGCAGAGTGAGTGACCCCTTGCTCAAGCCAGCAACTTTGGGCTTCAAGCCTGTGACCCTGCACTTAAGCCAGCAACTTTTGGTTTTGAACCTGGGTCCCCTGCATCCTAGGCCGGCACTCTATCCAATGCGCCACCACCTGGTCAGGCCCTATTCTTTCTTCAAGGCCCAATTCCATGTCACTTCCCCTGGGAAGCCCTCCTGATACCCCTAGATCAATGTCATTTCTTTGTCTTTCGGTCATCCATGGCATTTTGTTGGTCCCACTCAACTGGCTATTTTATACTCAAATTTACACCATTTTTTTTTAAAATTTACACCATTTTTTATTCTGTATGTGTCTTCTTCTCCTCTACACTGGTAGTTCCTCAAGGGCAGGGACAACTGAGGCATAGGAAAGACAGACTTCATTGGGGTGGTCAATATCCTGGTTGTGAGATTGTACTATAGTTTTGCAAGTCTTACATCGAGGGAAACTAGGTAAAGTGTACACAGAGCCTCCAGGTATTATATCTCATAACTGCACATGCATCCACAATTATCTCCAAATAAAAAGTTTAACTAAAAAAAACAGAGCACACAGAATCATAAGACCCCGAAGCTGGAGGAAACTCAGGAGGTCCCCTAGTGCTGTCCTTACCCAGAGTGGGGTGTCTGCCATAGCATCCCCTACACAGACAACCAGCCATTTTCAAACCCCAGCAGTGGAGAATTCACTACCTCCTAAGAGAGAGCACTTCATTTTCAGACAATTCTAATTCAATCACAAAACAAAATCGCCAGACGGCAACTTCCACCTGAATCCCACACAGAGCAAGCTGATCCCTTCTTCCCAGGACAGCCCTCTGTGTATGTGAAGATGGTCGTTGTGCCCTCCCGAGTCTCCTCCGGGCCGCAGGGCGTCAGCTCTCTTTTCTCCACAGTTGTGTGTTCTCATACCATTTGGGAGCCTTTTCTCTGAATGTACCTCATACGTTACTCTGATCTGAAACAGGAGTAACAAACTTTATTTTCTGTACACTCCACTGGCTCCAATATATTTAAAGACCATACTAGCATATTACTCCATACTAGCTAACTCCATGCTGTTGGCTCATATTAAATGTAGAATCAAAAACCCTTTGATATTTTTGTTACACCAGCTGTAGTCAAACTCTCCAACCCCTACTTTGGCAATTATTGTTTGTTTTGTTGTTGACTCAAAAATAGGAATCTATAGTTCTCTATATCCAGCTGCTATTCTAACCTTTCATCAGTTGGAAACTTGCAGGATGTCTGACTGTGTAGTGAGATACAGAAGGCTGTGAGTGAGAGAGTGTGCACTCGTGCATGCCGCCACATGTTGGCTGGCATCCTGCAGCAGTGTGCTCAGAGACATGGGAATATTTCCAGCACTGGCAACCTTAGGGTACTGCTCATTGTTATTGAATGGCAAGATAGGTTTATTTTTATAACAAGCATTTACTGCAGAATAGCCTAGCGGAGCCTCCTGGGTTTCACAACTCGTCCAGCTCTATTACATGTGCAGAATAATGCCAGCCAGGCCGTCATCCTCATTCCCCATTCCCATAGAGACACAGTGGGGAACTAGAGCATCAGGTTAAGGCTCAGTTCCACGCATCTGGCCTAGGGCTCAGGGAGACAGGGAGGATGTCTCCACGGGACATTACAGGGCAGAGTCCCTTGCCCCCAACTAAATGAGAAGTGGAGGCAAGGCTCTAAGGCTACTTGGGGCAGAGTGGCACAGAACTACTTGTGTTATATTTGTGAGGTTTAACTCTTCTTGGGGAGGGATAAACTCAGTCTAGCATCTGCTGGCCCAAAGCTTTGTCTTAACCTGTATTCTCTCCCTTTGCCTGTCTTGACATCAAAGCATTGTCGCATTGTCCCAAGAGAGGAACATACCCCTCTTTCTCCCTGTTCAAATACCTTCATTGCATCCTGATATCATGGATTCCATTCCTGTTGCTCTCTTCACACAACTGACATGTCTTTTTGGTGTACCTTTTCTCACCATTTGTTGTCAAAGTCTCGCTCATTCCTTTGGGACTTGGCTCAAATGCATGCTTACAAGAAGCCTTCCTTAGGTCTTCTGATGATTGTAATCTTGCTCTTCTCTGTACTTCTCTCTTCTCAGTGTCCTGGGGGACAGAGCCTCTGGCAGTATTCACAGAGGAACTGCTGTGCTTGGTATCTGTACTTGCCTGACCTGGACCTTATTTTGCCTTGCTTCTGTCTAGTCTGTGCCTGTGGCAGAGTCTGCTAGGTGTCCCCCAATACCTGTTCTTCCATTCTTCATGGCAGTAGAAATTTTAGCAGAACACATGGTCACCCAGAATAAACATGACAATCCCTAGCCTCCTTTGTAGCTAGTCATTGCCATCGGACCAAGTTCTGGCCAACAGGGTGTGAGTACAAATGGCAAGAGCAAACCCTTCGCCTTTAAAGAGAAGGAGGCTTTCCTTTCATGGCTTCTTTCCCACTTTCCATTGGTTAGAATGTGCATGTGGTGGTGAGCCGTGCTGAACCACACAGATGAGAACAACAACCTCGAGGTGATGGAGCAAGAAGAGAAAGAAGCCTGTGTCTTTGATGATTCACTGAATGAGACCATTTTACCATCTCAGAGTTTACTTGAAAAAAACATTCTATCTTTTTAGACCAGTTTCTCTGGGTCTCTGTCCTATGTAGCTAAACCTGCATCTTTACTAATCTAGTGTCTCACCACACTTCAATATGTGTCCCTGTTCTGTCCTCTCCCTGCCTCTCTAACGTTCAGCCCACTGCTTCATCTGCCAGCCTCTTGGCTTGTCCCCCCCACCTGGTCTGACCAGACCTCTCTAGGTAGCCCCAGGTCCTTTCTCCGGCACTGCCCCAACAGGCGAGCATGGGCCAAAGGGTGGTGGTGGCCAAGGTGGCATTTCCAGGTTCTGTTTGCTAGCTGGTTCCAACCTCTGCTACTGGGACATCAGACACCGAGCTCTCGGTGCCTCCTGAGCCCTTCTCTTGTCCGCTTGTCTTTGAGGGAGCTCCTTGGGGACAGACATTGTATCTGCCTCCCTTTGAAATGTTTCCCAGTAACTTTTCCATAGCGGGCCCTTAATCTATGTGTGTGGGTGCAAATCTTGGGGTTCTTAGAGCACCACAGTAAATCCTAAACAGTACAGAACACTGTGGGAAAGGTATTAGCTTTTTCCAGGTATTGAGGCCTCCCCAGCTGGAAAAGGCAATTGGATCAATAAATCAGTACACAAGATATTTCTCAATTAGGGTTCTTCCAAGAGGTTCTCTCTCTCTCTCTCTCTCTCTCTCTCTCTCTCTCTCTCTCACACACACACACACACACACACACACACGCCCCTTAGTGGGGAAAATGACTGACAAATGCAGTAGAACATCTGAGTTAAGTAGCTGTAAGAGGACAGGTGCATCCTCTATACCAGACTCTCCGGGCTGAGAGGTCTGGAAGACTTGGGCCCATGTACCAGAGGGCATGGAAACCAAATCTGGGGGCTAGGAGGCACGTTATGGTGGGGCTTTATCATCGTCCTTAAAGTGACTAGTGTGGAGAAGGTTCAGTGGAAAATTTGAAGCTATTTCATACAGAAGATGGAGCTCCAGCTTAGAAATGACAAAACCGTGTCCCGAGTACCAGCTCTGCCATTTTCTACCTCCCCGGGCAGGTGTTTCTGAACAAGACTCTGGAGCTTTCTGGACCCGTTTTCCTCATCCTCTAAATGGAAGAGTGGATGAGATGTTCCCCAAGTCCTTTCCAGCCACAGCGTCCTTGGACTCTGGTTGCTTCTCATGGTCATCGGCTTCACGGCTTCCTCCAGCCTCTCTGTACCTGCTCTCTGTCTGCTCTCTGCCTGCACCCCGTGCCTGGCCGCCACAGGCCTGCCGCTGTTCCTCACTCCTCCCTGCCGTCTGCTCCTCCTGACACCGGACTGCAGAGTTAGTACAGTCAGAGCTCCCCATAAACACAGAGTCCCATGAACACTAAACAGAGAGGGACTAGGAGAGAGAGGCAGGGCACTGTGGGTTTCCTTAGTGACCGCCTGCTCTGTGTGCAGCCAGGGGTGTGATGGGAGCAGGCAACAGCAGCTTGGACCCTTCCAGACATATTGGTGACTTCTTTAGGCCTCTGACTTATTTCTGTTTCATTTTACTTTTCTGGGAAGTTTCAAAGTCTTAGCATACATCCTTACCATCTCATTTACTCATTAAGACCTACTTTCTTTTACTTCCTCTTTTCCTGCCCAAAAGAATACTCACAAGCTGCGACTGTCTCCCAAAGGAAAGAGTACTAATATAGTCGATGTTTGGACCCTGCTTGCTGCCTTCTAGCATACTTTCTCAAAAACTGTGCTCTAGGCCTGACCTGTGGTGGCGCAGTGGATAAAGCGTCGACCTGGAAATGCTGAGGTCGCCGGTTCGAAACCCTGGGCTTGCCTGGTCAAGGCACATATGGGAGTTGATGCTTCCTACTCCTCCCCCTTCTCTCTCTCCTCTCTCTCTCTCTCTCTCTCTCCCCCTCTCTCTCTCCTTTCTAAAATGAATAAATTAAATAAAAATAAAAAATTGTAAATGAAAAAACAAAACAAAACAAAACAAAAAACTGTGCTCTACTGCAACAACTCGGCCTTATTTAATTAAATTCCTGTAAACCCGTGTGGCAGGTAGCAAGAACGGCCACAATAGTTTGTAGCTCCTCTCATTAAAAGAGAAGTCTCACCTTGGCTGGTTAGCTCAGTGGTAGAGCATCAGCCCGGCGTGTAGATGTTCCAGGTTCGATTCCCAGTCGGTACACACAGAGACGCGCCCATCTGCTTCTCCACCCCTCCTCTTCTCACTTCTCTCTCTTTTTTCCTCCCACGGCCATGGCTCAATTGGAGTGAGTTGGCCTTGGATGTTGAGGATGGTTGCATGGCCTCCGCCTCAAGTGCTTAAAAAAATGGCTCCGGTTGCAACTGAGCAATGGCCCCAGATGGGCAGAGTATCGCCCCCTAGTGGGCTTTCTGGGTGGATCCTGGTTGTGTGCATGTAGGAGTCTGTCCTTCGGCATCCCTCCTCTCACTAAAATAAATTTTAAAAAATAATAATGGATTGGCCAAGAGTTTGCTTAAAGGCTTTTAATCACTGTAAAAAAAAAAAAATAGAAGACTGGATAAAGAAGATGGGGCACATATACACCATGATATACTATTCAGCTAGAAGAAATGATGACATCGGATCACTTACAGCAGAATGGTGGAATCTTGATAACATTATGCGGAGTGAAATAAGTGAATCAGAAAAAAACAAGAACTGCAGGATTCCATACATTGGTGGGACACAAAAGCGAGACTAAGAGACATGGACAGGAGTGTGGTGGTTACGGGGGGTGGGGGGAGGGAAGGAGGAAGAGGGGGAGGGGAAGGGGAAGGGGGAGGGGTACAAAGAAAACTGGGTAGAGGGTGATGGAAGACGATCTCTCTTTGGGTGATGGGTATGCAACAGAACTGAGTGACAAGATAATCTGGAAATGTTTTCTTTGAATATATGTACCCTGATTTGTTGATGTCACCCCATTAAAATAAAAATTTATTGATAAAAAAAATAATGGAGATGATAATAAAAATAGAAGTCTCTTTTCCCTACCCTATTTTTTTTATTATAATAAGATATACATAACATAAAATTTGCTGTGAAACATCACCACCATCCATCTCCAGTATTTTTCATCTTCCCCAAGTGAAACTTTGTACCCATTAAACACTAACTTTCCATCTCCTACCTTTTTAAAGGATGAGTAATATCACATGGTATGCACACACCACGTTTTACTCATCCATTCATACTCTGGTTGCCCATTAAGTATTTGCTGTGCTTTCACCTCTTGCCAATTGTGAATAATGTTGTTATGAATATGGATGTACAAGTATCTATTTGATCTTCTGCTTTCAATATTTTTGGATTTCTACCCAGAACTCAAATTGTTAGATCATATGGTAATTATATTTTAATTTTTTTAGGAACTCCCATATGATTCTCCCCAGGAAAGCACAAAGATTCTAATTTTTCCACATCCTCACCAACCCTTGTTATTCTCTGGTTTTGGATAATAGTCATCCTACTAGGTGTGAAGTAGTATCTCATTGTGGTTTTGATTTGCCTTTCCCTAGTGATTAGTGATGTTGCACATCTTTATACGTGTTTATCGGTCACTTGGACATCTTCTTTGAAGAAATATCTAGTCAAGTTCCCCATTCTTTGGATCTGAGCTGGTCATTAGAGTGACCAGTTGTCTCAGTTTGTCCAAAATGTTCCAGGTTCCTGTCGTGGGAACCCCTTCAGTCCAGGGCCTACTGGAGCAGTTGGTGACTCCAGCAGGCCTCGTATCTTGCTTTGATCAGTAGAATGCTTTGGAAGTGACAATGTACAGGTTTCAACCTAGGCCTCAATGGGCTTTGCAGCTTCTTGTCTTGCTAATCTTGGAAATCTGCAGCCACATAAACAAACCCTTGTTGGCCGGCTGGTTGATGAGAGGCATGTGGCCCAGTCGCCTCATAACTCTTGCTAACGGCCTGCTAGCCACCAGACATGTGAGTGAAGCCATCCTCAATCATCAACTGCCAACCGATTCACCAGCTGACCACAGATGCACGAGCACCCAGAAGAGGTCAGCCAAGATCAGAACAGCGCAGCCAGTCCGCAGAACTGGGATCTAAATAAACAGTTGTTGTTTTAAACCATGTGAATATGCTATGTCCATTGTTCCAACAAGACATTTGTTATGGATAAGATACCCCTGTGCTCCAACGCCCCTATTCTTGATAAGAAGAGATGTCCTTACTCTCTTATTGCAACCTGGCCACTGAAGCAGCCCAGAGGTCATTCATTCTCTTAGCCGAAAGCAGACAAAAGCTTTTCCCTCTTCCCACTCCTGTGTCATCCCCTCATCATCATTTTTTACTGCACAAAGAGAAATGTGCTCATTAGATTTAGAAACTAAAGTGGCCATAAGGATCCTGTGCATACCGTAGACAGTCACATTCTATTATGGTTTCTATTTTTTCTCTCCAATCCTTTTCTTCTTGATCACAGCACACCCAGAAGAATTCTGACTTGCTTCCAGTGCTCTTTCTCCAGTTAGCTAAAGCTTTTGTGACTCACTCTGTTCAGCTTGCTTGGTTCTCTGGGCAGTGGCAGTGAAAGGAGTGGCTTTTATGCCAGACTGTGGTCATTGCCTCCCGATATCTGTTTCAGAGCTGTTCTCATTCTGGGAACTCGAAGTCAAGCAGAACTTGCCCAGTCTTCTTCTAAAGCAGCCATGCTTCTTGCGGGCACTTCCTGGCCCTTAACCCTTTCAAGAAAGAATGAAGTGTTATTAATTGTTTAATGATAAAGTCCCAAAACAAACAGAATGGTTCTTTCTTCTTCTGATCCTTGAGGAGCCCTTGCACCTGCAGTGAAAGTGAACTACCTTGGCCCCTGGGGCTTCTAGGCAGCTGGCTTCGGAAGGCAGGCTGATCTCAGTGTCAGAGTGATGAGAATTCCGTGCAGGACTCCCCTCGGCCTGGGTCAATCAAAATAGAACCATAGAAGTGTCAGAATTTCAAAGACTTTAGAAATCACATGGTCCAACATCTCCATTTTACAGATGAGAAAACTACATTTGTCCAAGGCTGCCCAGCAACGTATTGGCACAGCCAGGGCTACAACCATGACCCTCTGACTTTAGATTGGTGACAACTCAGCTAAGCATTGTTGCTGGCAGATGTTCTCCAGGTGTTTTCCATTAGGCAACTGGCTTTGGTTGATTTTTGAAAAACAAGTTAGGAGTGAAAAGAAGTCAAGGATTTTTAGTAGACCGAACTGATGGGTGGCAGAAACGGGGTGGAGGGCAGTGCTGCTGAGGTGAGAGAGCTTAGAGAGGCTTGTCCTGTCCTCTCCTAGAGCTGAGCATACCCACAGGACAGAAACAAAACTTACAGGAAAAGGACCGTGCCCCTTACCCACGCCGGCACAGGAACCCTTGTCCTCCCACCTTCCTATTTTATTTAGGAAACGCTTTTCCTATGAGTTTACTTTTCCAGAGGAAAAACTCATTGTATATTAAATGTCTACATTCCTGTTAATTCCCTTCTGATATTTGTCAAGTTTGTATGTTGTATAATCAGTGTGAGTACACACTGCTCAGAGTTTTTTCTCTGATGTTATTTCATATTCAGATATTTTGTGTCGACAGGGTCCTCATGTTTGTTTATTTTAATTGTAATACTGTGTCCATTGTGTGAGTGCATCCTAATTTGATTTCTAATTTGCCTCTGGTTGAATATTTGTATCATGTTTAGTTAATTAGTGTTAATAACATCAATATAATTATGTTTGTTTTTTAGTATTAATAACATCAATGTGGTTTATTTGCTCATAGTGTGCTTTTTCTAGGTGAAATAAATGGGTAATAATTATGACTCAGCTCCTGTTATCCTGTTATTGCCAGATTACTTTCTAGAAAGATGCAACCAATTTGTAGGGCCTCTAACTTCATTTAAATGTGCCATTTCCCTCAGCGTAGAATGGTGCTATCCTTGAGTGTTGTCATTTATATTCATTTTTGCTAAGTCAAACTGGGGAATATAGGATATGAATCAAGGGACAGATTTGTAAGATGCAGCCAAGAAGCAGATTTGGGCAGAAGCTCAGACAAATGCTCCAAACGGGACAAAATAAATTAGGTTCATTTTTTATGGCCACTTGTCCCTAGGTAAGTGGCAGACTGGTCTGGGTTGAAAATTACAAGTCAGGGTGGACATCAATTTACTAAATGTACAGTGGGATCCAAGACCTGTTTCTAGCTTTGCATTTCATACATTTTATAGCCAGGTTATGCATTTTTCTATGGATAGTTTACTATCTGCAATATTTCTGTGCGTTATTTTTGATTCCTTATTCTGAGGTCTCCTTTGCCTGCTTTTGCAAGCAAAAATCAGAGTCCCTGAGTCTTAAAAGAGCAAAAGTACTTTTCCTCCTAGCTTCTCTTTAGCCCCAGATCCCCGTGGCTCACAAGAAGACATAGCAGAGTGGCTTCCAAGTGACATTCCCAGAATAACAGCTCTTCCTGATTGTGTTTGGTCTGGCCAAGTTCACAATAGCTGAACTGAGCTTCTTGGAATCTCCAGGGATAAAGTGGTAGCTCAGGGCACAAAGAGGGTGGACCCGAGAGAGAACCCTGACATCCATCTACTTGGGCCCCTTTCTGCCTTCGCATACTTTTTCTCACCCATATGCAACCTTTTCCAGCATGGTTTAGTACAGCCTAACTTCCAGAGGTTCCCTCAGGGACTTGTAGGCCAAGTTTAGAGCCCACATTAAGAAATCTGTTGGCCATGTGGTCTGTGCTGAAACCTGCAACATATGAAATGTTATATTTATCTCCTTGGGAAAAACCAAATATAGGAAAGCCAATTTGTAGGGTGCAACTGCTATATTTGTAATAAGCATCTCTACTTAAGTGTTTGGTGAACTCTCATCTCTCTAAGGTTGGACTATGGATTCCTGAGTCTTAATTAGACATGTGGACAAGCAGAGGCTTTAAGAGGTAGAACATTCCAGGATCCTCGACAGCTCTAAACAAGGTCATTGTCACTCTGCTCAATCTGTATCTGACTGGCATGAGAGCAGGCTGTGTGAGCAACTCTCAATCAGCCCAGCATCCTGTCCAATGGCCCAGACTGTAATCTTCCTTTCTTCCTGAAGTTCTGGAATTGATGGGGAAAGAGGGTAGAGGTGGAAACAGATGATCTAATTTAAGGATAAGAGGAGAGATTAAGGCCCTCTCCCTGCAGTGGTCCTATGTGGCCCTGTTCCCTGGGTAAGAAACAAGGCCATTGAAGTGTAACCTTCAGGGGTTCAGCAGAGCTGCCAGGTTAAATAAGAGCACTGCTCAGGCCCTGTGGGGTCCCAATCAGAGTGTGACATTCCTCCGAAGGGAGCAGACGATACAGGCCTTCTCCTACCACAGTGTGGGGTTCAGCATCGGTACAGGGGAGGGGCACAGATACAGGTTAGGCAGACAGAGCCACAGGGCCGAACAATCTGACTTGCTGACCACTCTTGAGGTAAACGTGTGAGGCCAACACTGGTATCTTGTGGTGCCACTTGTAGGAAGAAATAGCATCTGCGCAAACCAATTGAAAATGTCTGATCTCATGTCAGCCTGGCGTGCGAAAGTCCTGGGTTTGATTCCCGGCCAGGGCACACAGGAGAGGTGCCCATCTGCTTCTCCACCCCTCCCCCTCTCCTTCCTCTCTGTCTCTCTCTTCCCCTCCCACAGCTGAGGCTCCATTGGAGCAAAAGATGGCCCAGGCGCTGGGGATGGCTCCTTGGCCTCTGCCCCAGGTGCTAGAATGGCTCTGGTCGCGACGGAGCAATGCCCCAGATGGGCAGAGCATCACCCCCTGGTGGGTGTGCCGGGTGGATCCCGGTCAGACGCATGCAGGAGTCTGTCTGACTGCCTCCTCATTTCCAGCTTCAGAAAAATACAAAAAAAAAAAAAAAAAGAAAGAAAATGTCTGGTCTCAAAGTTTCTGAATTTAGAAGAGCTTTGCAGACAAGGAGGGACACGAGCATCAGAGGATGAGAATAGCGTGAGGGCAAAGCATGAGGCACAGACACGCAGAAAGGGTTCAGCAGAACGGGGTCAGTGCTGGGGTGAACCAAACAGACTTGGTTCTCCAGCTTTGCAGTACTTGGTGGTGATGAGAGCATGGACGTTAACAGCACCGCCCGTGCCAGGTGGAGCCTCAGCACCCTCAGAGAGCAGATGCTGCATTTGGAAATCCTTGGCCCTCTCACTGAACTCAGTGTTCAAGGTTTCGGTGATGAGTCACCCCATTCCCTCTCGCCAGCTTCTGTCTTTACCCATAGCCCTGACGTGTCTGAACCCGTAAGCACCTCCCGAGCTGGAGCACCTATCGTCTTTACCCCACACGGATGACTAACCATGGCCTGCTCACAGTCTTCTAATTATCACAAAACAAAAATGCTACATGCCTGACAGCTGAGGTTTGTGAACAGGGGGTTTAAAGAGTAGAAGAAGCCCTGGCCGGTTGGCTCAGCGGTAGAGCGTCGGCCTAGCGTGCGGAGGACCCGGGTTCGATTCCCGGCCAGGGCACACAGGAGAAGCGCCCATTTGCTTCTCCACCCCTCCGCCGCACTTTCCTCTCTGTCTCTCTCTTCCCCTCCCGCAGCCAAGGCTCCATTGGAGCAAAGATGGCCCGGGCGCTGGGGATGGCTCCTTGGCCTCTGCCCCAGGCGCTGGAGTGGCTCTGGTTGCAATATGGCGACGCCCAGGATGGGCAGAGCATCGCCCCCTGGTGGGCAGAGCGTCGCCCCCTGGTGGGCGTGCCGGGTGGATCCCGGTCGGGCGCATGCGGGAGTCTGTCTGACTGTCTCTCCCCGTTTCCAGCTTCAGAAAAATGAAAAAAAAAAAAAAAGAGTAGAAGAGACAAGAAGCAGCGGAGAGACAAGGTGGCAATGAGCTAACCTTTGGACAGGCCCTTGCAATCCTCAGGAGCATGGGCCAAGCAACCAAGGATCCAGTTAGGGCTTTCTTCTTGGCAGGGCGGTGTTGTTAATATCATTCATTACTGTCTCCGATTAGGTTCCCAGGCTCATTAAGATCTGTGTGCCTTTGACTGTGTCTCTTGGATCAGATTGGATTCCACTTTGCAGAGAATTGTTAGGGCTCTCTAATGTCCAATGCAGGCCAGATATCATCTCTTGGCTTGACTGCTTCCTAAAGTTTCTCCCCTTGCTCTGTGTGTGCACTGCTGATGACGCAAGTCGTCACTCAGGCATGCTGGCTAGTGACAGACTCGCTGCTGCCAGCTGGACCAAGGGCTCTGACAAAGCCAACGTATGAAGTCCAGAGCACTTGAACTCACCTTACTCTCAACACAATGGAGACATAAGACAGGGAAACCCACTTGGGTTAGATGCAGAGAACCACAGCCGAGCTGGCTTTTAAAAAGGAGAGTAAAGAGAGGCTCTTATCCTTTCTGATATTAAGACATATTCAACAGCCATAATGATAAAAAACAGTAATTTAAAAAACATACAAATCGACCATCAGAACAGAAGAGAGAGCTCAGATAGGCTCACGTGTATGTCAGAACTTAATATAGGTTAATTTGGTGGGGGAAGGATCATTGTTTAGTAAATGGCATTTGGGAAACTGCCTTACTAAATGGAGAAAAATAAAATTGGATTCTTATTTAATACCACATACAATAGAGGGCTCAGGGTAGTTTAAAGGCCTAAGTGTAAAAGGTTAAAGAAAAATAGTAGAACTAAAATTAGTAGAATTAAGTGCAGAAAAATATCTTTGTGATTCAGGGAAACTCTTTGAAAACAAAAATTTAAAAGCATAAATCATAAGGCAAAATTTATAAATTTGATTACATCAACATTAAGGGTTTCTAATCAACAAAGGACCCCATAGGCAAAATTAATAGATTGTTTATGGAATAGGAAAAGCTATGTGCAACATCTAAAACCAATGAGGGACTATATATATAACAATAGAATATTACCGATCCATAAAAAAGAATAAAAACTTGCCATTTTTGACAACATGGATGGACCTAGAGAGTACTGTGCTAAGTGAAATAAGTTGTAAAAGAAAGACAAATACCATATGATTTTACTTATATGTGTAATCTAATGAACAAAACAAACAAACAAATATACAGAAACAAAACTCACAGATACAGAGAACAAATTTATGGTTGCCAGATGGGAGGAGAGTTCAGAGGATGGGTGAAAAAGGTGAAAGGGATAAAAATATACAAACTGGCAATTATAAAAAATAGTCACAGGAATGTAAAGTACAACATAGGGAATATAGTCGATAATATTGTAATAACTATGTATGGTGTCAGATGGGCACTAGACTTACCAGAGTGATTATTTCATAAAGTATACAAATGTCTAACCCAGGGGTCGGGAACCTATGGCTCATGAGCCAGATGTGGCTCTTTTGATGGCTGCATCTGGCTCGCAGACAAATCTTTAATTAAAAAAATAACAACATTAAAAATATAAAACATTCTAATGTATTACAATCCATTCATTTCCTACCGCTCAGGTTGTTTTAAAAGAGTTTCCCTGAATCACAGCTGTCCTCCGGGACAACACCAAATCTTTATTGGATAATGCGTAATGTACATGGGTCGTTGTATGGCTCTCATGGAATTACATTTTAAAATATGTGGTGTTCATGGCTCTCTCAGCCAAAAAGTTTCCCGACCCCTGGTCTAACCACTATGTTGTACATCTGAAATCAATACAGTAATGTATGTCAACTGTAATTGACAAATAAATTAAAATTTTTTTTAAGTTAGGGATTGATATGAAGAATACGCAGAGATCTTGAACATTTATAACTGCAAAAGAAATGGGGAAAGGATATAAACAGACATTATATAGAAAATGAAACTCCAAAAAGCTAACCACTTGCTGTGGGTCATTTCCCCTGGGAAGCAGATTCTGAGGTGCAGAGTGGTGAGCAGGAGGATTATTTGAGAGCAGTGTCAGCAGCATTGCAGTGAAGGACTGAGAGGACTGGGTAGAGCAAGAATCTGAACTATGATGCAGTGGCAGCATTGGCTGACCCCATGGAGGAATGTGGAAGCTGAGGTGTCTCTTCAAAGATGTCCTAAATTTAGGCAAGGAGACTGGGCTCTATTCCTCTGCATTGACTAGTCATTGGATGGCTGCTGCCTCCAAGGAGGGCTCATAACCTGGCAGGAAGCAGCTTCCTTTGGCTGAGGGCAGTAGCTGGGGAGGGGCGCAGCTGTGAGCCCTCAGCAGTCAGCACTTCCAGCAGCTGGGAAAATGAGGCCTCGGTCTGGGAGCAGGGGTCTGAGCCATACACCAGGCCTCCACCCTGGCAGATATGAAAGGAGGCTCAAAAGCATTAGTAATATGAAAAATTCAAATTAAAACAACAAAGAGATATAACACTGTATGTCCTTCACATTAGCACAGTATAGAAAGAGGGTAATGCCAACTATTGGCAGGGATGTGGGCCATGACCACACTTATCCATTGCTGGTGAGAAGATGGACATCAGAGAAGTGCATCGGCAACTATTCTTGGGGCATTCAAGCCTTGAGTCAAATTTAGTGTAGCACACTAGAAATTTCTCCACTAGGAGTACATCCCAAGAACTCCTTACATTATTCTGTAAAGAGATATGTATGCAAATGTTTCCTCACAGTAATTTGTGGTAGGAGTTGTGCTGCCTGAGTTTCCATCACTGAGGCTGAGATATAAAATACAGCGAGTGCACACAAGAGTGTACTATGCAGCGGAGCCGAAGCAAACGAGCAGAGATACACATAGCGACATGGATGGATCTGGAGAACAATAAAAAGAACAAAGTAAAAACAGTGTTAAAAGGTAAGAAACCTAATGGGAGAACATATACAAAAATTAAAAATATTGCAAACAAATACTGTTTGTATGAATACATGCAAACAGAAGTTCATACACTGAACACATGAAAATCATTGTGGGTAAGAGAGGAGAATGGAATTGTGGGATAGGGAAAAAGGAATAAGAAAGTAAATAAATCCAAGAGAGAAATATCACAAGTACCATTAATGCTAATATCCATAAACCAAGAAGTCAGATTAACTCATCCCCCAACACGTGACTTCTAAAACAAACAGCAGTCAGTGACAACCATCACTCGAGCCCAGGGAAAGCGAGCTCATATTCTTCACCTTCGTTAACTATGAGATCTCTCCTAAAAGGTCACAGGTTCCGTCACTAGAAAATCACAGGACCCCACTACACACAGTCCCTGCTCTTACCTGTGAATGAAATGACATCCACCTCTGATCTTCAGTGGGATGGAAAGGCTGACACCTAGATAAAAATTCATGCCTCTCTCAGCAGAATGACTTTATTCACAGGATGCCTTTTCATTTTCTATCCCATGAACTTTCCCACCTCTGATTCCAATCAAAGTCATTATTTTAACTGAAATGCAATAGGCATAACTGCCAATGCCCTCTTTGATCAGGACTGGTATGAAAAATAGAGGAAACACAACCAACTCGGAGCAATGTCTTAGATCTTGTCCGCCTGGGACAGGGCCCAGAATGGTGACATGTTATCCCACTGAGAAATGGGCATGCTTTGGCCCACTGTGCTTCCTGCTCATGGGAGAATGGGTGGGGTGTGAGTTCTTTGAAGCCCATCTCCATACCTGTCAGTCCCAGCAGTAATGGAAACCCTGAGAGCCAAAAGGACAACGAGATTTGTCAGTTGGTCAGGAGTCCCATTCTCCACAGTGACTTTTCCACTCGTGACTGCTTTCCCTGAAGTCCCTAATTCTATCCCACCAGCAATTGAGAACCAAGGTCAGGTTATCAGTCCAAAGTGAGAAACTGATATTAAGATCCAAAGGAGCAGAGGAGAGCTGAGCTGAAAAGACTGAGAGAAGCCCTGTCTCTTAGGCTTATAAGGTGGAACAAAAAGATCAAAGTACTGTAGTTTAAATAGTGCTCTTGAACTTCCTGATGGGTCCCAGGCCCTGACCCCCAGGTTAACCTTCACTCACCCAGACCACGTCTTCGTCAGTTATCACTATAGAAAAGGTCTCTGCTAGAAAGCAGCATTGTGCTCCACAAACACGTCTCTGTAATAAATAGGATCCCTAGGAGAAATGAGAACCTCAAAGTACGTGGTAAGGAAGACTGTGTGGGTATCATTTTTTTCACGCTTCCTTCTGGATCCAGAAACTTCTGTGCCTGTTTTAAGGCTTTAAATTCTGGAAAGCTCAGGGTGAGATAGATCTTCCTGTTTAAGTTGGCTGGTGAATGTATAAAATGCCTGTGTACCATGGGCCTTCTGCAGTGTGAATGCCCTCCCCACCACCTTTTCTCCTCCCTTACTGGTGTAGTTGAGGGCGTCTTGCAGGCACCCAGGAGCTCTGGCCCCTGTTCATGACTCAGACATCTTTTTACAGAATGATCTCAAGCAAGAGGTTCTCCTTCCCCCTCAGCCCTCTGCTTCCCTGACTCTAGTTTCTCATGTTCAGATGTAAAGCTAATAAAATCGGTCTTGGTGATAGCCTGGTTGGTCACTGCCCCCTTTATGTTAGCCTCGAGGAAATAAAAAAAAAAATTATTGGATTTTAATTTTTTCAATTACCAATTATAATGAAGAAATAAAAATTAGCCTAATTTCACAATCCAAGTAAATTTTATTGGCACTAAAAAGTGTTAGGCCGTGGCCAGGTAGCTCAGTTGGTTAGAGCGTTGTCCCAGTAAGCCAATTACAGGTTCTATCCTCAGTCAGGGCACATTATAAGAATCAACCAATGAATGCAGAAATAAGTAGAACAACAAATCGAGCTCTCTCTCTCACACAATCCCTCTTCCTCTAAAATTAATCAATTAAAAAATTTAATTAACAGTAAGGTTTTAGAAAACAGAGGCAATATAGAAACACAGAAAATGAAAATTGAAAGTCACCTCTTCTCATCCCCACTGTCCATAGTAAATAACTACTCCCTCAAAGTAAATAACTGCAATTCACAGTTTTTTTACAATTCTATCTAGAAAAATTATGCTTATATACTTACATATATTCTTTCTAAAAAAGTATACAGAAGTGTCATATCTTAGATGATATTAAATTTTCCCTCTTTTAACTTAATATATCATATATATATTAGTCTACTTTATTCTTTATAACACCTAAATAATATTTCATCAGATGAACTTATAACTCAGGAGGATTGTGAATTTCTCTCCTTTTATGAACACTTGCTCAGCCTCTTGTTTCTTTTTTTCTTTTTCTTTCTTTCTTTTTTTTTTTTTTTTGTATTTTTCAGAAGCTGGAAACGGGGAGGCAGTCAGACAGACTCCCGCATGCGCTCGACCGGGATCCACCGGGCATTCCCACCAGGGGCGATGCTCTGCCCATCTTGGGGCGTCGCTCTGCTGCAATCAGAGCCATTCTAGTGCCTGGGGCAGAGGCCACAGAGCCATCCTCAGTGCCTGGGCAAACTTTGCTCCAGTGGAGCCTTGGCTGTGGGAGGGGAAGAGAGAGACAGAGAGGAAGGAGAGGGGGAGGGGTGGAGAAGCAGATGGGCGCTTCTCCTGTGTGCCCTGGCCGGGAATCGAACCCGGGACTCCTGCACGCTAGGCCAACGCTCTACCACTGAGCCAACCAGCCAGGGCGCCTCTTGTTTCTTGATTCCTCCCAAGGGTCAGAGTTGGACAGGAGCTGTGATTCTGGTGCCAACTGAGCTTGAAAAGTCCCCATATACCCAAATGTTCAGGGTGAAGTTGCTGTGAAACTGCCCTGGGTGACGTGTTTGCCTGTTTCTCTTTCTTAAGAAATGTCCACAAGTCAATGGCCAACTTGCCACATATGCTGATGGCTGAATATTTTCGACAAACTTCAGTGTTTCCAAATTATGAAATTTCAGATTTGGAAAGGACCTGAAGATCCTTTGGCTTACCTCCTTGAACCCACTACAAGAACACCTTCTACAAACTTCTGTGTTATTATTTATTTAGCATCACACCATGGAACAGCTTTACTAACAAAAAATTTTCCTAATTTTCTCAAACCAGCTCCCAGGCGATGTACCTACATTGGTCCTCAACCTGCCCTCTGCAATATCCTCAAACTAGTGTGTTTCTCTTTCCACGGCTGCCCTCCAGAGCGACAACAATGCTTATTTCCCCTGAGTTTACTCTCGACTCATTTAACAAAAATTCTTCCAGAGACTACTGTGTATGTACCAAACACTGTGTTAGGCACACTGTAAATTCCATGCAGGCACAGAGTTTAACCTGTATTGTTATCGGTCGTCTCCATGGCACCTAAAGAGACCTCGCATACAGTAGGCATTTAATAAATATTTGCTGAATGAATGAATAGAAGACGAATAAGTTTCTGTTCTCAAGGAACTCTTAGCTAGTGGGAAGAGGGACAGATTATAATCCAGGGTCAAGAACAGGGTGTAAGTAAGAAAATCTCAAAGGAGAAGGTCTAACCCAGTGTTCACTGCTCCTGTCTCCCTTACCCACTGTAATGTTGACCACATCATTATGTCTCATATGGTGTGAATCTTCCCTCCATGGACTGTTAACTCTGAGGACAGAAACTGTGTGTTATTTAACTTTGTATCCCTAATGTTTAGTACATGATCTGGAATAGAGGAGATATTTTGTATTTGTTAAATAAAGTGACTGATTAATGGATGGCTAAATGAATTAGTATATAAAGATTCTCAAAGGAAAAAAATTAAGAGAACTACTTTTATTGGCTTAAAGTAGCGTTACCTTAAGTCTTACCAATACCAAAAAATTGGAGGAGTGGAAGTGACAGAAATCTTGGGAGGAAGTGACCACATCATCCTAGGGCTCCCCATAGCCTCATTGTTGCAACAAACATTTAATGAGCACCTACTCTGCGCTAGGTACACTGACAGACTCTAGGACAAGACAAACCAAGATATAGCTCCTACCTTTAAGGAGCTCCCAGACTAGCTGGAGATGAAGGCCTGACCATGTGCGGAGGCTGCTATGAAGAGCTAGGGGTTCAGGAAGGATTTCTGAAAGAGGAGATGCCTGAAATAGGTGCTGAGGAAGCTGTCCAGGTAAAAGGTGGAAGAAGGCCATTCGAGGCAGTGGGACAACGTAGGCAGAAGCCCAGAGGTGTGAAGGCACAGCGGTTTGGGAGTACCATGTCTGCGCAGTGGGAGGGAGAGAGAGAGATGTGTCAGGGTCAGATCAGGAAGGGCCACATATGGCCCTGCTAAGGAATTTAGATTGTACCTGGAGGGCATGAGGGAGCTTCTGAAAGAATTATAAAATCCCATGATGATCAGACTTGCATTGCAGAGGATTACCCTTACAGTAGTGTAGAGAATGGGTTGAAGACCCAAGAAGGCTGCAAGAGACTCAGTAGGAGACCATTTGGAACACGCTAGGAAGGACGTGGAGAGAACAGACCTGAGAGACAGGAAAGAGTCGCTGCCAGAGTTCAGTGACCAGATGGCTACACTGACCCGCAGGCTTCAGACTTGAGTGACTGGGTGGGTCACCCAAGGAAGACAGAGGATAAACAGCAGGTGTGGGAATGAAGACAGTGAGTTCCTCTGGGGCGCAGGGCGTTTGACAAGCCTGTGGGACATCCAGGCTGATCCATGAGGAAGATGGACTCATAGGTCAGAAGCTCAAAGCAGGGAACTGGCCGTGATATAGACCCAGGAGCCGTAGGCAGAGGGTGAAACTGCTAGTGTGTGGATTCTCCAGGGGGAGGGAGGGTGGGAAGAAGAAAGGGCCATCTGAGAGTCTCAACCATCTTTTGTAAAGATTTCCAAAACATACTCTTTAGTCCTCTAGGTACCTCAGAAGTATTACCAGTGAAGAGCAGCTTTCTGTCCCAAAGCAAACATGGCAGTTCATGAGATGAGCAATTAGAGAAAAACAGCAGTCCTGAGAGAGGAACCTGATTGTCAGGTGTCCCTTGGTAGGTAGCAACAAAAAGACATGATGTGAGCTTCCTGAAGGAAAGGAGGAAGGCATCCAGATAAGGCCTGCCTGAGCTGTGTGGGTTTTGCTTATTTGGGACGCGCCCAGGGCATGACCTGCACCCCTATCACACCCCTGCCCAACACCACGCTGCGGGCTTTCCAGGGGTGTGCACACAAGCCTGCATCCTTGCCTCCCCGCTGCTGCAGTCTTCCGCAGACCGCAGGCCCCATTACATCTTTGCAAGTTACAGACACCTGAGGCACACGATGGCCTGATCAAGCCAAATGGCTTGTTTAAAGCTGTCTCCTGACTGTGAAGAGTAAAAATCAATATTTCCAAATCTGAATTATTCAGATGCTGTACTCCAGGGGTGATTCATAACTTGAGGAGCGTCTCAGTAAGAGAACAGCGACTGAGGAGTTGTGTGAACATGACTTAGCCCATGATTTCCCATGCAGTCAGTCAAAGGGCTGACAAAAAAGAACAGAATAGTTTTTACAAGTATCCTGAGGAGAGCCCCGAGGAACTCCCAGAGCTCCTGCTAAGAACTTGAGATCCTTATAATAAAAAGAGAAGCAACTTGCCCTAATGAATAAGCAGAGGGTCCCTTGCATTCTGCAACGCTGGTGTCTTTGAGAGATCCTAGGCCCTTTGCACAGGGAAGGCAGGTTAAGCTAAGGAGAAGGATTTATTCCAAATATTCCCTTTTAGAATACAATTTAAGAGCTTCCCTGAGAAAAGTGACAATGGTCTTATATCTCTGACTTGAAGTCACCACATCAGGTCGGCATCTAAACCTACTGCCAGGGTCTGTGTTCTCAGATCACGAATCCTGGCTGGACTGGCGCAGGGGAGCTGGGGGAAGCTGGAGTGTGGATGGTTTGGTGAACGCTCATCTCCTGAATGGAGAAAACACCAAAAGCCATTCGAGAGAGAAGGAGGCAGCGTGGGCGCTGTGCACATTCCCTGGACTTGGAGGGATTACGACCTGAGTTCTGAGTCCCTGACTGCACCACAGTGTGACTGTGCACAAGTCAATAGTTTCCTCAGCCCCAGTTTCTGTAACACAAAAATACTGATAATAACCCCCTACTCATCGAGTTCTTGGGAAGATCAAACGAAGGTAAGAGATGCAGAGGCACCGTGCTGGCCCCTCGGGCCGTGTTAGTGAGGATATTAGTTTGGATGCTGGAACAAAGACCAAAATAACAATGACCTAAACAACATAGACAGTTATTTCTCTCTCATATGAAACTCCAGACTGGTGTGGCAGCTCTGGTCTGAGAAGTCATAAGAAGCTCAGCTCCTTCTTTCTCATTGCCCAGGGTGTCACCTCCCTTTGCTCCAAGAAGGCTCCCCACCACTGCCGCCTTATAGCTACTAAAAGTGACAAAGGGCCAAAGGAAGTCAAGCCTCTTCTCCAAATTCTAGAAATTTATACACCGCTTCCTCTTGTTAGGTTAGGTAGCTAGTTAGACATGAGCTGGGACAGACGGGGGGGGGGGGGGATGAGTTGCCCCATGCATTCCTGGTATGCAGGATCTACCTCACCACACCCAGTCTGGTGCTCCAGTTCCCTGATAGGGTATCAGCCACATAGCAATACAATGAACACAGATAAATGAGACAAAGACGTTGGAAAGACAAAGAGGGGAGGGGTATGGCAGGTATGGAAAGTCCAGGAAGTAAAGCCCATAAATACATAAATTCTGTAACTAATCGGACTACTCATTCTTGCGAGTGAGTTGCCCAACTCAGGCCTTCCTGGGTGTATTCCTGCATGTCCAATAAACGCTTGCTTTACTTGCTATATCTATACTTTGTCTCTTGATTGAATTCTTTCTCTCAAGCAAGACAGGAATTGGGGTTTCATCATTTCACCTGTGAGAATAAGTGGCCCGATTAGTGACAGAATCTCACCTGTAACACTCTCATCTCCCACTGGTCAGAATGTGGTCACGTAGTCACGGCTGTAGGGGAGGCTGGAAAGTGTTGTTTTCTGCCCATAGTCAACTGAAAATTCTGCGATTATGAAAAAACAAGAGATGGATATTGAGAGACAATAAGTTGCAGTCCCTACCAGTTTCCATTGTTTATCTAACTCATTTTGTCCCCAGATCTCAGCTTTATGTCATTGCTTTAGGGAGCCCTTCCCTGGTCCCCCTGGCTATGACCCTCCATACACCTTTAAGTTTGGCTTGCTGTCTATTTTTCTGACTAGAACGTCAATTCTAGGAGTGTGCGTGTATGGCCAGTAGCCACGACCACCATCACAGCCGCCTGGCCCGTGCAGGTTCGATTTTTATTTGGACAGACGCTAATGAAACAATGGAGCCAAAACTGGTGGGCCATTAATTCTAGCTTGCACCTGGTAGGTGAGAAATACACACAGTAGGAAAATACTTCTCTTTCCATTCAGGGCTCCCAGAGCCACTGACTTATCTGAGTATTCCTAGAATCAAAGCCCACCAGCCTATTCACCTCTGTTCCCCATCTCCTTCTCTCTGCACAAACTGACTTCTCCTTCAGCACTCCACCATCTTGGCTGCTTCTCCTCTGCAATGCTAATTTCAGGAACTGAGAGAAAGGGAGAGCCCCTGGTCAGCCCCCTTTTATAGTATAGAAATCCAAATTTTAAGCCAATATACAAACAAGGAAGTCTGATACAAAGTCACTTATCTGAGGCATAAAGGGGATTCCTCATAAGAGTGCACCACCCCACATCATGCAACAGTCAAGGGTGTGGGGAAAAGCTTAGTTTTGAAAAGATCTTAATATTAAAAGGGCGGGAAAGGCTTAGTCTTAAAACTAAGCCTTAGGCTAAAATGACTTTGCCGGCTTACAACCTGTCTCCCACACCCAATGCAAACTATAAGCGAGCAAACATATATATCATATTTACAAACTTATTTGACCAACAGTGGGGCTGTGTATGTCTTCCTCCGGTGGCCACACAATGCCAGCCCAGAGCTAGGCATAGAGTGGTTGCGTGATACATCTGTGCTGACTGACTGACTAACAGGATCACCAGAGGGCCCTGGGAATTCCTTGGGGTGGAAGTTTATAGTTTTGAGGCCACTAACCAGTGCTCTCCAACCCAAGACTTGTTTGGAACAGCAATGGTAATAGGGTGGAGGGGGCTATGGTAACCCTGAGGACAGGGAGAACTCTCATTTCACTCCATAGTTCTCTCTTTTTGTAGGCCTTCGTAACTGCCCGTCCTGCTAATTAGACACTGTCCTTGAGCAGGTGACTGCTCCCTTTCATAATAAACACTTGCTCTGTGCTCTGTCTTTTCAGATCTGGGAACAAACAGTGTTAGGGGAAGAGTTTCCACAGCACAGTGGCCAGAACTGAGGACACAGTAGAGACTGGGTTCTCCATTCTCTGCCTCTGGGATGCAACGACCAGGCCTGACACCTTCCAGTGAGGAGGAGAGAGGAACCTCAATGGAGGATGTCCCCAGGTGGTCAGCCTGCATCCCCGGGGGAGCAAATGTCTGCCCAGAAAATGGGCCTGTGTGAACCCACTATTTTGTCCCTGAGCAGCACCCTGGGGTTCCCCTTACTCTTGATTTAACATAAACCCCACTGTTTTTCTTAGCAATAGACTTTTTAGCTCCTTTCCTTTGTTACCAGGATGCCTTTAGGAAATCCATCAAACAGGACTGGTCCACATGTGGTGTGCAGGGCATGCCCTAGGACTGACCTCCAGCCCATCAGACACATTCTTGTCTTCCTCCGTATTTTTCTTTGATTGGAATCTGAAGGCAACCAGGCTTGGTCTCTGAGCGGCCAGCCCTTTTTGGCAGTCTCCAGAGCCACTGAAGAGGCAAGTCATCAGACACAAGCCTTGGGGGTTGCTAGGTGCTCAGATTACACCGATATACAAAATGAGCCTATTCAAGATCCTAGTTCAAATTTCCTTGTATGTATTTTTCCAGAGTTGGGGAGGGAGCAGCCATATCCCGCCAGCAGCCCCTCAGAATTCTGCCCCCGATGCCTGGCACCAAGGGAATCTCTTCCCACCCAGCTGTGGGATTGGACTGAGCTAAGAACAAACACAACGACGCTGTGGGATATTTCCCCCATAGAAAGCCAGTGTCCCTTTAAGTCCCTGCAGGTTTCCTCTCTTGGACTGGCTGTAGGTTAAATGAATCAACTGACCAGACTTTTCTCAATGGGGGTTCTGGGCTGGAAATTCCTCCTACTTGCTTTAGCTTGTGTGTAGGTACAAAAGAATAGTTAAGAAGGGATTAACTTTCCCCTCTGTTGGTTACTCCTCTTTCCCAGAATAATTCCATTTCTAATTCAGCAATTTAGGTTCCTCTGGGAGCCCTGCTTCTTTCCTGGTTCTTTATTGATAGACCAGAGAACTACAGAAAGTTTCCTAGCTGCTTTGGTCTTCCCTGCACCCATGGTGAGGAATGAGTTGTCTCTTGAGTGGATGTCTCAGCCTGGCTTCTTGCATCCCTGATCCTTGCCTTTACCCATTTCTCTACAGCACAAACCCTGGACTGGTCTTCTGCACACTCCAAATAGCATTCTATTCTCAACGTTATTGCCCCCAGTAAACCCTTCTTCTAGGAAAACAATATGTTGATCAACGGATGCACATTCCATTCTCATTAAAGTTTGAAAGCAAAGGGTAGTAGAAAGAGCATTGCTTGGGAGCTGGGCTTTCTGGGTTATCATCCTTGCATTAACTAGTGTGTGACTTTGAGAAAGTCACTTCTTGTGGCTGAGCCTTCCAGTCCCTTCCATAACATAAGCGGTTCCTACTAGCACTAACATTCTAGTGCAGGGGTCCCCAAACTACGGCCCCGCAGGCCACATGCGGCCCCCTGAGGCCATTTATCCAGCCCCCGCTGCACTTCCGGAAGGGGCATCTCTTTCATTGGTGGTCAGTGAGAGGAGCATAGTTCCCATTGGAATACTGGTCAGTTTGTTGATTTAAATTTACTTTGTTCTTTATTTTAAATATTGTATTTGTTCCCGTTTTGTTTTTTTTTTACTTTAAAATAAGATATGTGCAGTGTGCATAGGGATTTGTTCATAGTTTTTTTTTATATAGTCCTCCAACGGTCTGAGGGACAGTGAACTGGCCCCCTGTGTAAAAAGTTTGGGGACCCCTGTTCTAGTGTCTATATTAAATAGTCTTGCAATCTGCATGACTCTTAATCATGATGAATGCATACAGAGGAAAACTTGACCTGGGGACCCAGGTGATCACAGTAATGAGCAGGATTCTGAAGCACCTGGCCTCAGAGGCCAGTTTCCCAGACTAGATTTTGCTTTATCTGTGCCCTTTATAGAAAAGGATCTAACAGACTAATGGAAACCCAATGGTAACTAGGATGAAACTCAGAATGAACACAGAATCGGACCAGAGACCTGATATCCCAGGATCTATGCTGTTCCATTTTTATTCCCCAAAGGGGCACCAGACATTTCTATAATCCCATGCTAACTAGAAGTCTGAACTAGAATCAACTGGTACCTGGGACAGGTTGGGTTTGGGGTCAGGGGTTGGGGGAGGGTTCAAGAGAGACCACCATTACCTTGCTCAGTTCTTCTCTTTGAGTTCTCTACAGACAGACAAGTACCACCCCCAGCAGCCCCTGGAACTGTTCCACATCAGACTTACCCCTCCCTGCCCCTAGCATGGCCTGAGAGGCAGGTTTGGCTGTGCTAGGAAAAAGTGATGTTTGCACTCAGCAACTATATTACCCAGAAGCCATGTGTTGGTGATTTCAGCTTTCCAAAAACCTGGAAAGAAATCTGCTCTCCAAATAAATGTGAAATATTTGCAAGTTTTCATAAAGAAGTTGGGTCTGTTTCTACAGAAGAGAAAAAGAAACTGCAAATGTAGTCATCAGAAGCAGACATTTCTTTCATTCTTTTAAGGCAATGAAAATGTTGTAAGGCTGATCGGACCTATCTGTGAGAAGGACCATTTGAGGACACATGAATTTGGCAAACAAATTCAGGAAAGCAGGCTCTGCCTCAGCAGGGAAGTTACAGACCTGCTGCAGCCAGGATGTCTTTTCTGGAGCGTGGTCGTGCCCAGTAAACAGAGTTGCCTTCAGGATTGGTGTGTGCTTGGGGGGTGGGAGGGAGATGTGATGCAATAGGAAAACATCCTTGAGATGGACACTTCAAACCTGAAGTGGAATTCTCAAAAAGAAGATGCCATGGTCTTCTGCGGTCCCAACGTGTGTGAGGAGGTGGTGTCCTGGTTCTAATCTCAGTCTCCCCACCCCCTGGTACTACAGTTAGACCATTAGTTTTCATCCAGGCTCCCTCAATGGAGAGACTAAAGAGTGAATCATGAGTACCTCCCACATTCCTACAGCCTTGGCTGCACTAGAACATGACAAAGATGAAACTGGTTACTAAAACTTATTTGGCCAAAATGGCTTGTCTATGTTATTATTTTTCTTTCTTTTCTTTTTTCTTTTTTAATTTTATTTATTTAATTTTAGAGAGAGAGGGAGAGAAAAAGAGAGAGAAGGGAGGAGAAACAGGAAGCATCAACTCCCATATGTGCCTTGACCAGGCAAGCCAGGGGTTTTGAACCAGTAATCTCAGCATTCCAGGTTGAAGCTTTATCCACTGCGCCACCACAGGTCAGGCAAGTTTTCCTACCTCCAAATATCTTGCTAATCTAATAGCATTGGAACAAGTATCTATACTTTTCACTATGTAGATATAACTTCTTATTAGTTTTTGTTGACTTAAAGTGTGACTTTCTTAAATTTTATGCAAATATTAAATTAGCAGTTAGAATGCAAGACCTGTAATGCAAATTATATTATGCAAAACCTATTCATTTTGGTAGTGTTTAAAACAGTGATTTGCTTCCATGGCTGCACATTGATATAACCAGGGAAGCTTTATAAAATTTCCTATGCCTGAGGCCCACCCCCAGAAAAATCTATTTTAATTGATTTGGATTGGGGCCTGGGCATTGATTTTTTTTTTTTAAAGTTCCCCATATGATTCTAATTTCGTCCAGGATTGAGAACCATTGTTCTGAATGATGCCTGAGAAATGTGCTAATTTAGTAAGGGAAAGCAGTCAAATAAGATCTTAGTTTGAATTGGCTGGCTTGTTTTGTCTGTTCAGCCCAGTATCTGGATAGGAACAAAGCCAAGATTACAGTGTAGTTATGTAAGATTTGGAGGGTAAGCCATGTTTCTTAAAACTGACTCATTACTGAATGTATAGTTTTTCTAAAGAAATAATTTGCAAATATTGGGCGAGAACCTGATGTTTTATGAATATAATTAGAGTTTATTAATATTCACTAATAATAATCACTCTATGAACTGAATGAACAGGAGACAATAAAAAAGAACTTTCACATTTAAAATAATCTGCTCTGGGTCCCACCTGGTTAGCTCTGTTGGTAAGAGTGTTGACCTGAAATGTCAGGGTTGTGGGTTCAATTTCTAGTCAGGGCACATGTGGGAAGCAACCAGCAAATGCACAATTAAGTGGAACAACAAATGAATGCTTTTCTCTCTTTCTCTCTCTCTCTCTCTGCTTTCCTCTCTCTGTCTCTCTAAAATCAATCAATAAATACAATAAATTTTTTAAAGTAAAAAAAGAAAAAAGCCCTGGCTGGGTAGCTTAGTTGGTAAGAAAGCCATCCCGACATGCCAAGGTTGCGAGTTTGATCCCCAGTCAGGGCACATACGAGAATCAACCAACGGACTGCATGAATAAGTGGAACAACAAGTCGAAGTTTCTTTCTCTTTCTCTTTCTCTCTTTCTCTCTAAAAATCAATCGGTATATAAACATTCAAATCAATCAATAAATAATAAAAAACAAATACTTATAAAATAATCTGCACTAGAAATGTTTCTGTTAATATCAGCTCATAACAAGTCAAATGGCACAGATTTCTATGGCCTTGAACTTCAAGACAGCACTCTGACGATTTAGATGACTTGAGGCTCAAATCGCCATCTCTTGGCCCCGAGATGAATTTCTGGTTCAGTGTGTCTGAAGGTGGAGTAGGAAAGACAATCGGGTAGCAGAGGAGACCCAACAAAGGACAGTCACTGCACAGGCCACTCTGCAGGCTGGGACTGATCCTCTCGGTGGGAGTTTCAGAAACAGCAAATGGCTGAGATCTTTGTTTTCCCTTCTCTGGGAAAGGCAATTTCATTAGCTCTCCTGCTGCCTGAGAGCTTGATTTGTCCCCCTCCCCCCCCCAACACTATGGAGGAGACAGTACATTCCAAAAGTTAGAGAACAGCTAAGGGAGATTCGTCTTCTTTATAGGATATCATTAAACATATGGTGCCTCGGGGGGATGGGGAAGGCCATTAACAGACTGGAGCCAAGAGAGGGATTAGCTCATAGAAGAGAAGGTGGCTGAGAGAAGTTGGATTAGATACAGGAAGAGTTGCCAGGAAGAAACCCGAGCTTGGGAATTAAAGCTCAGGTCTAATCGTGTTTTTAAAGAGTTGTCATCTTTTAAATATACAAAGTAAAGAGTTAGAAACTGCCCTTGGGAAGGTGATGCATTACACTCGCAGAAAACCAGAACCCCCAAACCTTCAGTAGCTAGGGCCATTTCCCTGGGGCTGACTCTAGAGCAGGGTGTCTGGCTGCACCCCACTAATGTCGGGGAGCTTAGGCCCCGGTTTAATAGTACAAACTAATACTCAGGGGGTTTAAGAGTACCAGCTGAAGTAATACTCAGGGGGTTATCTTACCCCACATTTGCACAGGCAAGAAGCTGACATTTAAGACTTGAATAATGTTCCTTCTACAATAAATGACAACCTGGAGAAAGGACTGAGCCAGGTGCTTGACATTTTCGAAGTGACTTCTATTCAAGGAGACCCAGGAGATTAACTTCTATTCCCTTCAAGCTCTCGCCTAGCCTCTTAATGGAAAGGGAAATTCCCAGACTCACTGTGGTTCCTGAATGACGCTCAGTTATGCCCATGGTTTAGCCTACTCTCTTCAGTGGGCTGGGAAAGACTTTGGCAGAGGCTTTTAGGCTAAGAAGTATGCCAAGAGCATCTAATTGGCAGTGTAAACTGAATACCAAAAAGATAAGGTGGGAAAGGGGCTGCATAATTGCAGACTGTGGCAGAACCCTGAGACTGTATCCTGGGGAAGACCTGTTTCTCATGGCCCTCATTTGGTGGTTGTAAATTCAATATAAAGACCTACCTACACTGGAGGCTGAATTCAACTCCTTTACCAAATAAGCAAAAAATCAGTATCTATTACATAGAGGTAGATTTCTATCTGCCAAGCAGCCTTCTTCTGCAAATCCTGACCTGCCCACACAGGGCAAACCACCTCTCCCCTGTGCTCCTTAAGCAGAGCCTTCCATGGATGTTACTGAACTTGTTCCCTTCGACTGATTGGCTGAGAAAGTATCTCCCAGGTTACAATGGACCAGTTAACTCCCAGGCTACTCATCCTGCATCCTCAGCAATGGTAGCCTCTTGGCAAATGTCTATTGAATGAACCTGTGTGTCCATGTCTTCCATCTATTGTCTGTAATAAACATTGAGAACCAAAGGACAAGAAACAGAAAGTGAGGTATCGGGTAAAGTAGAAGTGCATACAGAGTTAAAACATACTATTAAAGCATTCACGGCAAGTTAGATTCTCTTTCCCTGGGTCACCTCACTCCCACATCTGCAAAGGAGGAAGTGCAATGAACAGGTCTTTCCTGGGTATCTAGGGGACCTGGATCAAGAGTCAGGAGAGCTGTCTTCTGTCTGACTGACTGTGTGGCCTGGGGCAAGGCCCTCTCCTTTTCTGGGCCTCAGTTTCCCCTCCTATGGAATGAGAAGATTATACTAAATGACCTCTCATGGTCCTTATACCTCTGTCATTTTGAAATTTTATGCATTAACACCACAATCCCAAGGTATTATATATCTATAACATATTATTATACATTATATGTTATAAAAAAATAAAACATATATATTTTGGCAAAAGTGGGTTTATAGTTATGAGTACATGAAATAGTTTATTCTTATATTATTATTGTATTATTTATTATTATGAACCTACTTTTGCCCACCCCTGTGTGTGTATCCCACACCTTTTTAAAAATTTTAATTTAACTACTTTATTTTTTTTATGTTTGACTTCACGGTACTGAAGAAAAGGCAGTGACTGTGGTCTGAGGGCGGAGGACACAGCACAGAGGGCGCAGGGCCGGCCCACACCCGTCAGCCCGCAGTTCTGAAGGACCCAAGCAAGGCTCAGCTTAAAAACACTCGGTGTCAAAAAGGCCAGACCACAGCTGCACAAAATAGGGAAAATCTTGTTCAGAAATGACCACTGCCCCCTGGAGCTGTGGAAAACATTGCCTCAGACAAAAAGGACTTTTCCAGTGGAAAGAAATTTCAGCAGTATTGTGTCTGCTAACGCGGCCGCTCAGGCGAGAATCCGGCTTCCCCGGCCCTTGGCCCTGGGGCAGCTCTTTTCCACTGGATGTTGGTCCTAATGATAAACGCAGGCCCTCTCCTCTTCGGGCCCCAGCTGTCCCAGGAATCAGACTTGGAAGTCATTTTCAAATTTATCTTTGGGCTGCCTGACTTTTAGATGCTTCCTCCAGAGGCAAAATCACAAAGCACTTTCAGCAGAAAGTGTCTTGGAGGTCATCTTGTGACCCCGAGAAACAGACGCGCCCCAGGGAGGGAAGTGCCTTGCTCAAGGTGACCTAGAGAGGTCAGGGGAAGAAGTTCTGATGCCACTTCAGGGTTCTTTTTATTTCCACACTGCCTCTAATCCTGGAGTAAAATCTCTGCTACCCTCTCATGGCAACCTTCATGTCCTTCCTAAGACTAATAATTTTTTTTTTTTTTTTTTTTTTTACTGTCACAAGTACAACAGCAAACTCGCATATTTTGGCTCAGAGAAGAGCTGGCTTGCATCTTTGAGTCTTCCTTCAATCTCTGGAACTGAAACTCAGTGTTACACTTAGTCCTTGAAAAACATCTATAGTTAGGTAAAAAGAGTTGCCTGTTTTCACGTGGATCGTATCCCAGCTCTTTGGTCTGGGTGGTGCTCAGACCACACGAGGAGCAGCACCCTCAGCCAGCTCAGGCGCCGCCCGGAAAGCCCTCTCTGTCCGCCGCAGCCACACCTCCCCTCTCTGAGGTTCCAACGCTAGACCAAGTGCAGCCCTAACCCAGTCATGTTTCCGGCACAGTCACTCAACATGGAGATAGCCCCTTTCCTTCTTAGGCTACCATTGACAAGGCTAGATTTTTTTTTTTAATTTAGTGAGAGGTGGGAGGTAGAGACAGACTCTCTCATGCGCCCCAACCGGGATCCACCTGGCAAGCCCACTAGGGGGCAATGTTTCTCCCATCTGGGCCCTTACTCCGTTTGCAACTGGAGCCATTTTTTAGTGCCTGAGGTGTAGTCTATAGAGCCATCCTCAGCGCCCGGGGCCAGCTCGCTCTAACTGAGCTATGGCTGCAGGAGGAAAAGAGTGAGAGAGAGAGAGAGAGAGAGAGAGAGAAGTAAGAGGGGGAGGGGAGAAGCAGATGGTGCTTCTCCTGTGTGCCCTGCCCAGAAATCAAACCTGGGACATCCACAAGCTGGCCAAAGATTTACCACTGATTCTACCAACCAGGGCCAAGGCTCAAATTTTTAAGAGGAAAATTTTACTAAAATAAAATAGAAAATAAACAAAGCCTAGATACGATCATGTTTATAGACATAAAATAAAATGATGAAACATGTGGCCCTGGCCGGTTGGCCCAGCGGTAGAGCGTCGGCCTGGTGTGCAGGGGACCCGGGTTCGATTCCCGGCCAGGGCACATAGGAGAAGCGCCATTTGCTTCTCCACACACCCCCCTCCTTCCTTTCTGTTTCTCTCTTCCCCTCCTGCAGCCAAGGCTCCATTGGAGCAAAGATGGCCTGGGCGCTGGGGATGGCTCCTTGGCCTCTGCCCCAGGCGCTAGAGTGGCTCTGGTCAGGGCAGAGTGACGCCCCGGAGGGGTAGAGCATCGTCCCCTGGTGGGCAGAGCGTCGCCCCTGGTGGGCGTGCCGGGTGGATCCCGGTCGGGCACATGCGGGAGTCTGTCTGACTGTCTCTCCCCATTTCCAGCTTCAGAAAAATACAAAAAAAAAAAATGATGAAACACATGATTATAGTAGAAAACTTGAAAAATACTTAAGAATCCACAATCCCATCACTTAGGGGCGTGCTGTCAGGTACTGCAGCACTAGCTGTACGCTGCTGTTGAGCATGGAAATCTACATGGAGATGTACTGAAGGTGTAACATACACACTGGTTCTGAAGATTTAGTACCAAATACGAGTATAAAATATATCATTAATAACTGTTAAAAATACTTACATGCTTGAAATGCTAGTGTTTTGGATACATAGGATATTAAATTAATTTCACCTTTTTTTTTTTTTATAATGTAGCTACTAAAAACTATAACATTGCACATGACTCATGTTACATTTCTATTTGACAGCTCTGATTTAGAGAAACCACTGTGAACATTTTGGTGTATTTCTTCCATTTTGCGTGTATATGTGTCTGAGGAGCCCAGCTCCTGGTTGAAAACCTGTGTGTGGGTTTTCAGGCCTCACTCCGGGAGGTCAGGAAGGGTTGACCCGCAGGCCTCACAGGGAAAGCGGCCCTCCCACACCAGACTTGGCGCACAGCCTGTGCACAGCAGTCCCTGGTGGCCGCTGCTACCTAGCTCTCTGGCCCGCAGGTCCATCAAGCCTTTCCCGTGTTTCCATTCCCAGCTCCAGGGTCTTCATTCCTAGGGCTCTGTATTGAAGGCCTTGGGCAGAGGCCTTCAGGTGCTTCTGTTGAGACCTCCTTATGCAGGGAGGAGGGAAACCTTGAAGATGCTTTACCCCTCTAGGAACCACTGCCCAGCACTTCTCCGCCCCTGGTCCTCACCCTCCTTCTCCCACCCCAGGGCCCATAAAGCCGCCAGAGTCTCTTATTCAGGGCTCCCTCAGCAGCCAGATGAGCCCCTGTGTGTGCCAGTCCCGGACCCTGCACGGGGGGCTGCTGCATGGGGGAAAGGAACCGGGAACTCCTTTTTCTTGTCACCTATATCTTCTCCGGTTTTAGCCTCTTGCTTATACCAACACAGTGAGGGATTAAAGGCTTCACTGTTACTTTCCTTTTGGCTCATTGTTGCTTTAATCAGCTGTTCCGACACCTGACAGCTCAGCTCCCTCTCTCCTAGCTTAGCTGAGCTCCTGACAGTATTTTTATTTTTATTTTATTTTATTTTTTGTTTTTGTATTTTTCTGAAGCTGGAAATGAGGAGAGACAGTCAGACAGACTCCCACATGCACCCAACCGGGATCCACCCAGCATGCCCACCAGGGGCAACGCTCTGCCCACCAGGGGGTGATGCTCTGCCCCTCCGGGCGTCGCTCTGCCGTGACCAGAGCCACTCTAGCGCCTGGGGCAGAGGTCAAGGAGCCATCCCCAGCGCCGGGCCATCTTTGCTCCAATGGAGCCTTGGCTGCGGGAGGGGAAGAGAGAGACAGGGAGGAAGGACGGGGGGGGGGGGGTGTGTGGAGAAGCAAATGGGCGCTTCTCCTATGTGCCCTGGCCGGGAATCGAACCCGGGTCCCCCGCACGCCAGGCTGACGCTCTACCGCTGAGCCAACCGGCCAGGGCCTGACAGTATTTTTAAAAACCAAATGGGAGTCTTACTGAAATACAATTTTCTAGCTGTATCAGTCAGGGTCCCAACAGGAGACAAACAGCACTGTCAGACTGGAATAATTCAGGAGGTTATTTGTAAAGAAGCAAACTAACAAAAACACGGCTGGAGTGTGGGAGAACCAGAAAGGAGCACCCCGAAACCCAGGTCCAGCGGCAGCAGAGCTGTTATCGTCCTTGAGGCCCGTGGGGCAGGGGCGGATGCGCCCCCAAACCCGGAAGGAGAGAGCTGTGCAGAGCTGGGTGCGGTGAAGCAGGAAACAGCCAGACCAAGGCCGTGTCGCAGGGATGGAGCTGGGACAGTAAGTACCCGACACCCCTCTCTCCTGCTCTGCTGAGGCTCTTTCTTGGCTGAAACCACTCTGGAGCCAGAGGATGTGAACCCTGCGGCTGCAGTCCTTTCTCGGTGCGGAAAGCTGAGTGGAGGGGAGAGCGACTCTAAACAGCTATACGGCACTTTTCTCATGTGATATTGCCCTAAGAAGTAGCCTAGTAATTTGATTTCCTTCCTGGGGTCACCTGTCTCTAATCTTAGTCCCTACAGCTACTACGTGGGCACATTAACAGTACATCCAACCCCAATACCTCAACTCTGTCTGGACGTCTAGCCAGGGGTAGGTAGAGAGGGTACTGTTTGTGACTGTGAGTGTATGTGCATGTGTGTGCTCAGACGCGTATGTGTTATTATCTCAGTCTCTCCCAGAACATGCTCCCTTTACTCGCAGTCCTGGGTAGGAGCTCCCAGTGTCTCTGTGCCTCTGGCCTTGCAGATGTGCCCCACAGTGCAGCTAGTGGCCTCGTTTCTTTGAATTCTGCCTTGGTTCCCACCCACCTCTGCTTTTTCTTTCTTTACCTCCTTTCACACCTCTCACCCACCCCATCCTACTCTAGTACTGTTTCTCTTTGCTAGCCAACCACAAGCAATTGCTGCTGTCCTTGATAGGCCACTCAAAGGGGGTGGGGTCTGGGCAGGGTGGGCGCATCGAAGATGCTCAGAACTAAGTGAATCCCCCAGGGACAGCTGCAGAACTCCCCACTCTCTAATCCAATTTTTAATTGTCTGGTCTAACTTTGCTGGGAAATTGGATGAAGAAACTACCCAAGCTAAACCATCCTGGAGCTGAGGACCTGAGGAAGGGGGCAGAGCGAGGACTGCATGTGAGCAAACAAAGTTGACCTTGCTCTTTTGTCACCTATCTACAAACCAAGGGAGGCTAAGTTGAGGCTGAGTCCTATCAGATGCCCAGTAAGGGGTTCCAGGGTCAGCTGGGGCCGCTGAGGCTTAGGGACAAGAAAGCTTATCTGAAAAGGAAGGAGGCCAATGAGAGGGCTGTAGAAAACCCAGGGAGAAGGTAATGCCCTGAGAGAGGTGTAGCGAGCAGATGGGAATCATTTTGTAGAGCAGGAAACAATCTGTTGTAGGAATTATTATACCTCCAGAGGAAGAAAAGACTATTTAATTTTGAAGGGAGAAGGCAATTTGAATGTAAACAGATGAAGATGGCATCTGAAGGAGCATTTATTCTGTGCATAGCAAGGCCCTGAGAATGCAGGAGGACCCACATCCCACCAGGGGCAACCCCTGGGGCAAAGAAGCCTTTCTGGCTGAGGAAGGTGAGCATGTGGCAATGGTGTCCTTCCAGTACCGGCCAGGCACAGAGTCGGCCCCTGGCACACTGATGCCAAGTAGGTTGTGGGTGTTCAGTCAGTCACCTGACATCCAGACCAGATGCATCTTCATGCTCCTTCATTCAGACCTTCACTCACTCAGTTGTCTGACAAATATTTCATGGAACACCTTTACCCTGTGCTGAGCGTAGTGCTAGGCACTGAGAGAGATGGACGGAAAACAAGCCAGGGTGTTCACTACCAGGGAGCTGAGAGCAGGGAAGAGCACACCAAAAAACACATTCCCAAGTTCCCAATGCACCAAGGGACAGTGACAGAGAAGAGCTAATTGTGACTGGAAGAGTTAGAGGGGAGCTGAGGAAGACTCACCTAGAAATGGAGCGCTGAGGAAAGGAAGCAGGGGCTGAGAGGAGGAGGAGAATGAGAGAGGGTTTATTAGGCAGGTGCTCAGGAGCCAGTTCATGACCTTCCATTAAAAAGGAAATACATACATCATAAAGATTTGTTCCCTGGCCTTTTTGCTCAGTAGACATAGCATTAGCCAGGTGTATGGATGTCCTGGGTTTGATTCCTGGTCAGGGCACACAAGAGAAGCTACCATTTGCTTCTCTTCTCCTCCATCTCCCCCTTCTCACTCTTCCCCTTCTGCAGCAGTGGCTCCATTGGTTCAAGCATCAGCCCAAGGCAATGAGGATAGCTCAGTTGGTCTGAGCATGTCAGACTCAGGCACTAAAAATAGCTCAGCTGATTCGAGCATTGGCTCTAGACAGGGGTTGCCAGGTAGATCCCAGTTGGGGTGCACGTGGGAGTCTGTGTCACTATCTCCCCTCCTTTCACTCAAAAAAATATATAAATTTGCTAATCTGTCTTGTGACTCTGTCACAACAGAGGTTTTCTTTTGGAATTACTTAGTAAGATTGAATTTCTCTTTGATTTCCCATAGATAAGGATAAGTGATCCTGGGATCTATTTGGGTTCCTAACTTCTCATGGGGTTAGTCCTTGGACATCTGCTGAAAAGTGCACAGACCTGAGGAGTTGCTAACAGTGGATAGCTGCAAAAAAAATCCCTAAGTGAGGATTCCAAGTTGTCAAGCCAGAAGACCTGAGACTTTAACAGTGGCAGGTTAAATTGTGAAAACGCTTATATTGTTCCCGGTGAGAAGCTGAAAAGCTGATCCACTGAGCCACTAGGTTTGAGGCATCTCTTGAGTTGGAGGCCTCTGCTCTGTCTCCCCTTTCCAGCCTCACCCTTTGATTACACTCAGCCTTGTCTCCTGCACTTGGAGGTCTGCTTCTCCCAGAATGGGGCTCAGGGCGCCTCTCATTCTCAGCCCTTCCATCCTGTCATGATCCAATTCCCAGATTTTGCAAAGTACCTTCTGCTCTGGCAGACCTAGCAGAGTTCCAGATTCTATGTCTATTTAAGTTCAGGGGAGTCTGAACACAACAGAAATAACAGGTTCTGGAAAGCACTCGCTTTTTCTAGCTTGCCCTACCATTCTCTTCTTCACAGGACTGGACCTTCGGCCTTCCCAGTGTCGGTCACTACTGGCTCTTTGAGAACCTACCATTCTGGAACCTGCTCTCCCAGCCACAGGCTTAAGATAACCAGTGACTTCCGCAGAGAGAATTTAAAATTACAGTGTGCATATAGATCTTGTCACGCTGAGAATGAGCGGAACTGATGCCTCGTTTGCAAACAGCCCAAACTGCCTGCACACCATACATGAGCTGACAACCTGAAAGAGCTGTGACAAAACTGAGGACGCCAAGAGAGGCTCTTTAGAGAGCCGAAGCAACAGCAAGAATGTGAGAAGCCTGATTAACCCACTGAGGGCACATCTACATGTCCCCAAACAGTTGTGTGTGTCTTGTTCTCCTTGATGTCCCTTGGATGGTTCCTGGCACATGCAAGACACCGAGGATTTATTTTTTAGATGAGCAAATGAATACGTGAATACTTAGATTGACTTGTTTCAAACTACCTAAGGTTTTGACTACTCTGACTAGATAATTTAGGGTCATGAAGACCCAAGCACTGGATATTTAAATGCATCTGTATTTCAGAGGTAAGCATCTGGAGTTCACAAATTTCCTTGTTATTTGCACACTAGGAAGCTGTGCACAACTGAGCAGAAAAAGGGAAAAATATCTAGTACTTGTTGATAATCATGAGGGAAAGAGGAAATTGTGAAATTGTGGTGCGCGTGTGCGTGAGTGTGTAGCTGAGGACAGGGAAAAAGAGAAAGTTATTCAAAAATAAAATATTCAAATTTTAAATACTTTTCTTACTGAGGACTCCTCTGAACAGTTAGCTCCCTTGAAGAGGACCCCATCCTTTGCTGTTCACATTACCCACCAATCTTTAGGAGTCTGCTCTGAGTTTGTAGTTTGTGTTCAACTACGAAAGGTTGGTGTCCACCTTCCCAGCTCTGGGGCCTTCCATCCAGATACTGGGGCCTGCTCAGGGACAATGAGACCATTTAATTCCATGGCTCTCTCACTGCTAGGAAGAATGTCCTAACTGACCATGAGATGCTTACTGTCCCCTCCCAGGGATAATGATGTGTTGGGTAGTTTTATAACTAGAGCAAGATCTGCCGCTGAAAAAGTGGACACCCTGTCTGAGCCCCAGGGCTCGCTACCGGCCAATGGAGTAGTGATTCCACTTTAGCCTGGCGGGGCACCCAAGGTGCTGAGAAGAAAGTAGGCACCTAAAGCAGTATAAGAAAGGAAGAGAATGTTCCAGTGGACCCAGAACGGGTCTGGCTAGCAGCAAGGTATGGTGAATACCAGGGCAGCCTGCCAGCTTCACAGGGTTCTGCCTTCCGCCTCCCAGCTGATGCACAGGCCGGGAAAGCCAGGGCCGCCACAGGAAGCGGGGCGCTCCTGGGGCGTGGCTAACAGCGTGGTCCCGGCGCTCACAGGCATGCTGTCCCAGAAAGGGGAGATCAGGGAGCAAGCAGGAGGGCTGTAGCTAATGCGGTTAGAACAGGCCACGTTTGAAAAGTCTCTTCCTTTCCCCAAATCACAGACTTTCTCTAAACAGTGACATAAAGTTGTTTATATTTCCCAGCAAAAGATGAAATCTTTCACTGACCAGATTTGAAGACAAGCAGATTGTAAACTTTCTTTCTCTTCAAGTGGTGTTAGGGTGGGAGGGGATAGGATCATTCATAGAAATATACACAGACAGACAGACATAGCCGTGATAAATTAGTCTCTCTATGAAGCTTTTGACCACACGCATTAAATTAATTGGAAATCATTAGTCAGCCCTAATATCTGTTTATGTCCAAGTGAAAAAAGTGAGACTGGTAAGTTTCTGTTTTTCTGACATTTTAATAGCATGAAATAAAAATCCAGCAATGTAAGAGCAAATGCTGTGTTTCCTTTCACTGCGGGGCAGGGGAACGGGGAATAAAAATATAGCCCATACCCTTGTCAGTTAATAGATTTGAGTGGGATGGCCGGGCCAGAGAGTATCCTGTTACATGGAAAGAAACAGGCAGGGTTTCCAGTTTATTACTAATTCAGGGATCAACTTCATGGTTTGGGCTGATGTTTTCTTTTTCTTTCTATTTTCTTTTAATGGAAATGGAAGTCCTTTGTGCACAATCTCTCTAAACTTTTAGAATAGTCTAATTGTTCCTAAGTCACATGTTTCCTGTGGGGACACACGAAGGGCACTTCTAAACCCATAATCCAAGGTTATAAAAAGGCTCTAGGGCGACTGATCAAAGGTGAACTGTCCATTTACAACCTCTTTCAAGGCCCCTTCTCATCTCACTGCCGCTTTTATAGAAGTCTTTCTCTTTCGCTTCAACCCAGATCAAAGATTTGGATGTAAGGGGTCTCCCTACCCCCCACCAGGCAAGGAAGGAAGGGATTACCCAGGAATTAAATAAAACTTGGTGAAGTGGGTTTACCCACCTCCCCAGGGGTTGGAGCAAGGCCTGGAGCCGTTTTCTGACCAACTTCTATCGAGCAGAGCCAAACTAAGGCGAATAAACTCAGGGTGCTCTTTCTTTTCTTGCAGCAGAGAAGGTAAACTCTGTTTTCCTGCTCTCAGAAAAAAATTCTCCGATCTTTTTTTTTTTTCTTTACAGGGACAGAGAGAGTCAGAGAGAGGGATAGATAGGGACAGACAGACAGAAATGGAGAGAGATGAGAAGCATCAATCATCAGTTTTTCGTTGCGACACCTTAGTTGTTCATTGATTGCTTTCTCATATGTGCCTTGACCGCAGGCCTTCAGCAGACCGAGTAACCCCTAAGCTGGTGAACTTTTTTGCTCAAGCCAGATGATGAGCTGGCACTCAGGCTGGCGACCTTGGGGTCTCGAACCTGGGTCCTCTGCATCCCAGTCCAACGCTCTATCCACTGTGCCACCACCTGGTCAGGCAAATTCTCTGATCTTTTGTGCAGTTTTAGTTAATATCTACAATTGCTAAAATCATGTTTATTTATTGGTCAGTGACCTTCTCTTCCCTCCCACCCATAATAAACCCAAGCAACAGTCCCTACCCAGGGTGCTGGATGCTTCCCCTGAACCACAAGTCGGTGGCCTCAGTGAGAGGAAGGGAAAGTGGGAAGAAGCTGGAGGGCTTATTGCATTGATTCAGGCCACCAACTCACCCGGTTTGTAATTGGTTTTCAATACCACCCTCTACCCTTTTCTGGGCACATTTGGATCTGCTACAGATCTAGTGGCCGAGGTAAATTTCCTGGGAATGCTTCTCTGAGGGCTGGAACTGCCTCAGGCACTGGGAACTCAGCCCCTAATCCTGCAAAGAGACACCAGGAGGTGGGAGCGGGATGTCCTGAAGCTCCTCTTGCTCTGGGAACCACGGGCGGACTTCCCCCACTCCTGCTCCGCCCTGACCTGGCACACCGCAGGGTGGTTGGAGTGGAACTGCATGGCAGCGGTGCTGACAGGGTGGAACACATGGTTCCCAAAACCGTGGGGTCTTCTTGTTTGAAGGGACTTGAGAAATCATCTAAAATGCCGTGTAGTATAAAGGAATTCTACAGAGAGGCAGGACAAGCCTGGTTCACCCAGAGATACCCACCAAGCAAGATCCCGAAGCCAGATCTTCTAACTCAGGCCTACCCCACCACGCTGCCTTAGATCACAACACAGGATGCTCCCCAAAGGAGGTTGAACTCTTGGAGCATTTGGTCACTTGGGGACTGCTGGTTTGACTGGATGATCAGGGTTTAATGACAATGGGAATTGCTTTAGAAGATCTGCATCCCCAGCAGATGCTCCAAAATTGTCACTTCTAGGGAGACTTTAAAGGCATCTGGGGACTCTCTGCATTCTAGCCCTGCCAGTCTCTCCACCCTCAGTGCCCGATTCCCCAAGAAGAACCTCTATTCACGCCAAATCCATCTACTCACTGTTCCTGCTGCTTCCTCTCTTCCTCAGAATGCCTGGGGTGCATTCTGCCCTCCTCTTCACTTAAGCAATGCAATTCCTACTCATGCTTTAAGGCCAACCTTAAGTCTCACCCCTCTTCTTCCTCTACCACTCATCATCTATTCTAGACCCTTGCTCCTCAAAGCATGGGTACAAACCAGAAGCACCAGCCCCACGGCCTCACCCCAAAACTACTTAATCAGATTCTGCATTCTAACAAGATACCTTGATGATTTGCATGTACAATAAGGTGTGAGGTGCACTGCTTTTAACTAGTCGTTCTCACAGTGTGGTCCCAGGACCAGAAGCATCAGCATCACTTTGGGATTTGTTAGAAATGCAAATTATTGCCTGACCAGGCAGTGGCAGTGCAGTGGATAGAGCGTTGGACTGGGATGCAGAGGACCCAAGTTCGAGACACTGAGTTTGCCAGCTTGAGCGCGGGCTCATCTGGTTTGAGCAAAGCTCACCAGCTTGGACCCAAGGTCGCTGGCTTGAGCAAGGGGTCACTCGGTCTGCTGAAGGCCCACGGTCAAAGCACATATGAGAAAGCAATCAAAGAACAACTAAGGTGTCGCAACGAAAAACTAATGATTGGTGCTTCTTATTTCTCTCCGTTCCTGTCTGTCTGTCCCTATCTATCCTCCTCTCTGACTCTCTCTCTGACTCTGTTAAAAAAAAAAAAAAAAAAAGAAATGCAAATTCTTGAGCTCTACCTCCTGAATCAGAAACCTTAGGGATGTTATCCAGTAATCTGTGCTTTAACAAGCCTTCCATATGATGGTGATGTACATTCAAGTTCAAGAAACCATATACAATCCTCATTTTATTCAGGGGTTTCATGGGCATTTGACCATGGTTTACTGCCTTTATTGCTGTCTTGAAATTCTTGATTTCATCTTTGAATTTGTGCTTTGCAGGTGAAGTCTGATGAGACACTGGAGTGCACGCAGGAACAGAGGAGATGTGCACAATCTGCGTGTCCACTGCCAGCGCCTGCCCCGCACAGACAACGTTCACAGGCCTGTTGGTACAGAACTCCAGTGGACCTGCGTGGAGTTCAGCCAGACTCAGTGATGGTTTACAAGGTAAGTGTATTGCATCTATGGCTGAGTGATGTTCTCCCTCAGAACCACAACTTGCTTTGTACACAGAAGAAGGCAATGGTATTTTAAGAATCAGCAATGACCAAGGAGCTCTACCATACCCTTTCTTACTCATGTCACTTCTCTGTATTAGCTAATTACTTACGCTGAATATTATGACATAGAAAAAAAAGAAAAGACAAGACAACTCAAAGCTCCTTTGCCATTTGGTCCTCTCTTTCCCATTAATAAGCTGAAGGTAAAAAAAAGTGTTGGTAGAATGTGCACATGTCCAAAGGTTAAGTGATAACTCTTGAGTCCCTTTTGTGCAGTGTTAAGAATAAAATACATATAAATGTATGAAATACAAAATATGAATAGTATAATTTTAGTGACTCCCCATACAAGTTAAATGTTCTATTACATTTAAAACTGGCATTACATGCCCTGGCTGGTGGCAGAGTGGATAGAGCGTCATCCTGGAGAGCTGGGGTCACTGGCTCTAACCCGGGGTCACCTGCTGGAACAAGTTGATGCTTCTCTCTTTCTCTCTCTCTCCTCCACATACACATTTTCCTCCCTCTCAAAAATAAAAGCTGACATTATACAATATAAAGATGAAAAATAAAATTCATGTTAATAATTAATTATTTTATTTACTTAGAACACCATAACATAGCAAGTAAAAATCGTCATGACAGGACAAGAGAAATTGTAGAAGAAAGAAAAAAGTTTAATATTTTAGCACTTTTTTTTTTTTTTTACAGAGACAGAGAGAGGGATAGATAGGGACAGACAGATAGGAATGGAGAAAGATGAGAAGCATTAAGTCCATAATGGTGAAGTAGAAAGCAAAATAAGAATAAAGATATTCTGCTTTTTTCCTATCAATTGTAGGAAATTTTACAAAATGATATTTTTTTATGGTTTTCTTTTTTAAGTGTGCATTGTGTTAACTAGTTGTTTTAACAGACTGTATGATGGGTTTGGAAATGAATTGTATCTGTTCTTTCCCTGTCCTTTAGCACATCGTGAGAAGGGTCTTCCTGGCTAATCAGCTCCTGCTAACCCTTGAAACCTCAGTTTTATGTGGTTTTGCTTTCTTCTGACATTCTTGAAGGTTAGTGACATTCTTCTCTATACGTCCTTGATGTGGTGTGTCTCCTTGCGTCGTTGTGTGTATGCTCTGACAATCAGAGCTCGTTAGCAGCCATGCAGTTTTCTTTAGCTATCTCCTTTTTTTCTTCCTCCTCAGGATCATTCACAATTTTAGGTTCTGAATCTTATTTTTAGAGCCATCCTTTTTTAGCCATATTCCCTTTCACAGGTTCTCATGAGACCATCAGTTTTGAACTTTTTGCAGTCTGCTTTACTCAAGTCCTCAAGTCCAAAGATACACAACTAACTGTCCTGCTTTAATAGGATGGACACTCTCACAAACTCCCAAGAGGTTCACATCACTAACCGTTCTCTGCTGGCAGAATCAAGTCTGGAGTATCAGTTCCCTGTGCTACAACCTGTTCCTTTCAAGCGATGAAATCTTCAAGCAGGCTACTTACAAATTTACTAAATGCCCGACTTTTAAAAGAGCAGCCAGCAGACTCACAGACTTCCAAAAATGTCTACTTAAAAAAAAAGTCAACATTTGTCATCATATTTTGTCTCAGTGCTAGTTTTCCAAAAATGTCTGCAACATCTCCCATTCAATTCAATCTTCTTACTATGTGACTTTGACATATCTCCACTCAAGAGGTAGGATTTGTGTTCCCACCTCTTAAACGGGCAGGCTTGTGACGGTGGCAGAATGGATGCTATGTGAATCTGGAGTCTAGATCATAAAATGCGATACAGCTTTTACTTGCTTTTCTCTGGAGATGCTCACTCTTGGGACCTAACAGCCATGCTGTGAGGTAGACCAGACTAGGTCGTGTGGAGAAACCACACAGAGAAGCCTCATGTAAGTGTTCTGAACAACAGGCAGCGTGAGGGCTCAGCCAATAACCAGCAACAACAGCCACATGTAAGAGTGAAGAAGCCTCCCAAATCAGATGATTTGAGGCCCAGGTCATACCCAAACTTCATGTCTTCCCAACTGAGGTCCTAGACCAGGGGTCCCCAAACTTTTTACACAGGGGGTCAGTTCACTGACTCTCAGACCGTTGGAGGGCCGGACTATAAGAAAAAACTATGAACAAATCCCTATGCACACTGCACATATCTTATTTTAAAGTAAAAAAACAAAACGGGAACAAATACAATATTTAAAATGAAGAACAAGTAAATTTAAATCAACAAACTGACCAGTATTTCAATGGGAACTATGGGCCTGCTTTTGGCTAATGAGATGGTCAATGTGCTCCTCTCACTGACCACCAATGAAAGAGGTGCCCCTTCCAGGAGTGCGGCGGGGGGCGGATAAATGGCCTCAGGGGGCCGCATGTGGCCCGCGGGCCGTAATTTGAAGACCCCTGTCCTAGACGTTGTGAAGCAAAGACAAGCCATGTCTGCTTTGTACTGTCTGAATTCCTGACCCAAAGACACCATAAGAGAGAATGCAATGATGATTTATAAATCAATGGGTTTTGGAGATGATTTATAATGCAGTGATGGAGAACTTATGCAGTAATTAAAAGCACATTAACTAAGAAACAAAAATTAAGACTAATTAAGAATGCACCATCTAAAAAGAAATAAGAATATATCATCTCTCCCCTTCTTCTGACTGATCAGTCCTTTACTCCCATTCTAAAGAGCTCTCCTGTAATTCAGGTCCAGTCTCACCAGGTGGAGGTGAAGCCATGATACATAGTTCTAGGCATAGATTGCCTTCCCTTTTCTAAACCATAATTTTGTATGACATTTAATCTTGGTTATTAAAACAATTAGCTCTTCCCTGCTCAGTATCTTGTGTGCATTTAAGAAAGAGAAAAATTAAGAGATCTCTCACATACTTCTCTAGCTGCTAACACAACACAATCCTATCTCATTTCAGACCCCCTGCTAGAAAATGTTCCCTCCTATCTCAATTGATTGAGTCAGAGATCATTTGGTTGCAATGAACAGAACCCATTCAAGCTGGCTTACGCAAAAAAGAAAATTTATTAAAAATAGATGGATCTGGTGGAAAGCAAAGGCAGGAAACGAAGCCAGACTTCATAGGGACTGATGCCAGGAGCTGCAGAACTGATGAGAGCCAGGCTGGCTTGTCTCTCCAAAGCTCTTTCTCTCCGGAGCTATATTGTCTGTTATTTCTGACTCTTTTTTTTTTTTTTTTTTTTTTTCTGAAGCTGGAAACGGGGAGAGACAGTCAGACAGACTCCCGCATGCACCCGACCGGGATCCACCCGGCACGCCCACCAGGGGCGACGCTCTGCCCACCAGGGGGCGACGCTCTGCCCCTCCAGGGCATTGCTCTGCTGCGACCAGAGCCACTCTAGCGCCTGGGGCAGAGGCCAAGGAGCCATCCCCAGCGCCCGGGCCATCTTTGCTCCAATGGAGCCTTGGCTGCGGGAGGGGAAGAGAGAGACAGAGAGGAAGGGGGGGGTGGAGAAGCAAATGGGCACTTCTCCTATGTGCCCTGGCTGGGAATCGAACCCGGGTCCCCCGCATGCCAGGCCGACGCTCTACCGCTGAGCCAACCAGCCAGGGCCTGTTATTTCTGACTCTTAAGGCACATGCTTCATCTCTCTCTCTCTCTCTCTTTCTCCCTCCCTCTCTCTCTCTCTCTCTCCATCCCACCCTCCATTAAGCAGTTTAGCATATGGTTAAAGGCAATCTCTGAAGTCAAAATGCCTAGATTCAACTGCTAGCTCCATCATTTAGTTGCTTATGACCTTGGGCAAGCTCCTTAAGCTTCAGCTCTTTAGTTTCCCCATTTATAAAATGGGGATGCAGATAATAATGGCACTTGCCTCATAGGATTTGTGGGAGTTTAAGTGAATCAATAGACACAAAGTTCTTTGAACAGTGCCCGGCACTTTGCAAATATTTGTTTTTGTTATTATATTTCTCTGCTCACTTAACCATGTCCAAACATTGGTGCCCCAATCCCAACTTCATATTCAACTCAAAGTTCATGTGGGCCTAGAAGAAACCTACTATGTTTCTGAGACCCAATTCCATATTCCCAAGAGAGAGCATCTGAGTGATCCAGCTGGGGTCACAGGTCTACTCATGGTCAAATCAGCTGAGCAGAGGTAAGGGAGTAAGTGATGAGGGGTCTTATCAGGGACAAGGGGAGTAGATTCTCTGAGAAGGGGACATGGGTTTGTTCTCAGAAGAGGACTTCCAATCCAGTACTCCCACATATGTAACCCCTACATTTCCAACATGGCGGCTCTGGTGCTTTGAGCTGCAGCTCTAGTTCTCTGTTCAGCAGGAGTCGTTTATATTACTGACAGACCCATGGCATGAAGAAGGTGGCTTTCATTAGCCAAGAGGCACTCCGCTCCCTCCCATATTACTAGCTCTTCTCCTTCTGCCTGGCTCTGGTCCCCTGCATGCCAAAATATCTCTTCGCATAAGAAAACAGCTTTTACAAATCCTCACCTCATTTAGATGTCCCCCTCTGAAGTCATAGTGAATTTTCCCTCTCGCAAAGAGGACAAAAAGGAGGAATCACTTTAGATCCTTCCCATCTGGTATTGTGAGTTTAAGCTATCAAACATGTGGTGGTTATTTGCTTGCTGAGAGGCCCACTGGTAATGGAAACTTTGAGAAACAATACTTAACATTTTTTAACTCACCATAAAGAAAAACAAAATTAAACAATGCTGAACAGAAAGTTATTTGGTTTATCAAAAGTATGAGATTTAAGGAAATAACTGCACAAGTCTCCTTTCATTTCTATATATCATTCTAATCTCTATTAGATTTGGTCATTTGGGGTTAAATGCTCTGAAACTACATATTTCAAATCCTAATCTTCAGAACTATTTGAATGTCACGTAGAAATCAACAGCACCTCAAACCATGAGCAGAGCTCATTAGCGGTCCTCCCTGGGAGAGGCGGTGGCTGCATCTGCTTGCTCAGTGCCAGGCCAGCCTCCAAACTGGCATGGGCTGACCTTTCCCAGAGCTCACTTGTTCTCTTAAGGGTGATTCTTTCTGTAAAACCTCAGAAACCTGAGGTTGCAATGGCTGATATTCTGATCGTTTTGGGGTATTACCATTGAACCTCTTCCTATCTGAGCTTTGTGCCTTCTTAAGAGGATCCTTTCAAAAATAAAGAGGTTATTGTTGGTGAAAATGACCCATGGCTGATTATTAGCTCTTGCAAGGAGGTATAATGTTCCCATTAACTATAAATAAGAAGCTTGCTTACAACTTATGGTCCATATTCTCTATATCCAGTGTCCCCATTTCCTCTCTTTTGATTGACCCTTTAATGAGTTCACTGCTTCCTCAATATTTTTTTTCATGGAAATTGCTCCCTAGGCAAGGCTATCAGATTTATTTGCAGTTTGAGCCCAAGAAGCAAACTCTTTTACTTTACCTACTCCTAACTAGGAGCAGACAGAATTATCCTAATCTAATCTAATAGAGGCTTAGAAGAAAACAAGAAAAGTATGGCCTGCTATTAAATTATTGCTAAATAGTTAGTTAACTGTAGATGTCAGAAATAAAACATATAAATGCTTCAGAACATGTGTAGACAATTAACACAATTTACTCCAATATTAATTATAGGGTCACTATGCTCAATTCAGAAGCCTGGAAGAAGTATTATATTTTTTGCTGAATTTCCCTGACCAGCTTTTCCAAATAGGCCACCGAACTTCTCTTCAGCCCCTCACTTTATTTTAACTTTTGTATAGCACTTAGCACTCTCTGATATTTCATTGCTCTTATTTATAGTTTTTAAAAACTTATTTATTGTTTACATTGTCTACCAGAATATAGGGCAGGCAGAGACCTTTTTTGTCTCTTTCTCACCACTGTATTTTTTAATGCCTAGAACAAAGCCTAGTATATAATAGGCATTCAAAAAATATTTGTCACATTAATGTTCCCGTCCAGGGTCTCCCAGCTTTAAAGAATGCATTGTCGCCCTGGCTGGATAGCTTCATTAGTTAGAGCATCATCCTGCAGTGCTGAGGCTGCTGGTTCGATCCCTAGTCAGGGAACATACAGGAACAGAATCGATGTTCCTCTCTCTCTCTCTCTCTCTTGCTAAAAACATCTAACAACAGCAGCAAAAAGAATGCATTGTCTACCTTCCTGGATCCTCCTTGGTATGGAACCCTGTCAGCTCTCCATACTCCACATCTGTGGAGCTATAGCTGTTGTTGTAGCTGTAGCTGTTGCTGCTGCTGGCAATGGTAAAGGTGGCTAGGTGGTCAGTTTTCTGGAGAAAAGGAGAGGTAACCTCTAGAGGATTCCATAGGCTAATTCCATCTTCAAAAGTCATATTTCTTCCTTGGGGCAAACTAAAAGAGTCCAGTTTTGCCATAGACTTAGTTTCTCCTTAGAAATCAGTCAGGCACGTAGAGTGCAAATCCATGCAGCAGCCTATTAGTTGCACTGAATTCCAGGAAACACCAGGAATCAGGCTTAACATGTAGTGAGCAGTTAAAACTGCAATTCTAGCAGCAGAGAGCACAAAATGGAACTAGTTTCTCCCCCCAAACCTCCATATTCTTTTTTTTTTAATTTTATTATAAGTTTTATTTCAGTCAAGACACTCACAAATCCACGAGATAAATCCTCTTTCTTAGGCTTCTCCTGAGATGAAGGTGTAAAGTCTTAAGTTTTAGGTCCTACTGAGGATTTGAGATGCACATCTTAAATCTTTGGCCCTTTTTTTGTATTCAAACTCTTATTGTTCCATATTTATAATTGAAACAAGAACACACTCAACTTTAAGTAATTTTGTAAATGATCAAGCTCTTGCTATTACCCCAAATGCTCAAATTCAAAGATTATTTAACCCATACAATCTAACAGGTGTAGCGATAAATAATATTAAGTACTTCTTAAAGTGTGTTTTATGAACTTCTTGTACGGAATCATCTTGAGATGCATGTTAAGACCACACCCTACAACTACTAAGATACTTTGAGAAAAAAACTGGGATCTGAGTCGAGTCTGGGAATCAAAGAAGCTGCCCAGATGAGTAGACATATACAAATGTAGTCTCCTACAGCTTCCTAATTCAGCTATTTCAAGATGTTTATCAAAATAAAAGTTCACATTTATTAAAGTTGTGATTTTATTCATAACAAAAACAATTTATTTCTACATGTATGTATATACAAGTTATATTCATCTTTGCATAAAAATACAAAAATATTTATGTACAAAAATATTAAAACACAGAGACAAATATTACAAATAAAAAAACAAACAGGATTTCAGAAAGGACACCTAGAAATACACACACTGAAACAAACCTCCATATTCTTGAACCTGATCTTGAAATCGTAGTCATCGATGAGTTCTACCCCTCTCACCTTGTGCCTCCTCCACTGGACGCACGTCCTCTGCGCACCCTCTGGCCTCAGCAGTTACACTGCTCTTCTCAAGCTCTGACAACTTCCTGTTGCAGGTCAGTTGCTTATTTACGTATATCGCCATTTATAGAACATTAGTTCCGTGTGGCCAGAGATCATTCCTGATCATTTTTCTCCCCTTCCTTCAGCATGGTGACTTTCATGTAGTAGGAATCAAAAACTATATGCTGTCTGCCTTACCTCATGTCTTCCTAAGCAAGAATGTTAATCTAAAGACTGGAAATCATACATAAATACAAAACATGGAGGAGATATTTAGGGAATGGTAAAGCAGTGCATTTCTGTCTTTACTTCTAGGCAGTCTTTCAGCTCCCATGTCAGAAGCCCAGCCTGAGAACCTTGATTCTAATTCCTTCCACAGTGCAGAGCAGGGCCCCATTTAACACATGGTGGCTAGGCCGTGAGGGCCACTGCCCTGGGAAGATGGAGGACGGTGGGGGATATAACATAAGAGGAAGTGGAGATCTGCTTCCGGGGGCACTGGGAGAAGGAAAAGAGACAAAAATTGGGGAAGGAAATAATCAGGTTGGAAGTTTATATAGTTTACCCGACTCCCTAAGTTTGAAATCTGGGAAGGTGGGGATTCTAGATAGCTTTCAGGGAAATCCAAAAGCAAAGATTATTTTATGTGCAGTCATTCCCTGGTGGCACTCTGTGAGTAAGTCAGTTTGCTGCACCCTATTACTAACAGGAGGTGGCCATGTTAGAGATAAAAATGGCCACTTCAAAAAAATGGCTCAGCGCTCCCAGGCCTCACTCAAGGCTCCTGTTACGGAAGGGCCTGTGAGTTCCCATATGCCCCTTAGGAAAGAGAAATGGTAGCCGAGGTACAAGCCAGTGGGCATGGCAGCAGCCTCTGTGGTGAGGGACAGAGTGAGTCTACATTAGGGGCCTTAGGTGGGTGGAGGAAGTGGCTGAGACTCAGAGGCTGTGAGCCAGCAAGCGAGGTACCCCAACCCTGAATGAACCACAAGGCTCTCTTTGGAAACCAGAAACTGGTCAGATACCTGGCTGGCAATAGGAGCCCGCAGGGCTTGCGGCCAGCACAGGACAAGCAAGAGGTCCAAGGCCACTCCCCATACACCTGCCACCATCATGGAGTAGGACAGGGAGAACGGGGAAAACAGAACTTCTGAGTACTTATCCCAGTGAGCCTCTCAAAACTGGAAGAGACTGAGCTACTATTGATTGGCAAGTTTCCATTATCTTTACTCCCATTACACACCAGGGACAAGACTGATGAGGAAGATTAGATCATAGGAAAAAAAAACCCCAAAAACATTTTCTCCTCACCTCTGAGTGGTTGTGTAAAGATTTTCAAATGTTTTATACATATTTATCAAGTATTTACTCTCTCTTTATCAATGGAAAAAAATTTTAAATAAATAAATAATTTGAAAAACACATCGCATGAAATATGCAAAAAGATGCACATTAAATCCATGATAGAAGGGATGCACATAGAAAAAAGGGAATGAATAACTAAAATAAGAGCAGGGGCTGGAACAGGCCAAAGTGCCTCTGTACTTGAGATCCACACACAAGAGTGGAGGTGGCACCCAAGTGGGCTCTCCCTAAGAACAATGTCTTTCCTTGTGAGATCCAAGAATATGTGAAATAAGCAAGCGCTCTACATTCTGTTCCTACTCTGGAGTTGCCCTAATCCTCCACGAAAAAAATCTGCATGTGCTGGTGTGTGATCTTACGGAGGCTGAAGGACCAGTGGGTCAAGAGAAGGGGGGCCTCTTTCATTCAGTTGCCTGTTAGATGCCAGGCAGACTTTGGCTCAGAATCCCAGCTGTCTCTGGGATTATAGCGGGGCAGCCCACAATGAGACAGAAACAGTAGAAAGAAGTGCTGCTATCCACAGGGGAGGGTTCATGCCCTAAACACTGAGGGAAGCAGCACTCAGAAAACTGTTGGGGTGCATGTTACTACCAAATTGCAGATAAGTAAACTGAGGCTCAGGGATGTTATTAGCACCATATTCTAAATAGCTGAGCCAACTTACCAGCTGCAAGACTTAGAAAGTTTAGGCAGTTTTCCTGAGGTCACACAGCTAATAAGAGGCAGAGGTAGGATTTAAATCTAGGTATGTGAGACTCTAAACTTTGAGCTTTTAATCACCATGTTATAATACATCCAACGTAAGTCTTTGTGCCTCATGCACACGCAAGCACACACACTCTTACATAGGCATGTTACCAAGGTTACATATCAAGAAACAAATTTATGCTTTGAGAGTTTCTTCCAACCTGGGCCCTCGGGGGTACCATGCAGAGGAGTTTCTCAGGGGGAAGAAAGGTCATTAGAGATGGCTGCAGGATTCCTCACGTAAAACCAACAAGAATGGCAAGGCACAGACAGGAGGGAAGTGGAGCAGAGCTGAGAAAATGGGCAGAGTTTCCCAGTGTGTAATGTGGCTTTAGAAATAGCGATAGAGTCTGACCAGGTGGTGGCGCAGTGGATAGAGCATTGGACTGGGATGCGGAGGACCCAGGTTCGAGACCCCGAGGTAGCCAGCCTGAGCGTGGGCTCATCTGGCTTGAGCAAAAAGCTCAAGCTTGGACCCAAGGTCGCTGGCTTGAGCAAGGGGTTACTCAGTCTGCTGAAGGCCCATGTTCAAGGCACATATGAGAAAGCAATCAATGAACAACTAAGGTGTCGCAACGAAAAACTGATGATTGATGCTTCTCATCTCTCTCCATTCCTGTCTGTCTGTCCCTGTCTGTCCCTCTCTCTGACTCTCTCTCTGTCCCTGTAAAAAAAGAAAAAAAGAAAAAAGAAATAGCAACTGAAAACAGATCAGAAGAATGCTTTATAGCAAACAAGCCCTTGTGTGTAATTTCATCTGAGGCCAAGATAAAGAGATAAAAATAAAAAAGATATATCATCCAAGTAGTTCTGATGCACTAATCATCCTGAAGCACATCTTGTGGTGGATGAGGATGGTGGAAGAGATGGGAAGATTTCAGGGTCTGAAGGGATATTTAGCAGTTCTCTTCAGTAAACTCTTCAATGGACACTGGAGAAAACAGTGACTTGCAGCAGGCCACAGAAGGACAGGAACCTAGGCCTCTGAGTCCCTGGCCAGTGCTTGCCCACCTGTGTCACATCGTGGTCCTTCTCAAGTCAGCTTGGAGGGACCACACCCTCTGACCACCAACGACTCTGCTCCTTCTCCCTCCAGCATTTCCCCTCTTTCCAGGAGATGACTGCTTCTGAGGGAAAAGGAGAGAGGCAGGGAGGCCAAAGGAAGACTTTCAGGATGGGGAGGCAAGTGGTCAGGGGTAAAATTCTGGACAGATGTGCAATGTGGCCATGGCTGACCTCCCTCCATGCACCTCCTTTTCCAGCATTTTTCTTATATCCTTGCATTCCTCCCCAACCCTTCTAAAGCCTGCCACTCTGTGTGTGTGTGTGTGTGTGTGTGTGTGTGTATGACAGAGACAGAGAGAGAAGGACAGAAAGAGGGACAGATAGGGACAGACAGGAAGGGAGAGAGATGAGAAGCATCAATTCTTTGTTGCAGCACCTTAGTTGTTCATCGATTGCCTTCTCATATGTGCCTTGCCCAGGGGGCTACAGCAGAGCCAGTGACCCCTTGCTCAAGCCAGGGACCATGGGGTCATGCCTATGATCCCACACTCAAGCTGGATGAGCTCGCACTCAAACCTGTGACCTCAGAGTATTGAACCTGGGTCCTCTGCATCCTAGTTTGTCACTCGATCCACTGTACCACTGCCTGGCCAGGCCCACCACTCTTTCTTTTTAAACCTGGGGTGAGGGGCCATGCCCTTAATCTTTAAAATTCTAGATGGTTTATTTTTCAGAGAAAGCCCTGGACCCTGATGTAACCACAGCAGGGCCTCCCTCCACAGGAGAATCAAAGCTGTCACAACACATTTTCTTTCTTTCCACCAAAGCAAGAGACACTCCCTAAACACAAAAGACACTTAGAATACTGTCTCCTTGTGGAATTTCATTACCACCATGAGTTGCTCTCCTCCTCAGCAGTGGCAGCTTTGCCTCACTGCTGCTAGAGAAGACAGACGTAGAATTCCAACTCTTTTTTTTTTTTTTTTTTTTTTAATATATAATTTTATTTTTTTAATGGGGTGACATCAATAAATCAGGATACATATATTCAAAGATAACAAGTCCAGGTTATCTTGTCGTTCAATTATGTTGCATACCCACCACCCAAAGTCAGATTGTCCTCTGTCACCTTCTATCTTGTTTTCTTTGTGCCCCTCCCCACCCCCTATCCCTCTCCCATTCCCCCCTCCCCCTCCCCCCCCCCCCTAACCACCACACTCTTGTAAATGTCTCTTAGTTTCACTATTATGTCCCACCTACGTATGGGAATTCCAACTCTTATCCAGCTGGGCGGGAGCCATTCCCACAGGTGCACAGTGGGAGGTAAGGTGAGTGGCCAGCTACACAGTTTCAGAGGCTCTGAGCCCCCAAAACACAACTACCACTCATTAACTGACCTCTCAAGTCCACCATCAGAGTTGTAACTCCTTAGCTTTGGAGTTTATTGGACAGTCAAAATTTATATTTTCCTGGAAGGGATGATAGCTACGCCCAGCCATTTGCAACTTAGTATAATTTATTTTTCAGCTCACTCTCCAAAAGCATTTTTAGAGCAAGAGTGAAACCAGATGGCCAAGGAAGGAAAGACGTGGAGGGAGACGAGGGCCCCCAAATTAGAAGGATAAGAAAGGCCCAAGAGGAGGCTGGGGCATGGAAGCAGTGGAGCTTAGTGTGGGCCCAGGTCAGCGGCACCAGCTTCACCTGGATCCAGAATTAGACAAGCAGCTTTTAGGGTCGCATCTCAGACCTACTGAACCAGAAGCTCAGGGTGTGGGGCCCAGAAGCCTGTGGAGACAAACCCACAGGTGACTCTGATGCATGGTCAAGTTTGAGAACAACTGGCTGGCGATCTCTGTCCTGTGTGGCAGGCCCAGCCCCATCCCTCCGCTCACCAGGCTCCTTTCTGTGATTCGCCTTCTTCCCCTCCGCCCTGCGAGAGCGAGGCACGAGAAACCACTGCCCGTGGCTAAGGCAGTGTTTGGCTCACTGTAAAGCTCTGCAGCCATAGGAGGTAGGATGGTGACAGAGGGCAGGACCGCCCTCGGCCTGAAGGGCAAAGTGCTTGGGGTGGAGGCTGGGGAACTGTTGAGGAAATTTGCTGAGTGAAAGTGAGCTATCAGTTGGAAAAGTTCCCCAGAGCGGCCATCTGGGCATCTGAGACACTCAAGCGGAGATGGTGCTGAGTGAGGAGGTGGAAATAAAGAGACAGAAGCAGGCTGAAGAGGGCTCAAGCTCTGACTGGGGCTCCATAAGGTGTGGGTTCTGGGCCATGAGGCACGACAGGGCTTACCTCCTTTCTTCTCACAGCATGTTTTCTTTTGAGTCAGTATGTGTGCTCAAGATGCACCTCTCAGGCCAGTTCATCCTGGTTACCACGCAACACCCAGTTCCCAGCTCCCGTGCCTGCCAGGCAACCCTGTGGCAGAGGCCAAGAGGAGCCCCAGGGAATCTAAAGTGAAGCTCAGGGGTATCCTCCTCAAGCTGGATATCTTTAAGTCACCTTCCCTGCTCTATTTTCCTTCATAGCACTTGTCAGTCGCTGAAATACTGTGTGTGTGTGTGTGTGTGTGTGTGTGTGTGTGTGTGTGTGTGTGTGTGTGTGTGTTTTCTTCCACTAGAATGTGAGCCCCATGAGGGCAGTGTAAGATAATGGGAAAAGGCCAGACCCGGGAACTTTGGCTAGGACCACCCACAACCAAGCGCTCCAAAAGAAATTTCCCAGGAGCCCTTTGGAAAAGAGTGACACCTCCGTCAGCCAGTGAGATTTCACTACGTCATATTAGCTCAACCACCCTAGGGACCCTTTAAATATCTCTCACATGGGTCACACCTTCCGACTCCCCTAGCCTCTATCCCTGGGGCTGGGCGTTGGGCGGGATGCACGCTGTACTCAGTAAAACCCTTTACTATTCCACACTTCGTGGCTCCAGCCTCTTCCTTCCTTCTCGGTGGGGAAAAATACCTTACAGGCAGGAATTTTTTTTTTTAACTACTGCTAAATCTCCAGGGCCTAGGACAATGCCTGGCCCACAGTAGTCATTCAATACATATCTGTTGGGGGGGAAAAAATGAATGAATCTGATATTTGTTCAAATCTTAAATTTTACTCCATGATCTCTCCATATTTGTTTTTAATATAAAAATGATTTCCTTTCAAATGCTTGAGTGTACCCCACTCATATTTCAGGCTGGGACCTACTCCTAATTTAGAGCTCTCTTTCCTCCTTTTGCCAACTTGTATTATGATTTTACCTTTGCCACCCAGCTTAGTGTATCCCAAGGTTCTCTTTACCAGGCCACAGTCACAGAGCTCCAGGGAAAAGCAACCTGGTCTCAACTCTCCAGGCAGAGGAGAACAGAAGCTCCATCTCCACACATGCTGCAAATGGCTTTTTCCAGTCTACCTGAATCATTACCAGCTAGAAGCAGCAGTCATTGGGACTTGGACATGAGCTGCAAAGTATAGAATGGTGACAACAATTCCAGTGCCATGCGGACTTTTCCTGTGGGGAACTTTCCTGGACTCCTGCTCCCTGTGACAGATCCTAACAGACTGAACTGTGGTTGGGTTGCATTTTTCAGGGATTTGGCATGGTGATGGGGCCAACTTGGACTTGGGGAACATGTTAAGGACACTACTCTTTTAGGGATTCTTGCTGTATTGGCCAAGAGTTTGCTTAAAGGCTTTTAATCACTGTAAAAAAAATAGAGGACTGGATGAAGAAGATGGGGCACATATACACCATGGTATACTATTCAGCTAGGAGAAATGGTGACATCGGATCACTTATAGCGGAATGGTGGAGTCTTGGTAGCATTGTGCGGGGTGAAATAAGCGAATCAGAAAAAAACAGGAACTGCAGGATTCCATACATTGGTGGGACATAAAAGCGAGACTAAGAGGCATGGACAGGAGTGTGGTGGCTATGGGGGGTGGGGGGAGGGAAGGAGGGAGAGGGGGAGGGGGAGGGGTACAGAAATGCTTGAGTGTAAATCGATGCTTCCTGCCATCCATGAAGCTGGGGCATCAGAGGCCTGCACACACCACAGCTCATACTCCGCCACAGAGAGAAGCTTTCCTTACCATCAGACAGTCAGGAAGAGAGGTCAGGACCGTGAGGGTCAGGGCCTCTTTGTGAAGAGGGAGGCAGTTTATAAAGGCTCTGTCTCTGTGCTTCACCAGATCAATGTTTCTGGAAGGTGGAAGTACAGGAAAGTTATAACCAAGTGACAAGACAATGTACACAAACCTGTCTGTCCAGTACCTGACATACAGTGGACACCCAATAAGGTGAGAACAATCTCTATTTGCATTGAACTCCAGTGAAATCTTGATGAATGAGACACTCAGGGAACAGTCCTTGCAAGACTCCCTGACCCCAGAAACAGGGTCTTTAGGCCCTTTGTTTCCCTAGTACTTTGTACAGTATGTGTCTAGAAGGCCTTAAATGAATAATTGATGAACGAAAAATAAATTATTGTTACCATTGATTTTTCTGGATATTACATTTCAGGCTTTGTGGCTGAAAATTATTCTCAAATGAATCCAGCCACATTTCTACATTAGCAAAAAAAGGGTAATAAGCTTCCTTATATCTTCCTAAGGTCTTGCAAATACAGTAGTCATCAGCAAGTGCCCTGACTATCCTGATGACATGTCATTGTGGGAGGCTGTGGGAGGAATGAATACAAAAGGGGTAAGAGATTGAATTATTTTAACCCCGAGGAATCATGAAGCACTGAAAGAATTCCCTGATATCTTTTTCCTTGAATCTCAGGGTTAGTGCTCATAAAGGACTAAGACCACCCAGTGTGGGAGACTGCAAGCTGACAAAAGTCCTCACAGTTTAGGGCTTAAGCCAAAGTGCTCGGCTCTTCCCCACAACCTCTGATTGTTTGACTAAGTTGGTAAAGGCAGTTTACCTGCCCTTCCCCACACCACCACGTTAGCTGTAATGCTGATGGTTTCTACTCCTCCCGTCCCCCATGTCCCTCGGAGAGACTGGAGGCAGTTTTCTTTTTACCCTTTGCTTTGGGAAGATAAGCTGTTATGCATGGTGCGGGTTCTCTGCACTTGGGAGAATTCTTGGTTTGCCTCAGAAATGTGACTTTGTATCTGAGCTCTTTTTGTTTTGTAGATGGCTTTGCTCTCTGTGTTATAAAGTGATTGGGGGTGCAGGCTCTCTCTCGCAGACCATCAATCATATCAGTCTTGGCAATGAGTCCTCCTGATTCTGTCCTTTTTCTTTCTGTGTTTATTTTCTAATCCTTCGTCTTTCCTGCTCGAGACCCGCAAAATTACGAGTTGTGCTAGCTTGCGACAAACCAGCCCCAATAACCTAAATTGACAAATGGAAAAACCAAGGCTGAGAAAGAGGAAGGGGCTTCCTCAAGGTCCCCAGTGTGTGAAGAGCATCATCAGAACTGGAACCTTGACTTCTTCACCCACTTTAACACTCTCTCTATTTTGTAGATTTGTCTCTATCTCAGAGTAGAAAGCAGAAAAAAATAATGATTAATTCATATATAAAGTCTATATTAAGGGAAGGATAGCAATTTATCAACAAGGATATTTTTATTGAAATCTTACTTTTTACTTAATACTGTCTTAGCTACTGCAGAGTATAAAGCAAACACAAAATTGTGCGCAATGGTGACAATGTAAGAACATCCAATCCTGTAGAAAATTTTTATAAAAATTTAACAGTTTATTTGAGCCAAAACAGAGGATATACCTGGAAGGAAGGTCTCAACAAACTGAGAAAAATGATTCTCAGAACTGCCGTTCAACAGTTCACAGCTTCTTTTAAGCATTTTGAATTCAGAAAGGAATATAAGGAAGATTACGTAAAGGTGGCAGGAAGCAAGGATTAGATTACGTGATTGATGATGTGCTCTTTTAAGGGTGGTTTGTTTCTGAGAAGAGGCATCTCAAAGGTGTGTTAACTTAGATGCACATAAACAATGGGCGGGACTTGCTTAAAGCAAAGATAAACCTTTTACTAAAGAAGTTATATGGCCAGAGCATGACTACCCACCATGACCTGCCCAGTTAGGAATTTATGATTAGATCACCCTGTGAAATTACTTTCCTTAGAACCCCTTTTTTTCATCCATGGTGATGATGATGATGATGATGATGATAGTGAGTTTTGATTTTTGAGTATTTGTTTTATACAAGAATCGGGTGCTTTGCATGTATTACCACAAGTAATTCTCATAACTGCCTTATAAAATAGACTCCTATGTCAGGCCTCCTTCAATTTCTCATGACAGAACCCAATTAAAAACAAGCTTTAAGAGTATGGGTGGGAATGAGATATCACCTCACACCAGTCAGAATGGCGTTCATCAACAAAGCAACACAGAATAAGTGCTGGTGAGGATGTGGAGAAAAGGGAACCCTCCTGCACTGCTGGTGGGAATGCAGACTGGTACAGCCTCTATGGAAAACAGTATGGAGATTCCTCAAAAAATTAAAAATCGAACTGCCTTTGACCCAGCTATCCCACTTTTAGGAATATACCCCAAGAACACCATAGCACCGTTTGAAAAGAAGAAATGCACCCCCATGTTTATGGCAACATTGTTCACAATAGCGAAGATCTGGAAACAGCCCAAGAGTCCGTTAGAGGACGAGTGGATTAAAAAGCTTTGGTACATATATACTATGGAATACTACTCAGCCATAAGAAATGATGACATCGGATCATTTACAACAACATGGATGGACCTTGATAACATTATACTGAGCGAAATAAGTAAATCAGAAAAAACTAAGAACTATATGATTCCATACATAGGTGGGACATAAAAATGAGACTCAGAGACCTGGACAAGAGTGTGGGGGTTATGGAGTAGGGGGGGAAGAGAGGGAGGGGTTTGGGGAGGGGAGGGGCACAAAGAAAACCAGTTAGAAGGTGACGGAAGACAATTGGACTTTGGGTAATGGGAATGCAGCATAAGCAAATGTCAAAATAACCTAGAGCTGTTTTCTCTGAACATATGTACCCTGATTAATCAATGTCACCCCATTAAAATCAATTTTAAAAAAAGAGTATGGGTGGGGACATTATTTGCATACATAAATAAAAATACCAGGAGTTGTCTGCTTCTGGCTAGGCTGGACCCATGTGCTCAAACAACATTGTCAGAATATTTCTCTCTTACTATCTTCTCTGTGTTAGCTTTAGTTTCTAGTTTTTTCTTTCCATGTGATGAAAAGGATGCTTACCATTAACCCTGGCTCCCAGGAGCCTTATACAGTGATGCCTCGGTTTTCGTCAATAGTCGCTGAAAATGATCAGCAAAATCCAAAACCAACAAAAACCGAGGCAATTATTTCCATATGAATCAATGTAAATCCAATTAATTTGTTCTAGACACTTCAAAATACATACCAAAAACACATTTTATAGAGAATAAATGTAGCATTTAATACTAAAAACAATAAATTAATATAAAATGAGTATAAAAGACTAATGTAAAGAATAAATGAACATTTAACATGGCATTATTAGCAAGGGAAACACAACAGGGACAATGAGATTTGAGCACATGTGATTTTATCTTATGTGCATTACATACATTCTGAAACTGAAAAACACAAAATAAACACATTACACCAAATACTGTATACGCAGTAATCACTTACATGTAATTGTAGTATTAGCACTCACAATCAATTAAAAAAGCACAAAAACACTGGAAAGCAATGGAATTGTTTGGCTAGATGCATGGCGTGATGCTCACACAACGAGAAACAATGCCACTCTGAGCAGAACATGGAGTCGCCCTTTGTTTTCACAAAACTAGCAGTGAGGTCAAGTGGGCACGCCAACGAAATCCAAGCAACCAATTGAAAACCGAGATAAAGTTTTCATGGAAAAAAATCAATGAAAACCGAAAGCAACGATAACTGAAGTCAACGAAAACTGAAGTATTGTTGTATCTTATAATTTCAGAAGGAGAGAGTCCTGTTCTGACTCAACATCCACATTAGTCCTCCTCAAGACCTTGACTGAGTCTCTTTGGGTCATGTGAGAACATCAGCACCAGTCATTACGTCTAGAAGAATGGTATATTTTGACCACACCATATCTCCATAGGGTGGGGAGAGGAGAGTTTCTTTTATTGATGGAATGGAGGAGGGGCAATTGATAACACCATTTGGAGACTTGGGGAAAGAAACCAAGCAATTGCCCATGGCTACAGCACCTGTTAGAGGCAGAGCTGGGACAGAAATTCAAAATATTTACCTCCAAAGCCTATGCTTTTTCATTTTTCCTGTGTTTGGGCATTATTTTTTGGAGGCAGGAGAAGGAGAGATAATTCACATACCTTAAAATGAACCATTTTAGCCTGACCTGTGGTGGTGCAGTGGATGGAGCATTGACCTGGTCACCGGTTTGAAATCCCGCACTTGCCCGGTCAAGGCACATACCAGAAGCAACTACAGTTGATGCTTCCTGTTCTTCCCCACTTTCTCTCTCTCTCTCTCCTCTAAAATCAATAAAGAAAATCTTTAAAAAAAATTAATTCACCATTTTAAAAGTGTACAATTCAGTGAAAAGCTTATTTTAATCATCAGGTCAGGTGTTCTTAACTGTGGTGTGATCACAGCTCAGTTGTGAAGTATGTGGTTAGCAATTCGTTGCTATTAATGGTTGAATTACCAAAATTATTGAACGATCTACTTTTAAAAACAGAAATAAAAATCAATTAAAAATTACCACTCTGGCCCTGGCCGGGTGGCTCAGCGGTAGAGCGTCGGCCTGGCATGCGGGGGACCCGGGTTCGATTCCCGGCCAGGGCACATAGGAGAGGCGCCCATTTGCTTCTCCACCCCCCCTTCCTCTCTGTCTCTCTCTTCCCCTCCTGCAGCCGAGGCTCCATTGGAGCAAAGATGGCCCGGGTGCTGGAGATGGCTCCTTGGCCTCTGCCCCAGGCACTAGAATGGCTCTGGTCACAACAGAGCAACCCCACAGAGGGGCAGAGCATTGCCCCCTGGTGGGCAGAGCATAGCCCCTGGTGGGCGTGCCGGGTGGATCCCGGTAGGGCGCATGCAGGAGTCTGTCTGCCTGTCTCTCCCTGTTTCCAGCTTCAGAAAAATACAAAAAAAAAAAAAATTACCACTCTGGGAGGATGACGTCAGAGTAATGGCGGGGTAGGAAGCAATACCGATAAATCTCCCCCAAAACTCAACAAGATCTTCAACCAGAAACAGAAAACCTATCCTTGGAGCCTCCAGATGTTTCGCAATACACCCGAAGGTATGGTCGAGCGAAAAATTGGCTAAATATATAACCAAACCCCGAAGGAAATAGGGAGTAAGAAATGCTCCGCCTTCCTCACTAACCTAAACAGGGCAGCTTTCTCTGGGATCTGTGAATATAGAAACTGAGGCGGGCAAAGGGGGTGAATAGATCCAGGCCGTGGCACAAACGGCCGAACCAGGCTGTGGCACGGAGATCCAAGCCGAGGAAAAACTGATCCTGTGGCAACCCGGGCAATACAAGCTAACACTCGCGCCAAACCCAAACAAAGAAAGACAAGCGGGGCGGCCATTTTACCCGATCTCCTGGTCGGCGCGCGCAGATAGTGGGCGAGAGATTTCTTCCTAAGCCCCAGGAGTGGGTGCCCGTGTTACCCCACATAGAGGCAGAGTCAGAGGCCTTTGTGTGGGCCGAAAGTGGAATCTCTGGGCAGCCCCAGCGCCCTGGGAAAGCCGCGCACGGGAGGGAGCGAGAACTAATTCCAACGGTGGAACTTTTCCGTGCTGGTGGGGGTTTCACTCAGAGGGAAACGCGGCCGGCCTCATATCCTGGTCTGCACGCACAGATAGTGAGCGAGAGATTCCTCTGAGTGCCTCGGCAGTGCACGCCCGTGTTATCGCACAGAGGGGCAGAGTCAGGGGCCTTTGTGTGGGCCAAAGCGGAATCTCGGGCCGCCCCAGCGCCTTGCAAAAGCTGCGCACGGAGACAGAGCGAGAGCCAATTCCAACGCTGCAACTTTTACCATGCGGTTGGGGGTTTCACTCAGAGCGTGAGACTGCTGGCCGGATATCCTGGTCTGTGCGCACAGATAGTGAGCGAGAGTTTCCTCCAAGCGCCCCGGAAGTGGGCGCCCGCCTGTGTTACCGGACAGAGTGGCAGAGCCAGAGGTCTTTGAGTGGGCAGAAACCCCGCCTGATTATGCTAGCAGCTCTGACTGACTGAGCCTTACCCAGAGCCCTGTGCTGAGTGGAAATAGAGTGGGGAGTTGCCAGCTCTTTGAGCCTCTTACTATCCAGGCAGAGGCAGCAGCAACCCCATAGCTGGATTATCAGGCTACTAATTGAGGAAGGAAAGACTAGGAGAAAGGCTCCAGGAACACGGACTCTCTCACTGTCGGAGCCTATAAATGCTAATGAGCCTCGACTGCCAATGAGACTAAAGCACAATACATGACATCGCCATAGAGACTTATCAACTGCAAACCTCTACCTGAGCGTGCCAAAGGGCAGAACCCGGGGTACAGAGTCACCAACCAGGAAGAGGGAGAGAAAAGAAAAAGCAAGAAGATAACCTCTCAAAATCAAGAATAATCTGCAGACTTTATAACCTATCCCATTTTATTATATTTGTTCGTTTGTTTCTCTTATCTTCATTCTTGATATTTTTTTTCCTCCTCCAATTTGGCTGATTAACTCTCTGCCGGTCTTACTCTCTCCTCTCCTTGAACTACACTACCCATAAGTGTTACATCTCCCATTATCTTTTCTCTCCTCTTCCTCTCTCTCTATGAGGGTTGCACTCTAAAACTCTTAACTCTCTCTCTCTCTCTCTCTCTCCTCTTTTTTCTTCTTTTAGTGGTTCCCTCTTTTTTTCTCTCTCTTTCTTTTCTCCCTCTATATTAGTTTCTTCCTTTCTCCTTTACATCTCCTCTCATTCAAACCTCAATAACAAACAAATGATCTTATCTGGGACTCAAACTTATGTTTGTGGCATTTTGGGGGGGTTTTACTTCACCTTTTTAATTCACTAGCAGTGCTCCCATCCCTGGCTCTCCATTTTATCTAGTTCTTGTTCCACTAAATACAATAGTAATTTTTTAATTTGTCCCCCCATTTTTCTGTTTTCCTCTTATTCTTCTCATCATAATTCTTAGTCAACCAACACCTAAAAGCAAATCATTTTATTCTTGACCCAAATTATTTCCTTATTTGCTTTTTGTGGGTCCATACCCCCTTCTTTTTCTTCTTCTTTTTTTATATTTTTGCCCCTTTATTACTTTTCCCCAATTCAGGCCCTCCATTACAGGCATTGTTTGTTATAATTCACAGTTCACCACAAGATTTTCTCAAGAAAGAGGGGAGAGGAGAGGAGAGGAAAAAAGGAGGGGGGGAATAATTTCCTTTTTTTTAAATTTTTATTTTATTTTATTTTTCTTTATTTCATTATTCATTTTTTTTTAAAAAAACAACTCTTCGATTTTTTATTTTTTTAACTTTTTATTCTTTATTAAATCTCATTAATACTATCAACAAAACCACCCTCAGATGCCATTAAGGAAAAGAAAATCGAATATCATGGATACAAAAGAAAGAGAGGTAACACAGCTAGATAAGGAAAAATCTATGGAGAAAAAATTTAATATATTGGAAACCTTGGAGCTAAATGACAGAGAATTCAAGATAGAAATCCTAAAAATCCTCCGAGATATACAAGAAAACACAGAAAGGCAATTTAGGGAGCTCAGAAAACAACTCAATGAACACAAAGAATATATGTCCAAGGAAATTGAAACTATAAAAACAAATCAAACAGAGATGAAAAACTCAATTCACAAGCTGAAAAACGAAGTAACAAGCTTAGCTAATAGAACAGGTCAGATGGAAGAGAGGATTAGTGAAATAGAAGACAAGCAACTTGAGGCACAACAGAGAGAAGAAGAAAGAGACTCAAAAATTAAAAAAAATGAGATAGCCCTACAAGAATTATCTGACTCCATCAAAAAGAATAACATAAGAATAATAGGTATATCAGAGGGAGAAGAGAGAGAAAATGGAATGGAGAACATACTCAAAGAAATAATAGATGAGAACTTCCCAAGCCTGTGGAAAGAACTAAAGCCACAAGTTCAAGAAGCAAACAGAACTCCGAGTTTTCTTAACCCCAACAAACCTACTCCAAGGCATATCATAATGAAATTGACACAAACCAACAGCAAAGAAAAAATTCTCAAGGCAGCCAGGGAAAAGAAGAATACAACATATAAAGGAAGGCCCATTAGATTATCATCAGATTTCTCAGCAGAAACTCTACAAGCTAGAAGAGAGTGGACCCCACTATTTAAAGTCCTGAAAGAGAGGAACTTTCAGCCACGAATACTATACCCATCAAAGCTATCCTTCAAATATGAAGGAGAAATAAAAACATTCACAGATACAGAAAAGATGAGGGAATTTATCATCAGAAAACCCCCACTCCAGGAATTACTAAAAGGGGTTCTCCAATCAGATACAAAGAACAAAAAAAAAAAAAAAACAGAGCCACAAGTAAAAGCTCCAAGAAGAACACAATAAAACCAAATTTAAACTGTGACAACAACAAAAAGAAAGGGGGGGAGAAGATGGAGATTACCAGTAGCAAAGGACGATGGAGTGCAAAAGTACTCACAAAATAGTTCGCTACAATGAACAGGGTAGGGACCCTTTTCATTACTCAAAGGTAACCACCATTGAAAAAACCACCACAGAAGCACATGAGATAAAAAAGATAGCAACAGAGGAAAGATGTATGGAATACAACCAAATAAAAACAAAAGATAGAAAAACGAAAGAGAAGGATCAAACAAGACACAAAACTAACAGAAAGCAAGATATAAAATGGCAATAGGGAACTCACAAGTGTCAATAATTACACTAAATGTAAACGTATTAAACTCACCAATAAAAAGGCACAGAGTAGCAGAATGGATTAAAAAAGAAAATCCAACTGTATGCTGCCTACAGGAAACTCATCTAAGTAACAAGGATAAAAACAAATTCAAAGTGAAAGGCTGGAAAACAATACTCCAAGCAAATAACATCCAAAAAAAAGCAGGTGTAGCAATACTCATATCGGATAATGCTGACTACAAGGCAGGAAAAGTACTCAGAGACAAAAATGGCCATTTCATAATGGCTAAGGGGACACTGAATCAAGAAGACATAACAATTCTTAATATATATGCACCAAACCAAGGAGCACCAAAATATATAAGACAGCTACTTATTGATCTTAAAACAAAAACTGACAAAAATACAATCATACTTGGAGACCTCAATACACCGCTGACAGCTCTAGATCGGTCATCCAAACAGAGAATCAACAAAGACATAGTGACCTTAAACAAAACACTAGAGCACCTGAATATGATAGACATCTACAGGACATTTCATCCCAAAGTGACTGAGTATACATTTTTCTCCAGTGTACATGGATCATTCTCAAGAATTGACCATATGTTGGGCCACAAAAACAACATCAGCAAATTCAGAAAAATCGAAGTTGTACCAAGCATATTTTCTGATCATAAAGCCTTGAAACTAGAATTCAACTGCAAAAAAAGAGGAAAAAAATCCCACAAAAATGTGGAAACTAAACAACATACTTTTAAAAAATGAGTGGATCAAAGAAGAAATAAGTGCAGAGATCAAAAGATATATACAGACTAATGAAAATGACAATACGACATATCAGAATCTATGGGATGCAGCAAAAGCAGTGATAAGAGGGAAGTTCATATCACTTCAGGCATATATGAATAAACAAGAGAGAGCTCAAGTGAACCACTTAACTTCCCACCTTAAGGAACTAGAAAAAGAAGAACAAAGAAAACCCAAAACCAGCCGAAGAAAGGAGATAATAAAAATCAGAGCAGAAATAAATGAATTAGAGAACAGAAAAACTATAGAAAAAATTAATAGAACAAGGAGCTGGTTCTTTGAAAAGATCAACAAAATTGACATATCCTTGGCAAGACTTACCAAGGAAAAAAGAGAAAGAACTCATATAAACAAAATCCAAAATGAAAGAGGAGAAATCACCACGGACACTGTAGATATACAAAGAATTATTGTAGAATACTATGAAAAACTATATGCCACTAAATTCAACAACCTAGAAGAAATGGATAAATTCCTAGAACAATACAACCTTCCTAGACTGAGTCAAGAAGAAGCAGAAAGCCTAAACAGACCTATTAGTAGAGAAGAAATAGAAAAAAACATTAAAAACCTCCCCAAAAATAAAAGTCCAGGCCCTGACAGCTATACCAGTGAATTTTATCAAACATTCAAAGAAGACTTGGTTCCTGTTCTACTCAAAGTCTTCCAAAAAATTGAAGAAGAAGCAATACTTCCAAACACATTTTATGAGGCCAACATAACCCTCATACCAAAACCAGGCAAGGATGGCACAAAAAAAGAAAACTACAGACCAATATCTCTAATGAATACAGATGCTAAAATACTAAACAAAATACAAGCAAATCGAATACAACAACATATTAAAAAAATAATACATCATGATCAAGTGGGATTCATACCAGAATCTCAAGGATGGTTCAACATACGTAAAACGGTTAACGTAATACACCATATCAACAAAACAAAGAACAAAAACCACATGATCTTATCAATAGACGCAGAAAAGGCTTTCGATAAAATACAACACAATTTTATGTTTAAGACTCTCAACAAAATGGGTATAGAAGGAAAATATCTCAACATGATAAAGGCCATATATGATAAACCATCAGCTAACATCATATTAAATGGCACAAAACTGAAGTCTTTCCCCCTTAAATCAGGAACAAGACAGGGTTGTCCACTCTCTCCACTCTTATTTAATGTGGTACTAGAGGTTCTAGCCAGAGCAATCAGACAAGACAAAGAAATAAAAGGCATCCATATCGGAAAAGAAGAAGTAAAGGTATCACTTTTTGCAGATGATATGATCCTATACATCGAAAACCCCAAAGAATCCACAAAAAGACTACTAGAAACAATAAGCCAATACAGTAAGGTCGCAGGATACAAAATTAACATACAGAAGTCAATAGCCTTTCTATATGCCAACAATGAAACAATTGAGAACGAACTCAAAAGAATAATCCCCTTTACGATTGCAACAAAAAAAATAAAATACTTAGGAATAAACATAAAGAATGTAAAGGACTTATATAATGAAAACTATAAACCATTGTTAAGGGAAATCGAAAAAGATATAATGAGGTGGAAGAATATACCTTGTTCTTGGCTAGGAAGAATAAATATAATCAAGATGGCTATATTACCCAAAGCAATATACAAATTTAATGCAATTCCCATCAAACTTCCAATGACGTTTTTTAAAGAAATAGAGCGAAAAATCATCAGATTTATATGGAACTATAAAAAAACCCCGAATAGCCAAAGCAATCCTAAAGAAAAAGAATGAAGCTGGGGGCATTACAATACCTGACTTCAAACTATATTATAGGGCCACGACAATCAAAACAGCATGGTATTGGCAGAAAAATAGACACTCAGACCAATGGAACAGAATAGAAAGTCCAGAAATAAAACCACATATATATAGTCAAATAATTTTTGATAAAGGGGCCAACAACACACAATGGAGAAAAGAAAGCCTCTTCAATAAATGGTGCTGGGAAAACTGGAAAGCCACATGCAAAAGAATGAAACTGGACTACAGTTTGTCCCCCTGTACTAAAATTAACTCAAAATGGATCAAAGATCTAAACATAAGACCTGAAACAAGTACATAGAAGAAGACATAGGTACTCAACTCATGGACCAGGGTTTTAAAGAGCATTTTATGAATTTGACTCCACAGGCAAGAGAAGTGAAGGCAAAAATTAATGAATGGGACTACATCAGACTAAGAAGTTTTTGCTCAGCAAGAGAAACTGATAACAAAATAAACAGAAAGCCAACTAAATGGGAAATGATATTTTCAAACAACAGCTCAGATAAAGGCCTAATATCCAAAATATACAAAGAACTCATAAAACTCAACAACAAACAAACAAACAATCCAATAAAAAAATGGGAAGAGGATATGAACAGACACTTCTCCCAGGAAGAAATACAAATGGCCAACAGATATATGAAAAGATGCTCATCTTCTTTAGCTATTAGAGAAATGCAAATCAAAACTGCAATGAGATACCACCTCACACCTGTTCGATTAGCTTTATTAGCAAGACAGGTAATAGCAAATGTTGGAGAGGCTGTGGAGAAAAAGGAACCCTCATACACTGTTGGTGGAAATGTAAAGTAGTACAACCATTATGGAAGAAAGTATGGTGGTTCCTCAAAAAACTGAAAATAGAACTACCTTATGACCCAGCAATCCCTCTACTGGGTATATACCCCCAAAACTCAGAAACATTGATACGTAAAGACACATGCAGCCCCATGTTTATTGCAGCATTGTTCACAGTGGCCAGGACATGGAAACAACCAAAAAGCCCGTCAATAGATGACTGGATAAAGAAGATGTGGCACATATACACTATGGAATACTACTCAGCCATAAGAAATGATGACATCGGAACATTTACAGCAAAATGGTGGGATCTTGATAACATTATACGAAGTGAAATAAGTAAATCAGAAAAACCAGGAACTGCATTATTCCATACGTAGGTGGGACATAAAAGTGAAACTAAGAGACATTGATAAGAGTGTGGTGGTTAGGGGGGGGAGGGGGGAATGGGAGAGGGAAAGAGGGAGGGGGAGGGGCACAAAGAAAACAAGATAGAAGGTGACAGAGGACAATCTGACTTTGGGTGATGGGTATGCAACATAATTGAATGACAAGATAACCTGGACTTGTTATCTTTGAATATATGTATCCTGATTTATTGATGTCACCCCATTAAAAAAATAAAATTATTATAAAAAAAAAAAGAAAAAAAAATTACCACTCTGATAATGTCACCCTCATTTCCTTGTATTCTGATATACTCTTTCAGGTGTTGCTACAAAAACTCCTGCTGAAGAGGGTGCTGTCACCTGTTTTGAGTGTTTCCAAGGGGGATATGGGGGGATCCTGCTGTAACTTATCATAAATAATGCTTTCTCCCTTATAAGACATTGCAAGAAAGATATACAGGGTATCTCAGGTTATGACACAGTTCCATTTCTGTGACTGACATAACCCAAATTTTGGTGTAAGTCAAAACATACTCAGCCTAAGTCACTTACCTATCCTAACACAGTTTTAAAATCATAATCTAGAACATGAAAACACAACTAAGCCACAGAAAAAGGAAAAGGACATAAATATAGTGTACTGTACACTGTACTGTAGTAACAGAAAAAATGACAAGAAATGAGTGTAAAAAAATTCCTTACCTTTATTTCTGTGGTTGGCGTGCACACTGGAAAGGGCATTGCAAGGTGGGAGAGAGTGACCTATTGGGAGGAGGAAGCTGGAGAGGCAGGAGAACCTGCAGAAGGTGCTGGAGACACTGGGTCAGGTGAATCAGGATTGCCTGAGGAACATGCAGGAGACACTGGAGATGATTCTACCTGTGCTACAGGTGTTTCATCTCGAGAAGCAGCTGATGTAGAGGGTACAGGATCTGCTGCAGGCCTCTCTGCCTTAAAGAATTATTCCAGGCTAGTCTGGAAGGCTGATGACTTCTCTTCCAGAATCTGCCGGTAGCATTGCAAGGCATCCATAACAGCTATGTAGACTTTACTAAATCTGCCGTTGCTGAGATCTTCAGCCTGAAATTTTGCCAACCCATCCTCTACTATAGAAAAACCTGGCCCTGGCCGGTTGGCTCAGCGGTAGAGCGTCAGCCTGGCGTGCCGAAGTCCCGGGTTTGATTCCCGGTCAGGGCACACAGGAGAGGCGCCCATTTGCTTCTCCACTCCTCCCCCTCTCCTTCTTCCCCTCCCGCAGCGAGTCTCCATTGGAGCAAAGATGGCCCGGGCGCTGAGGATGGCTCTGTGGCCTCTGTCTTAGGCACTAGAATGGCTCTGGACACAACAGAGCGACACCCCAGAGGGGCAAAGCATCACCCCCTAGTGGGCGTGCCGAGTGGATCCCGGTCGGGCGCATGCAGGAGTCTGTCTGACTGCCTCCCCGTTTCCAGCTTCGGAAAAATGGGAAAAGAAAACAAAAACCAAAAACCTGTCACACCCTTGGTAGTAAATCTCTTGGGTTCTGGGGTCTCTATCTCTTCCTCTTCAACCAGCTGCTTCTCCAGCTGAATGAGGGCCTCAGCAGACAGCTGCTCTCCATGTGATGCCAGTAGCTCTGTAACATCCATCGTGATGCCTTTCCTCTTCTTCGAAACACTACCATCTGAAGACTCTTTCATTTAGGAGCCATAAGAAGAGTCAAAAAGTCTCCAAACAAAGCAACACAAATGGAACACGCTCTTTTAACAGTCCAAAATGGCATAGGTAAGCATACTGGGTAACGCCAACTCCCTCACTCACATGCCACATTACTGCGTATTCTTCTGCCATGCGCAACCAAACTAGTTCGCCCACATTGTCCGTAAGCACAATGCGAACAGCATAAGCCGAAACACTCACATCTCAATTTTTTCCGTTTTTATGGGAGTGAGCATTGTAAACTTGAAACGTCGTATCTTAAGACTGTTGTAACCTGGAGACCCCCTAGAATATTAATAGAAATGACAAACTTGTTCAGCAACATGTCAGATTATAAGATTAAAATTAAACCAATATTGCCCAACCAGTGGTGGCATAGTGGATAAAAGGGTCAAACTGGGAGGCTGAGGTCCCAGGTTTAAACCCTGAGGTTTCTAGCTTACGTGTGGGCTCACCAGCTTGAGCCCAGGGTCACTGGCTTGAGCATTAAATCACTGAAATAATCCCATGGTCGCTGGCTTGAGCCACGGGTCTCTGGCTCAGCTGGAGCCCCCTGGTCAGGGCATGTTTGAGAAGCAATCAATGAACAACTAAAGTGCCGCAACTACCAGTTGATGCTTCTCATCTCTCCCTTCCTGTCTTTCTCCCTCTCTCTTTCTCTCTCTCACTAAATAAAATAAAAACAAATAAAAAATTAAACCTATTTCATTTCTAGATTTCAGTGATGAAGACTAGAAAAAATATAATAGGAAGAGATAACTCATTCCCTGAAGAATCAAAAACATTAAGAATTTTAGAATTATCCTGAAAGGACACACAAAAGTTATTCAAAGAAAATTACAAACCTCTAAAAGGAAAAAGATGACACTGAATAAGTAGATCTTCTAACTGGGAAGATTCTACTTGGTAAATGGTACAAACACCCATGCATTCTTGGGCCACATTAATACTCTGCTTTAGAAGGAGAGAGGGAATAACTCTAACAGACCACACTCTTAGGAAAATCCTAACAAACTAGAACATGCCTTCAGCCAGTGGTGGAGGAGGTTGTTGTATGTGGTCAGGCTGGCAACAGGTCTAGAAACCATATCAGGCAAGGAACTAACTGAGTAGGTTAACCTGGATATTAGAGAACTGGAGAAATTTCTTACCACTGAGTAAGAAAAGAGTTAGAGGTAGAGTTGAAGCTCTGTGGGGCAACAGTGAGTGAAGATTGTTAGAAAAGAGATGTTGGCTCAGACAGGGCAACGGCTTTTGAAAGTTAAAACGGTCGTTCATCTAAATTAAACAACTTTACGAAGTGGGCAGACTGATGATATTATCATCCCTAACAGCGAGATAAGGAAAAGGTCCAGCAAGCACAAATGACTCGTCTGTAATCACCCAGGAGGGCACGTGAGACCGTGGGCTCCCCAGTGCCCTGCCCACTGCCCCAGGCTGCTTCAGAACTTAGCACTGAGCTTAAAAAGATGCAGCAAAACAGGTGCAAAGAGCCAGACGTAAAGAAGTCACCGGAAAGCTACCAATGTCAAAGCGTGACAAACAGCTCTGAATATTTCTGTGGAGAGAAGGATCAGGCCAGGAGCAATGACTTCCTAGAGGTAAGTAATGACTTCTGACAAGAAACAGGGATCTCTGTCAGGAGAGCAGGAATTTCCAACAGGAGACCAGGGATTTTTGACAGAAGAGTGATGGTTTAATACAGAAATACAGGGATTTCTGGCAGAAAATGGTGACTTCTGACAGGATATTAGTGAATTTTTGACAAGAAAACAAGGATTTCTGAAGAGGGTGATGATTTTTTTCACAACAGTGACTTTTTTTTTTTTTTTTTTTTAAGAAGAGTGGTGATTTCTGACACAACAGTGATTCCTGACAGGAAAACTGTGATTGCTGGTGGGAGAGCTGGGGTTCTGACAGAACATCAGTGCCCTTACATAGGGAGAAGTGATTCCTAACAGGTTTTTTCGCAGGAGTGAGGGTGTCGGAAGGACAAAAAGCAGCTGAACGGAAGAACCTGGGTAACAACAGGGAGAATCGGATTCCCTCAGGAAATCCCTGTTGGTCCAGGTGTGGAGGAAGTTATCAGTAATAAGAACAAGCTGGGTATGGGGAGGGTCAATGGGGCAGGATCTTGGGTCCAGTACCTCATCTGGCAGAGGGTGCTGAGTGGATTGGAGGGAGAGAATCTGGGAGATTTACATCATAGATGTGAGCGTGAATGACTAGGAAATGCATTCCCATGGAGAGACTTGGAGGGAGTGGAAGACAGGGAAATCTGGGGCTTCTTCTGTCCCCCAAAGCCTTGGTTTTGATTCAGGAAATTCTAATGAAAGTTTTTGCCCTTTTAATTAATTGCATATTCTTGGCAAGGGGAGCAGGATAGGAAAGACGTGATCTCGCTAAAGCTGGAGCCCTAAAGTCCTCCAGGAACCAGACCCTCGCATGTGTGGAGAGCCATCAGCATGGTGGCAGAGAGGAAACTGAATTAAAGGACGAGGTACCAATAAAGAGCTTCTAATAGAAGTGGAGGCCAGCAAAGTCCTGATCAGAAGGAAAAGTGATTCCTGTTGTCCCAGAAACCAAGCCTGGGTTGTTGCAGGATCCCTTTCCCACAGGTGTTTAGGTTTGCTCTGAGCAAAGCCCAGCAGTGCACCACTGAAGCAGGACCAGTCTCAGGAGGAAGGCACGCTTTTCCTCTCAGACTGGACTCAGGTACCATGTCCGCCACGTGACTGCATTCCTGTGGGCACTGAGCGCAGGGAGAATTCTAATTGTGCGGATTCCCAGAACAGCTGCAGCATCCCCAGCCGGGAGCGCCAGACCTGTATTTCCGACCGGATGTGAGGCTCAGTGCAGCTCTTCACACAGGGTCCTGCAGGCCTGCGGCAAAGACAACACACCAGGCCTCCTGCGGTTGCTCTCTCTAGGGGTTCTTACAATTTCCTTCCTATAGGCCCAGGGAGCACGGTCATGTTTCCAGCAGCCACCACCCCTCTTCCCTCTTGGGGATCCTTTCAACCCCAGATTGGATTCAGAGGAGGACACAGACTTCCCTAACCTCTTTCCCACCCCCACCCCCATTCCCCTGACTGGCCTCAAGCTATTTTATTACTGCAAATGCCAACTGGGAAAGAGACAAGGAAGTAATAAAATTACAGATGGGAAAGAAGATTCAAGATTATTTTTCCCTCGGGAGCAGCTACACGGCTTGTCCTCTCTCGTGCTGACAACTGTAACAGAGCTCCCCAGGCAAAGCCCTTTCCTGCATTCCTGCCTGAGGAGGCGATGGGACTCTCCCCTGTCCTCCGCGGTGACTCACTCTTTCACTGTCCGAGTCACTGCTCATCGCAACCTGCGGGGAGAGAGTACTGTGTACCAGTAGGTGAACCGTTCAGAACCTCCAGTCCGGTTCCTTTCTGTGAACACTTACCAGGGCTTCTTAGCTGGGTGACTTTGGGCAAGTTACCTCATCGGTAATGTAGAGACAAAAACGCCCATTTCACATGATTATTGAGGTGATTAAACGAGGTTAACAAAGTATTAATAAAGTAATAAAGCCTCTGGCACCCAGCAGGCTGAGCCAGTGTGCTCGTACTCCTCGCTGGGGAAGGCAGCCCCTGGGAGGAAGCACTGCAGCAGGCCGGCGGCAGTCTGTGCCCTTCCAAAGCACCCTGCTGAGCGGCTGGGTGGAGACTGAAATACCACGGGTGCTTCACTTCCAGCCGCAGTGCTCTGGGTGGGGCCTCTCTGCACAAAGGCTGTGTCTCCTGCACAGTCACCAGAAAGGCAAGCAACAGCTGCTGGGTGACTGCCAGCACCCAGCCCACCCTGCTGGGGAAAAGGAGAATGGCACTTCTAAGGTGAGGATTTACCTTCCTTCCTTCCCCACAGTGAGACCAGGGTCCCCTCCTCTTCTGGTCATCGGAGGCCTTTGGCAAGGTGGAGAGCGGCGGCTGCTGTTCTCATCAGAGGGAGCTAGCCTGCCATTTTGGGGTCTGGCAACCACAACACTCCCAGCAGGTCTCCCATTGGGGTGATTTGCAGGGTCTCAAACTCAGAACCTCCTACCTTTATATCCCAGGCCCCAAAAGAGGATCTCCTTAATACTAAGACTAAAGAACCAAGCAAGGTGGGGTTTCTTTCCCTCCCCAGCAGCAAAATACTAAAAGCTGAAGTTCAAGGCCACAGCCATCCTGAGATGCTGTGTACCTCGGCATGACAAGGGGCTGCTGGGCACAGCGATCGTGATGGCTCTTCCTTTCTGTCTTCATTTCTGTCTCACATAGTCAGTGAAACAGAAGACAGGGTTACCTCCCCAAGAGTTCATCTCCGTGTATCCTTTCCCCCTGCTCTCTCACCAGTACCCAGGGCACCCCAGTGCACACTGACCACAAGCACACACAAAACCCACAGAGGGCTTAGACACAAAGGTTTGGAGTGTACTTGCAGAACCAGATTTTCCTCTCCTGAAGGCTAGACAAAACTGGGCTTGGGGAACAGGAACAGGTAGTGGTGGGTGGGGGACACACCGACAAGAGGAGGGAAGCACCTGAGTGCTTGCAGTGAGGAGGAGTAGAGTAAGAAGGGAGCAGAGGGGAGGACACTCAGAGTGAGGCCCAGCGTGCATCCCCGCCCACCAGCAGCGCTGGGTGCTGGTGAGGCTGGAACAGCGAATGGTGGCTTTAGAATCCCATCCAAGTACTAACCAGGCCCGACCCTGCTTAGCTTCCGAGATCAGACGAGATCGGGCGTGTTCAGGGTGGTATAGCCATAGATGAATGGTGGCTGTAGGAACCAGAAGTGGGGATAAGGTCAAGAGGGAAAACCTCACTCCTGAACAGAACCAGGTGGAAACCTCTCTAAAAGTAGGAGCATCGATAAATTCTACACTGCTAAGGGGTTTGACTGTGGTGAGAATACTCTTCTTAAATAAAGGAATTTCCAATGGAGGAATCCTTTCTGTAATCATTTGAGCAAAAATTTTCAGTTTATCAGCACAAAACTAATTGAATTTCTCAGGTAACTAGATTATCTTTTTACACACTTTTTAGGAAGGAGAGGTAAATAAAAAGAAATAAAAAACAAATCAAGGGTTTATTTTTAAAAACAACAAAGCCTGACCAGGCGGTGGCACAGTAGATAGAGTGCCGGACTGGGATGCGGAGGACCCAGGTTCGAGACCCCTGAGGTCATCAGCTTGAGCGGGGCTCATCTGGTTTGAGCAAAGCTCACCAGCTTGGACCCAAGGTCGCTGGCTTGAGCAAGGGGTTACTCGGTCTGCTGTAGCCCCACGGTCAAGGCACATATGAGAAAGCAATCAATGAACACCTAAGGTGTCGCAACGAAAAACTGATGATTGATGCTTCTCATCTCTCTCCATTCCTATCTGTCTAAACCTCTCTCTGACTCTCTCTCTCTGTCTCTGTAAAAAAACAACAACAACAACAACAACAACAAAATATCAAAAACTTCCAGGAACTTCTCTGGCTATTACGTTTTTTCAGTAAGAACAGTTGGTACTTAGGATGATGATCCTTGAATCATCAGGTTAGTAAAGGAAAGTTTCAGTTTTTACTCAGCAGCCGGATCCCTATTTCCTTTGCATTATAGGGAAGTGGAGCCTGACCGTATTTCCGAATTAACTACAAGCTTCTTGAAATTAATTTTTCAAGAATTCTAACATCCTTTGGAAAAAGGTGACACTGTAGGTAAATCAAATGTATTGTACATTCAGGGACGAGTTGGTCTTTGAGAAGAACCTCATATGGTTGCATCCTGTAGCCATTTGGTCGGGATGACTCACTCTATGGTTCTCAGGTGGGAAAAGGGAGAGATTTTCCTCCTGGGGAATTTTGGGCATTATATGTATAGATATTTTTGGTTGTCATGACTGAGGTTGAGGGTGAGGCAGGGTGCTGCTGTAGGGGAGATAAGGGATGTTGTTCAACATAGTACAAATGCACAAAACAGCCCTCAAAAACAACAAAAGAGGATCAGACTCAAAATGTCAAAAGTGCAAAAGTTGAGAAGTCATGGCTCATGGTGATGTAAAAAGAAGATACAGTGGTGCCTTGAGATATGAGTTTAATTCGTTCTGTAACCGAGCTTGTAAGTCAGTCAACCGTATATCAAACAAATTTCTCCCATTTAAAATAACTGAAATAGATTTAATTCGTTTCAACCCTGTGAAACATCCCCAAACCATCCTAAATTATAAAAAAAAGACATGTTTTTAATTAAGAAACACACATGTATACTTTACCAATGCATAACAAAATATATGAAATAAAAGAAAAAAGTGTTATTTAGTACTGTGTATTCTTACCTTGGAGACAGACGAGTGCAGCTAACGGAGGTGAATGGCGGAGGAGGAGGGAGGGAGGAAGGGATGCAGGCACTGTAGACACATAAACTAAAACTGCACTTTCTTAACACTAAGTGTAAACTAAAACTGCATTTTCTTTAAACAAAACTAAAACTGCCCTTTCTTTACTTAAAATAAAACCACAAAAACTTAATTGTGCCCTGGCCAGTTGGCTCAGCAGTAGAGCGTCGGCCTGGCGTGCGGGGGACCCGGGTTCGATTCCCGGCAAGGGCACATAGGAGAAGCGCCCATTTGCTTCTCCACCCCCACCCCCTCCTTCCTCTCTGTCTCTCTCTTCCCCTCCCGCAGTCAAGGCTCCATTGGAGTAAAGATGACCTGGGCGCTGGGGATGGCTCCTTGGCCTCTGCCCCAGGCGCTAGAGTGGCTCTGGTCGCGGCAGAGCGACGCCCCGGAGGGGCAGAGCATCACCCCCTGGTGGGCAGAGCATCACCCCTGGTGGGCGTGCCAGGTGGGTCCCGGTTGGGCGCATGCGGGAGTCTGTCTGACTGTCTCTCCCCGTTTCCAGCTTCAAGGGAAAAAAAAAAAAAAAACTTAATTGTAAAAAAATGCACTTTCTTAACTTTAAACTTAACCTAAGCTTAACATTACGTATTTTTCATTTAATCATCACCTGTTTTTGCCTTTTGGGCTGCACTTTTGGCACTTTCACTTGCAGGACTTTTGAATAAAAATCTATCCAAAGAGGTTTGCTTTTGCCTGCCTTTTAAAATGTTATGGAAATGTGACAAACAAGTGTCATTAAAAAGTGCTAAAGCATGACCAGTTGAAACTTTTCTGGGTATTTCTTTTCAATGAAACTTGAAAGCTTCTCCCACGTTGCCAGCATCTTTAATTTCACTTGTAGAAATCACTTCCTCTAACTGTACCTCCTCCTCACTACTAATCTCTTGCAGAAGCTGCATATGTTGTTTCATCTGTAGCTCCTTCAACTCCTCAGTTGAGAGTTCCTCCTCATGTTCCTCAACGAGCTCGTTTACATCACCCTCATCTACCTCCAGACCCATCGACTTTCCGAGGGACACAATCTCCTCCAATGCTTCTACCTCAGTCTCAGTCTCTGGTTCGAATGCTTCAAAATCCCTGTCTGCAACAACATCAGGCAATAACTTTTCCCATGCCCAGTTCAAGGTTCTTCTTGTAACCTCTTGCCATGCCAAGTCAATAATGCGTAAAAATATCATGATGTTGTAGTGATCTTTCCAAAACTCTTGAAGGGTTAGAATTGTATTCTCAGTCACCTCAAAGCAGTGGCAGAACAAGTGCTTTGTGTAAAGCTTTTTAAAGTTGGAAATGACCTGCTGATCCATAGGCTGCAAGATTGAGGTCGTGTTGGGTGGGAGGTAGAGGACTTTCACAAATTTGAACTCATCGAGAATGTCATCTTCAAGACCAGGTGGGTGGGCTGGAGCATTATCAAGGATTAGTAATGCTTTCATCAGGAGTTTATTTTCTTGAAAATATTTCTTCACTGCAGGACCAAAGATAAGATTTACCCATTCAGTAAAAAACTGCCGTGTAACCCATGCCCTAGCATTGGTGTGCCACATAACCTACAGTTTTTCTTTAAGAATCTTATGAGTCTTAAAGGCTCGAGGATTTTTGGAATGATACACTGGCAGTGGCTTTACTTTACAGTCACCCAATTCAAGGGTCAGACGGTCTTTCATGGGTTTATGGTCTGGCAGCGTCTTCTCCTCTGTGGTGATAAAAGTCCTCTGGGGCATTTTTTTCCAAAACAATCCTGTTTTGTCACAGTTGAACACTTGTGTTGGGGGGATGTAGCCTTCCTTTACGATAAGCGCAGCAAAACGTGTGATGCACTCCTCAGCTGCCTTAACATCAGCACTCGCAGCTTCACCATGCCTCACCACCGAGTGGATGCCAGATCTCTTCTTGAAATTTTTAAACCAGCCATGACTTGCCTTAAATGTATCTTCTGCTGCCTCTTTTGAGGTTGATGGTTCTTTCTTCTTCAAGTCGCCATAAATAATACGTGCCTTTTCGCATATTACAGTCTCTGTCACTGTATATCCTGCCAGTTCTTTCTCTCTCACCCACACCAGCAGAAGCTTCTACATTTCTTCATGGATATTTGTCATTAATTGGGACAGATTATAGTTCCTTTCACTGGTTTGTGCTTTCGATGGCATCCTTTTGTTTAAGGATGGTATAAATTGTAGATGTATTGCGGTCGTACAGCCTTGCCAGTTCAATCACTCATACACCATGCTCATGTTTTTCTATTATTTCTTGCTTTACTTCTATCAACATCATTCTCTTCTTCTTCTCACCACTGTCCTTTACACTCACTTTCTTTGGCCCCATGATAGCACAAAAAAAGTTAGTAAAAAATGCAAAAATGATTCAAGAACGAGTATAACATACGAGATTCGACTTGATTCTGTGGGTAACACATGAGAAAGAACGAGATGCTGGTGTGGTGCTGCCGATACTGGACCCGTGCGCCAGCGCACCAACTAGCGGCAGCTTCCCGAATCACGACTTGTATCTCGGAGTTTCACTCGGATCTCAAACAAAAATGCGAACTGAGTTGCAGCTCATATCTTCAAAAAAAAATTGCATGTTGGGCTGCTCGTATCTCAAGGTACCACTATACACTTCTAGTAAAGGTCAGTAGGGTGCCTGCCCCAAGCTATTTATAGGCTTCAGCCAAACTCTTAGGGTGGTAATATAGTTTCAAGCCAGGACATTCATCTGCTATGAGACACAAACATAAGAACGTCTGGCTGCTCTCCACTGGCAGCTGAGTAGTGAACCTCGAGTTCAACATAAGGAGTTAGTTCCAGCAGGACCCCAGACGGAGTCCCTAGGTCAGTGCACACCTCTCTTGGGCGGGGCTAAGCAGGGGCCGCCAGTGCTCACCTGACGGTGCTACCTCTTCTGGCTTTCACTGACAACCAAGTCGTTTTGTAACCAAAATCTTGTTTCTTTGGATGTGTTAATGACATCAGCAAAGATTGACAGTTGTTTAATAAAGGATTTCCCTGATCTGAGAGTAGAGGAAATTATTTTGAGAAGTCAGCTAATCTGTAAGTGCCTAGAGGTTGAATAACTAACATAGTTTGTTCTAGTCTAGTATCAATCAGTATTTGTAAAAAATATTAATATAATATAGCAATTAATAAAATGTATATAGTTTAAAGAGGTTCATAGTTCATAATAGCTTTTGGTCAATATGTATTTTCTCAATAAAGACTAAAATATAAATATTGTCATGTGGGAGTGGATTGAGAATATTTTTTGATGATAAAAAGGATTTATACTGGAAAAAGTTGGGAACTAGTGGTTTGACTCAGAAGATTAATTTCCCATATTTCTTAGTTGAGCGGGGAGGCACGGAACCCCAGCTTGGCCTCCACAACCTCATGCAACCAATCTCTATAAGAAAATCAAGAATAAATACAAAAAAATTGGCTTACAATTGATGCATTATAATTGGTTTACAATTGACACTTTAATCCACTTTTGACCAAAAGTTAAGAGCTCTTCTATTGGAATGTAAAGTATGCAGACTAAAAAAATGTCCTGCAAGTGACTCAAATTCTCTGAATTCTAAACAGGCACTCAAACAGCTATAGTGTTTAGAGAAAACTACTAATGAAACTCTTTGCCATCAGTTCTTTGTAATGAGAATCTAAAATCTCATCACGAAAACTGCAAAACAGGTTCCAATGCAACTATCTCAAGGGCAAGAAAAATATATTTGTTAGATTTAATCTAAAGTCTGGTACTGACTGTTATCCACCAAGGGACTCTTTTCCTGTTGATAAAAAAATTTATACAGTAAAATTCCATTATTCATACAATATCTTTTTATTTGATCGAAAAGTAACTATATCGTATTTGTTCGGGGTAGATTTGGAAATGAAAACCATGAATATATTTCTAGATGGACATTTTTACTTTCACTGTTACATGGGAGATGACAAAGGTAGGCAGGAAATCACAGAAGTCTGTGACACAAAGAAGGAAATGACTTGTGTGGTATCTGTGTAGAGAGGATGCGCAGAGGAGGTGCTGCAGACAGAGGAAGGGACGGCTTGGCAAGCTTTGTGTTTGTGTCTGAGCATCACTGCCCACTCCAATACCAGGTGCCGTGCCCTGAGCAGGGGCGCCAAGATAGCTAAGATGCCGTCCCTGCTGTCAAGATGCTTGTAGCCTATTCAGGAGAGTTGGCCAAATAACTGGACACTCCCAGCCCAGTGTGGTCAGGACCCTGGTGGGCCAGTACTGGGATTGCAGGTGTACATAGCAGGGCTCTCACACCCACGCTGGGGTTCTGTGGGTGCTGCCTGGACAGGGGGCTCCCTAATGTGCTTTCCAAGACTGACATCTGACATGTGCCCCTGAAGAGAAAAGTACAGAATCACAAGGTGTGACAAGAATCTTTCAGAGGAGAAAACAGCACATGAATATACTGTCAGATCTAATACCCTTATTCATTTGAACTCGGAAAGAGGAGACAGGCAGAGACAGAGGCTCTGGGGTCGGCAACACCTTCCTCCCAGGTTCACTCAGGTTGTTAAGGAATCTCCAGGGACAGCCACTTTTCCCATTAGCAGTGAATTGGACAGGAGGACACACCACAGCTGCACTGATATTTGCTGTATTGGATTACAAAGCCGAGTAATTGCCATTTAAGTTTCAAGTAATGGTCAGGGCATTCATCTGTGTTTTTGTTCATTTTGTACAGCAATTAATTTGCACCTAAATTAACAATAAAAATAGTTATGTGATCCAATAAAGTAGTAATGATAGCAGGAAAAAAAATAACCACATCTGTTTTACCCTACTAGCAAGGTCAGATGGCCCTTTCCCCTCCCACTGTTGTTTGGCTCTCTGGAGAAGGTTATTTGCAGGCAGGCAGAGTGAGAACCGGGCTTGCGTGCTGGCGCCTGTCAGGGGTCCAGCCTCAAAGGCCATGGCCAGGAAAATGGGATTTGTGTGATGAAAAGTATTGTTGGCTTGAAATGGTACAGGCAGGTCACTATTGCAGCGTGCTCCCAAGTAAGGCTGGGAAACCGGCCCCTCTGGAATTGTTCAAGGCAAAGATAGACACAAATGAACTCAGAAGATGTTAGCAGAAAATTAGCAAACTGGGGCTCAGGCAGCATGTGGTTAGCAGACACAGTTTTTTGGCATGAAAGGGTTTTTAAGTCTTTAGATTTGTTTCCAATGTTTAAAAATTAGGATATTTCTCATGAATATTTAGATCTCAAATTCTCTTGAAAAGTTGGAAAAATTGTTTGCGCTACATCTACATTTTTGCCTGGCAACACTTGCCTGGAGCAAAGGGGTCACTGTCCCCTTGAGTCAGGCAGTGCTTGCCAACTTACTATAGTCCCCACCACTCCCTATTGTCCTACACTGTGCCTGCCTCTTTCATTATTAACTTGCCTGGCTTCTGTAGGATTTGAGTGTGACCCCTGTTTTAGCATTTGCCTAGTCACTTACCAAAGTAACCTGCTTTGGTTGTTCTTTATGTCAATACTTTTTAACTTCCTGGAATATCTTGTTTTTTCACAGTTTGAATGTCTCGGGCGTGGAGAGTGCTCCCTGACCAAAGGTTCTTTGGTTTTGGCTTTGAACCTATTGCCGTAGAACCATATTCAAAAGAAAATTAATTTGGAAAACCTGCCTTTTCTGGGGACAGAGGCTCAGAGAGGCCAAGGTAATTGTTCAAGGTCAGACAGCGACTTGAGACATAGCCAAGACTAGAAGCATTTCTAGTACTTTTCCTACTATGTTTCAGCCCTTCTGGGTGCTCATTCTTTATACTGCATATCCCAAAGCAAGAATATAATTTCCTGAGTCATTGTGTAGCATTCCCACCTAGGAAAAGTTTGAACAGTGAACAGTGTAGGCCTTTAGGGCGTGGCTAGCTGTTCTCTAAGATGGCCTCTGGTGATGAGATGCAGTGCCCGACTCTTAGTTTCTGATTCAGTCTGTTAACTTCTGAAAGCCCTGAACTGGGAGTGAGGCCAAGTGGGATCAAGTCCCAGCTCTCCCCCTTACCAGCTGTGTGACCTTGGGCAAGTTTCTTCACCTCTCTGAGTCACAATTTCCCAAGAATGAGACAGGAATGCTTGCCTCACAGGATGTTGTGATGATCCTGGAACATAACACACATGGAAGTTCTCAGAAAAATGTAAAAAGTTAGATAAGTGCAAGTTACTATTACTGGATTTTGAGCTTTGATATCAAAGAATGTCAGAATTCCCTCATTTCACAGGTGAGGCAATGCAGGCTTAGGGAACCAGGTCACCCAGCCAGCTACGGGCAGTGTTCAAATGAGCAAACAGGCCTCGTGTCCTCTCTGCCACAGCTGGACTCACGGGTCTCAGTTAGAGCCATGTAGATCCAAGCATGTGGGCAGCAGAAGAAGTATCAGCTAGCCATGGGGTAAAGTGGAAATGCTTTCACCTCCCCTCACTGGAGTTTGTGGAAGCAGAGTCCCAGCCTCAGAAACAGAATCGCTAAATGGCAGAGAGAGAAGAAGATGTTGACACTCCCTCCTTAGCATCACCAGGCTGGGACTCTGGGCAGCACCAGCTGACTCACAGAATAGGAGGCTCTAGGACCCTGGGGAAAAGAACTCCACACTTCCTGCTGGCTGAGCCCCATCCACATGGACTTGGAAGGCATTATACTGTGCAAATGAACACTGTTGTTGCAGATCTGTGGGACCTGCCAGCTCTCTCAGTTTAACTAGATCTTTGCAGTGACACCCAAGCATGTTCTGCATTAAATTAGTGCTGGTAATTTCAGAGGGAAACAGTTCTGAAATGGCATGAAAGACAAAAATCTGTTCCTTGAAAAACGACACCATATGTGCCTGCATTGCTGCAGTTCGGGTAAAAGGCTTTTCCTCCCTTTGTTACTCATCAAGCCGCCAATGTTAATGTCAGATTTGCAACAGAACCATATACTAATGGAACCCAAATTAGCTCTAAAATTAGCTCTTAACAAGAAACTGGAGGCTCGTTCAAGGCGAGCAGATTTCTCAGACTATGAGAGGCAGGAAGCATTTGAGCAAAGCAGCCGCCTATTGATATTCTCGAGCCTCAAAAAAGATCACTCTTTGCTCTGAGTGAATTGCCCAAGAATTGTGTGCAGCCTGCTGTCTGCCAATGTGTCAGGAACTAGCAGCTCAACCTGTAGTTTTAAGAAAAACTTCCCCCAAACAAAGAAGCTATTGAGAGCCTGCATGAGAGAGGATGAGAGAAGGATTTAGGGGGTCAGATCCGGGTTGACAACCGACTGGACTCTAAGAGCGGCAGTGTTCTGAATTTCATAGCGTGTTCCGTTATCACTGTTTATCTAACGCCCTTAGAAAGCCCAGAGACTACAGAAAAACCGGTGATGGAAAATATTCATATGGATGAACAATGTTTAGCAACTGAAACTGATAATTGTGAGTTATCTTCCACCATCCTAAAAAATTATGGACTGAAAACAATTTTTTAGTGCATCCTATCAGTAGTAAATTTTCTGAGATATTAATAAAGTGATAAACTTCATTAACAAGCTAAAGTTTTTACTGCCTGTGGCTCCTCAATGGCCCCTGGTTGGAATTTGAAGGTCAAAGGGTTTGCATTCTGAAGGCCATTTTGATTTGGGAGTTCACTCCAGGTTTAACCAAAGTTGGGGACAGAAGGAGGGTGTAGGAGGTAGGATGGGTGATTAGAACCACTGAAACCTACCCCACGGGGAGGGATAAGCAGGAAACCAAAGTATAGATGCAGTAAGAGAGTAGTAGGAAGATGACATTAGTTTAGGTATATGGTGGTTTGAATTAGACACACCCCACCCCACTCATCAGGAAAAATGTATCCAATTCTGTGATTGAGGTGCCTATGTTCCCACCACTCCCAGAAAGCAATGAACTCCTGTTTGGCCAAGGATCATCTCTGAACCTCACACGTGGGGCATGTATATTTAATCTAGCTTCACACCCTGAACATGTATCGACCACTGTTGGGTGAGCATTGAGGTGATTGGGCTGGGTAATTCTTCTTCCCAACCTCACAGAGCTCAGTCTATTGGGATGATAAGGTGGGTCCATAGATTACCAAAATATAAACCAGATGGGGTGAGAGCTCTAGGAAGGACCCAAGCTTGGGCTACACAGCAAGGAGCCATTAGGTCTGTGTTGTACGTTAGGAGTCTGCACAGGAGAAGTGATATCTGAACTGAGCCTGGGACAATGGGTAGAAATTAGTTATAGGACGTTTAGAAGATCAGAAGCCAAAACTCTAAGCCTATTTGTGAAGAAAAAAGATGGTGTCATTAAAAAAAAAACAACCAAAAAACACTTTGGAGCCCTGGCCAGTTGGCTCAGTGGTAGAACATCAGCCCAGTGTGTGGAAGTCCCAGGTTCGAGTCCCGGTCAGGGCACACAGGAGAAGCACCCATCTGCTTCTCCACCCCTCCCCCTCTCCTTCCTCTCTGTCTCTCTCTTCCCCTCCCACAGCCAAGGCTCCATTGGAGCAAAGTTGGCCCTGGCACTGAGGAAGGCTCCGTGGCCTCCGCATCAGGTGCTGGAATGGCTCCAGCCACAATGGAGCAACGTCCCAGATGGGCAGAGCATTGCCTCCTGGTGGCTTACCTGGTGCATCCCGGTCAGGCACATGCGGGAGTCTGTCTGACTGCCTCCCTGCTTCTAACTTCGGAAAAATAAAAATAAAAAAAAAACCCAAAAACCATTTTTGGGGAAAAACCTTTGGCTTAGGTTCTAATGCTAGCATAGTATTAAAAGGGAGGGGGAAGGGAGGAGAAGTTGTGTATCTTCAACCAAGTCATTTAACTTCTCTGGCAATCAAACAAGACAGTGTGTATGAATGTGCTTTGTAAACGATAAAATACTACACAAATGCTTTAGTTCTTAGAAATGATACATGTACTGCTTCACAAGGCTGTTATGGGACTGCTATTCAAATATAAAAAATCATTATTATAAAAAAATTGTAGAATCTTCTGGCCCCAGAAAGAACTGCAGATGTAATAAAGATTTATCAAATTACTAACAACTGAAGAAAAAATTAAAGCCCAGAACACGCTGTATTAGCTTAACCAGAATTATAACTGGCAGTAACATGTTTCTTATTAAATAAAAAGAGAGCTTTTATAGTGAGACAAATATCAAGTTCCCTAATGATGCTTATAAATCAATTTTTAAGATAAAGAACCTGCTATCATAGTTCCTCTTTTTCTCCTGCCACTGTTGGCAGGACAGATCTCATAAACTCACAACTTTTGTCTTGGTACTAATAGACCCATCTTCTCGATGATCTCTGCAGTTTAGGATCTGCAGAGCAAAGGCGCCAACACTGGTGAGCATGGGCATTTTGTTCCTTTCTAAATCTGCCAGGAGCTTCATGAGGTGGTTTCGTGGTTTCCGATAAACCTCACTCATCAATAAAACAAGCTCCCTTTGAATATATCCCTCAAACTGAAGAAAAAGAGGGATTTCCAATGAAAAACAACAGACCACAAAACTTGACAGTACATAAATGGGAACTACTTCAGTTTTGCCAAGGCTGCCATAACAAAGTACCATAGATGGGTGGCTTACACAACAGAAATTTATTTTATCACCGTCTGGAGGCTGGAAGTCCAAGATCAAGGTGTCAGCAGCATTGGTTTCTACTGAAGCCTCTCTCCTTGTCTTGTAGTTGGCCATCTTCTTGCTGTGTTTTCACATGGTTTTTCTGTGTCCAAATTTCCTATTCTTATCAGGACACCAGTCATCTTCGATTTGGGCTCATTCATTATGACCTCATTGTACCTTAATTAGCTCTTTCAAGGTCTCATCTCCAAATATAGTCACATTCTGAGGTACTGGCAGTTAGGACTACAACATACACCTTTGGTGGGGGAAGGGGTCATGCTTCACACTGTAAGAGGAAGGCAGTCCTCCGAAAAAGCAAAGAGGCCATAGACAATGTCCACAATGCCGGTGGAAGACAAAGACACTCACACCATCCCCTGCACACATTGCGTGCACCTCTAGTGTGTTTTGTCCACCCACAGGGCTGTGTGTGGCCCATGCAAGGGCACAAGTGGCACAGTGCAGTGCCTGTCAGTTAGAGCAGCCCTATGGGAATGGGTTGTGGGTGAGGAGGTGAGGCTGTCTGTCAAGGCCAGCGGTGCTGGCACCTGAGCAGCAGTTGCGGGAGCAGTGAGAGGGAATGGGGAAAGGAGAGAGGTGAGCCGTGCCGCTTTTCCAGGAACCATGCTGGTTCTCCTTCCCCTGGCAGTCATTTTCCCTAAAGGAGTTTCTCCTGGCCAGTTAGGAGACCAGGGAGCAGATCCTGAGTCCCTGGAGATCCGAGTCCCTTTCCCCGCCCCAAGCCCAACAGACACCATCTGAGGGGGAGGACAGAGATGGAAAACACTGTCTCATTAACAACAAGCTCTGCCCTTTCGGATTTCCAAAGGAATCTGCAAAGAAAAACAAGTGTTCCAACACCACTTCACCCCACCCTGCCACCGGGGCCTGGGCCCCACTGTCCGGAAACTTCCCAGTTTTCCTGTGGGAACAGTGGGTGTGCTCTAGGTACGCTCCAGAATGCCTGTAATTTTCCAGCTGTGGACCTCCCTGACAGACACAAGCCTAAACCGGAGTGACAAAGGTAATCAGGGAAGCACATCTTCCAGTCTCATGACATAGGATCACTGAGAGACTCTTGAAATTAAACCAGTCAGAAGAATGACCAGAATTATTGAATGCCTCCTGTGTGTCCGGCATTTACATATATGACACAGTATAATCCCCTGTCTCTAAGGTAGAGGTTATAGCCTTTATTTTATAGAGGAAGAGGCCCAGGTTCAGCAAGGTCATGTCCCTAGGACCAAACCTGTAAGTGACAGTGCTGAGGTTTGGAACACAGCTGGGACAGCTGTTCATGGGGTGTGCTGCCTTTCCCTGCACCACGCCACTGGCAACAGAATGCCATGGGCCCTGCAGGCCTACCATACCTCAGGAGTGTGGTTCTTGGAGTCAGCACCAGACGGTCCTCCTCTTCACCTCTGCCAAGTGCAGCCTCACGTGGGCACTCAGCGCCCCACCCAGGATAGCACACAGAAGGCCCTCAACCAAGGGGTATTGAACTAAAGAATCATGAGGTCATGACAGAAGCCACACTGGGCCACTAAGGTGAATGCCAGAACCCTGATTCTGGACAACGTTACTGGGAGAACCAAGAGAGTTCTCGCTGGGTTAGTGAAGTGCTGGCCTGTCAGCCACAGCTAAGTACTCGGCTTTGGTCCTGCAGGGCGAGGGCCCAAGTGAACGAAAGTATATAGATTTCCAGACCTCTGTGATCTCTGGTGCCCCTCTTCTTCCCCCTTAAAAATGTTGCTGTTTAATCCAGGGAGTTTACGGGGATTTCTAGTCTGAAACAGCAATTTCACCAAGAATACAGAAAGTGGAGAACAGCTATGCCTAACACTGTCGTGCTCTCTCTGACAAACCGTTTCCACGAAGCACGCTTTGCTTCTCTGGCCGACAAACTGGGCCAATAAAGCTGACTGCCCCTTTCCCTGGTGGAAAGGAGAGCGCTTACATTCAGAAGAGCTTGGAGACCCCAGAGAAGAGTATTGGATAACCATTGTGCCCTTCACGTGGAATCTGGGCTTGCTTTTCCTTTTACCACCAAACTAAAAGTATACAGCATTTCAAATGTGTTCTGTGGAGTTTTAAAAACTCTTTTTATGTCCTGAGGGATTTGTGGGTGAAAGTACGAATATGTTTTGGAAAACTATGTGTTTTCACTTTTGAAATTTGGAATCTTTGGATAGGTAGAGGAAAATCAGATTAAGAAATCAATCAATCTAGTCGTTAATTTCTATTCACACACAGACCCTCTTTGACAGGTGTCAATCAAAAGTTTATAGAAACACTGTCAATCCAGGGGAAATCCTATCTCAATCTCTTCATGGAGAGCAAGTATTTATTTTTCCTTTTTTGTAATCAAAACTAGTTTCTTCCCCAAAGCTCTTTCTGAATAGGTATTGATTTTTCCCTGGCTTGACTAGGCCATTAATAATGCCGGGTCCTCAGAGGTCCCTTTGATGCCTCCTCATTGCGGTTATAGATGTTTGTTGAGGCCCTCTGGGGACCTGCTTCCCAGTCACAGATGAGTAGCCCAACACGAGTTTTCAGTGTGATTCCTGTCCCAGCCACACGCCAACCTGGGTCAGAAGGTGGGGAAGTTCGCTTGTCCGAGGCCCCACCCCGCCCCCCAGCACCTCCACCCCCAGCCAGGACCAACCAGTGAGCGTCTCCTGCTCTCAGCCCTTTGCCAATAGGCAGGCACCTGTGACAGAGCTAACTGGTAGCCAAGGCATAACCTGCTAATGAGATGAAGGACTGTCCCTGAACCAGATACCTTTTAGGCATCTCTAGAAACCCTTTGACCTCTCCAAAGTCTACTTGTTTCGACCCCAGTCCTGACTGTAGTGACCAATTCTGTGTGGACCTCAGTAACGTTCACCCAGCCTGACCTGGCAGTGCCTCACCTCTAGTCATGGGGCTTCCCTGACACCCTGGCACAAAATGTCATGTGGCCTGGCTGGTGTTTGTGCACATGCAGTGCAGAGGAGTGGGGGAATTCACACCCCGTGGGCCACATGTCTCCAGATGATGGCAGCCCACAGACACATTGTTCTCTTCCTCCTCCAGACTGAGGAGCGCTGAGAATAGTTGTTATATGGCCTCAGAAGATGGTCTCATAAAACAAGCAGCTGTAGTCTATACGGATTTGGGCCAGCTTGAAAACATGCCCTCCTCTTGGCTTTCCCTTGGCTGTACTCCCCTTTCCCACACTCCTGGCTCTTGGGGATTGACTTCCCTCATAAAGCAGATATACTTAAGCCCTTACTTCAGGCTCCATTTTCTGAGGAATCCTGTGTAGACAGTCCTTCATATGTGTATGAGCGGGTTTTTTTTGTTGTTGTTGTTTGTTTATTTTATTTTTTGTATTTTTCCAAAGCTGGAAATGGGAGGCAGTCAGACAGATTCCCGCATGCGCCCAACCGGGATCCACCCAGCATGCCCACCAGGGGGCGATGCTCTGCCCATCTGGGGCGTTGCTCTGTTGCAACCAGAGCCATTCTAGCGCCTGAGGCAGAGGCCACAGAGCCATCCTCAGCGCCCGGGCCAACCTTGCTCCAATGGAGCCTCGGCTGTGGGAGGGGAAGAGAGAGACTGAGAGGAAGGAGAAGGGGAAGGGTGAAGAAGCAGGTGGGCGCTTCTCCTGTGTGCCCTGGCTGGGAATTGAACCCAGGACTTTCACATGCCGGGCTGATGCTCTACTGCTGAGTCAACTGGCCAGGGCTAGGTTAATCCAGATTTTGAGAGAGAATGTGTAATTAGGGTGGGAAGGTAAAAAGGTTCCCTGGTCCAACATTAGCATGTCTGTGGTGGCTCCCCCACATCAGCAAGCAATTCTTGAACACCAGCAGGGTGCCTGAGAATTCAACTCAATCAATTCTGACACTGTCTACCCAGAGATAGCATCAGATCCCACAAGTTGAGGGCTCAATCATAAAAGACTGCCCCTGTCCCCAACTTTAGACCCTTGTTTCAAGCCTAGGTTGTTACCAGTACTTCTGACCAACTGACTATAAATCAGAGGTTTCGATTTGATTAATTTGCTAGAATGCTCACAGAATTTAGGGAACCCATTTACTCTAGATTACCAATTTATTACAAAGGATACTAATGGATACAAATCAACAGTCAGGTGAGGAGATACATAGGGTGAGATACGCAGGAAGTTCTGTCCTCTTGAAGCTTGGGGAAGCTTTCTGGTTCTCCAACATGGAAGCTCTTAGAGAAAAAAAAACATCTTGCTATCCTCCTGGGTTTTTATGGGGGCTTCATAGTCATGATTGCTTAAGTCATTGGCCATTGGCAATTGAATTAAATCTCCAGCCCTTCTCCCCTCCCTGGAGATCAGGGAGCAGGGAGTAGAACTAAAGGTTCCAAACTTCTAATTACAGGTTGGTTCTCCTGGCAACCAGCCCCCCCCCAAAAAAAAGGGGGCCAAAAGTTACCTCCTTAACAAAGACACCTTGGTTACTCTCGACTCAGGAAATTCCAAGTGTTTTGGGAATTCTGTGCCAAAAACAGGGACTAAGACCAAATATATATTTATATTTATTGATTTTATTTATTGATTTTGGAGGGGGTAGAGGAGCAGGAAGCATAGTTACTTCTCATATGTGCCTTGATCCTGCAAGCCCAGGGTTTTGAACCTGCAACCTCAGCATTCCAGGTTGACGTCTTATCCATTGCGCCACCACAGGTTAGGTCTTATCTTGATTTTAGAGAGAGAGGAAAGGAGAGAGAGAGAAACATCAATTTTTTGTTTCACTCATTCAAGTATTCATTGGCTGATTATTATATGTGCCCTGACAAGGGATGAAACCCACAACCTTGGCATGTCAGGACAATCTGCTAATCAGCTGAGCTATCTGGCCGGGGCAAGTATATTTCTTATTATAGATCACAATGTCATAGAAGGGAATAACGTTCTCTTATACTGTCTGATCACCTCATGCCAACTAGTCTCTCCTTCCTTCTGCCCTTGCCTTGATCCAAGTTTCTCTCTGCCTGCCTGGCTGGGCACACTCTTTCCCCACTCATACACCATAGATTCTGCTTCCAAAGGTGTCTCATCCCAGAGAAACACCTGCTCCCTCTGAAGGAGGCTGCCTGAATTATAAATAAGCCTCCAACAGAGAAAGATGTACTCAAGAGAGCTAAAAGAAAAAAACAGGTAAACAAGTGGGTCACAATGTTTCTCTGAGTATCTCAGGATGATACAAACTTCACTTGCCCTTGGGCGCCTGGCTTGAACATTGCAACCCTCAGGGTGGTCTGCAGTCATCTAGACCAGTGGTCCCCAACCTTTTTTGGGCCACGGACCGGTTTAATGTCAGAAAATATTTTCACGGACCAGCCTTTAGGGTGGGACAAATAAATGTATCACATGAATGAGACAAGCGTCAAGAGTGAGTCTTAGACGGATGTAACAGAGGGAATCTGGTCATTTTAAAAAATAAAACATCATTCAGACTTAAATATAAATAAAACAGAAATAATGTAAGTTATTTATTCTTTCTCTGCGGACTGGTACCAAATGGCCCATGGACCGGTACCGGTCCGTGGCCTGGGGGTTGGGGACCACTGATCTAGACCACTACTTTCTTCATGTACTCTGGGCTTCGCCACCTCTGTTCCTTCACTCAGCCTCTTTCCTCTGCTCACATGTGCCCTCTTTCTCCCCTATCTCTACATGTCCAAATCCTATGTGTTCTTCAGTACTCAGAACAAAATGCTAACTCCTTCAGGAAGCCTTCCTGGATTACCCAGCTGAGCTTGATCTTTAGTCCTCAATCCTTTCCCTTCTTAACTTTCTTACCTCTGATTGTAAGCATCCTATTTGCAGGGCTCTGGCTGATTCTCCTCTGTGAGTTGGGAAATAATGAGGAAAGGCAGGAAGGTAGGAGACTCCATGGTACCAAACAAGTGTTTCCTGAGCCTGGGATATGCAGGGTCAGTGGCTACTTTGCTTTGCTTTCTGTTTTATGTGCACTTCTGGTGTTGCTAATGATGAGTTGCAGCAGAGAATCTCAAATCTGCTGCTCTCAGGTGAGGCGGTACCTGAGGTCATTCTCTCTTTCTGCTTTTCTTCACCTTGCTGAAAAGCCTGTGTGTATCCAGAGCCCATCACTGTCTCTGGTGTGGACTTTGCAGAGAAAAGCTGCATAAGAACGTGGCAGGCACTATAGCTAGTACCGAGCACCCAGTCAATGGGGAAAGATGGGAAGCCCCTGAACCTTACTCTCTCCTCAATCCTCCTTCCTAGCTAAACACTCTTATTTTTCCCTTTGAGTCTAGTCTCCTATAAAGCCAATAGTTGCGGCCATTATCTCAGCTGCCTGGCTTGTGCAGGTTCACATTAGATTCTGATAGATCGTAATGGAACAATGGAGCCAAGAACTGGTAGACCATCTTTTATTCCAACTCACAACCAACAGGCAAGAAAATACACACAGCGGGCAAACACTTCCCTTTCCATTCAAACCAGAATGGCTCCCAAAGCCACTGACTTTCTCCGGTTTTTCCTAGGATCAAAGGCCCCACCTCTGTTCCCCTTCAGCTCCCCACCATCTTGCTCTCTGCCTCCTCTGCCACCACATGGCCTCTTTCCCCTGCAACAACATGGCCTCCTCCCAAAATGGCCTCCTAGCTCCTCCTTTTAAAACTTTTCTGCATGAAGACCCTCCTCCAGCACACATTAGCATAACCAAGCCCCTTCCCAAGCAGAAGGCAGTCAGCACTATCATGTGGCAGCAGCATCACATGAGCAGCAGCCATTTTTAACAATAAAAGTGAGCAAACCCCAAAAATACAGATTTCACAAACTTATTTGCCCAACATCTCCTCTACTTCCTTTAACACTGAGGTTTAAGTTCATGAGTGTAGGGTATCCCATTTAACCTTGAACCCTCTATAACTTGGATTGGGGAACTTTAGTTAAAAGCCCTGAGCAAATGTCTCTTGGGTGCAAACACCAAGAAAGTGTGAGTGAGTGACCTTTGTGCAGACACAAAGAAATGCGTGTAAACAGGCTTTAGAAAATTAGCCTAGCCCTAGAGCAGGGGTCAGGAACCTATGGCTCGTGAGCCAGATGTGGCTCTCTTGATGGCTGCATCTGGCTTGCAGACAAATCTTTAATAAAAAAATAATAATGTTAAAAATATAAAACACTCTCATGTATTACAGTCCATTCATTTCCTACCGCTCATGTTCATGGTTGTGGGTGGCTGGAGCCAATCACAGCTGTCCTCCGGGACAACACCAAATTTTTATTGGATAATGCATAACGTACACGGGTCGTTGTATGGCTCTCATAAATTACACTTTAAAACATGTGGTGTTCATGGCTCTCTGAGCTAAAAAGTTTCCCGAGACCTACCCTAGAGGTTTTAGATTGCCCCTTTCTTTCTGCTTGTTAATTAGCAAAAGAAAAGAATGTTCTGATCAATTTAGCCCTTTCTCCATGTCAGCAAAATGGCCATTAATCATTCTTTCCCTTGTCACCTGATCTCCCTCCCTTATAATCCTGTTACCTCTGTTCTGCTTCTGATAATAAATGCTAAGGGAGAAGGAGATTCAGGAGGTCTCTCTTTGTCTCCCTTGGCAGGCTTCTCTCTCTCTTCCTCTCGACATAAGTTTGTGTCTTGAGTAGGTTTATTCCACGTGACACCAGTAGTTCCCAGCAGTCTGGAGTACTACACATGAGGACAAGATCTATTGTCTTGCATGTTTAGACAATACCTTTATTGTACATAGGGAGCTCTCAAACATATGTATTGAATAGTAAAGACAGACTATTTCCTTAATCCAAATAACTTGAAGAATAAGGCAACATGTGTGAGGCATATTTGGGGATCTAACTGGCCTAGACCTGCTGAATCTTCTGCTTGATAGGGCCCAGGCATCCTGTCGAGTTGCTGGATGAAATATAAGATACCTTCCCCGCCACACTCCTTGCCCCAAGCCCCGGACAGGAAGATGGACAATCACTGTCTGTTTCACAGTAGGGGAACCTGAGCCTCAGGTTGTTCCATGCCTTGCTGACAGTCCCGGGGGAGTGCTGGGGGGAGCCAAAGCAAGCCCTGGGTCTCCGGCTCCTGGTGCAGTGCTCCTCCCGTCTGCACCACCCACTGCTTCTCAGGCCACTGGGCTCCAAGTTCTTTAGGCAGCAAAGAAGTCTTTGGAGGAAGCTGAAAGTGAGAGGAAGTGCTCTGGAAGGACTACTGTGGGGAGAGCAAACCAGGATGGCATGTTTTCATTGATCTTTGATTGTGCCAACAATGGCCAGTTCCCAGAGCAAGCAGCTGCTATCAGCACCCTTGGGTGAGACTGAGCCTGTCCAAAGTGCAGGCATTTCTGGCTCTACCCCCCCACCCCACACACACACCCAAGCTCTTTGTGTGGGAAGTGAGTGTGCAAAGCCAAGAGTTTCTTTTCCTTTCTTAATGAACCAAGCAGCTTGGAACCCAGAGTCCTGGGAATGCTGTCCAGGGCCCCCTGCAGCTTCCCCCACCTTCCACTCCGTTTGTCTCTGAGTCCGCAAGAGACCCGAGGCTGCTGAGGAGGCTAGATGCAGCTCAAAGGTGCTGCAAGAAGCTTTTGAAGCACAAACAATTTATCAAAGAGTTTGAAAACTCTTGTGCCACTTAGCAAATTTCTTAGCATTAGCAGTTATTCAGGGCCACCCAGAGTGCACATCCCCAAGAGAAAAAGAAGGCTTCCAATAGGAAGAAATAAAGCTCTCCAATCTCATTGGAGGCCTTGGGACAGTGAGAAGGACCCTGGATTTGGGGGCCCTCTTGCCACTGAACTCATATAGCTAAAGGCTCGCCTGCCTTTCCACAAAGATGTTTAACAGGCAGCTCCTTTGGCTTAAACCAAAAATCCAGTTCCATCCCCAATTCCTCATTCTCTCCAATCTCCACAGCAAGATCTTTTGGTTCCATCATCACAAGATATGCTGAATCTGTGCATTTCTCTTCATCTCCATTGTGACTCTTCTCTTCCAAGCCACCGTCACCCTTTCAAACGACCCATTTAGGTCATCCCAAGACCCTGCATGACCAGGTTCCAGCCCACCTCCCCTGCAATGGGATTCTCCTCCTTCAAATAAGACTTGAAATGTCACATGACCCTGTTTAATCCTTTCAGTACCTGAATCTGCCTTTCCATATTTGTTCATCCGTGTTTATTGTCATGCCTCCTTCATCAAAACGTATGTTCTATTAGGGCAGACTGTCTTATTCTCTGCTAGATTTCTGGTATGCCACTGGCTTAGTTTCCTAGGGCTGACATACAGGGTACCTAAAGTGGCTGAAAACAACAAAAGTTTATTCTCTTACAGTTCTGGAGGCTGGGCATCCAAAATCAAGGTGTTGGTAGGGCCAAGTTCCCTCCAAAGCCTCTAGGGAAGGTCTTTTCTGGTCTCTTCTAGCTTCAGGCAGCCCCGGGCCTTCCTTGGCTGTGGCCTCATAACTCCAGTCTGTCTCCATTTTCTCACGGTTTTCCCTCTGTGTCTAAGTCTGGGTATCCTCTTCTGATATGCACACAAGCCATGCTGGAGCATGGCAAGCTACTCCAACATGGAGTATGATAGGGTTCACCCTATTCCCATTCGATCTCATCTTAACTTCATTATATTTGCAAAGACCTATTTCTGAAGAAGGTAACATTCACAGCAACCAGGGGCTAAGACTTCAGCATATCTTTTCTCAGGGGGTGGGGGCACAATTCAACTTACATCATGCTGGCATAGTAGATGCCTAACAAATACTTTGGACATAAATGAGTATTTTCAGCTGGAGTCAGTAGAATACAGTGAGCTTATCTCCTGAGCAGCAAATACACGAGCCTCAGAGCTGAACCTGTAAGTAAAAGGGAGCTTGTAATGGCCCAGGCCAAAGTGACTTATTGAAGAGACAACAGTCAGATAAACCAGTTATTTGGTATATATAATTTTTTAAAAATCTTAAAATGGAATTAAATATTTTTTCCCCACTGATTTTAGTAAGTTGGCCAGGAAGGCAGCCTGCAATTTGTAAACGCCTCTATATCTAGCTTGTCTTTGACTCCTCACAGAGGAGTGGGCATGTTATTGCTGAAGGGCAGACGCTCTGAGGGAATGTGGCTGGCCCAGGAGAGAGCATGGCTGGGATGGAGGCCCAGCACCGGCGGACGCCTCGGCCAGTAACCCCGAAGGCAGCAACCGTGTTGGTTTTACAGGCCCTGGCCAAGGTCCATCAGACACAGTATTCGTGTGGAGCTGTGTGATAAACACTTGAAAACAAGGATGAGGACAAAATGGGAGAAACTTGGTTTAGCTTTAAATGAATGTAGCCAGGATTTGCGTATTCAGATACGTGACCAATTCTGTACATCAAACTTCATTTAAAAACAAAACAAAAAAACTTCACTTTAGAGTAAAATCTTTTGAGATCATAGCTTCTTAGTATTTTAGAGCTGGAAGAACTGTGTTAGGTTCTGGGAAGAGCCCTTCTCCTCAAGAAGAATAAAATCTCAGAGTGGGATTAAGCCCAAAATGGCTCTAAGACAAAGCAGAACATCTTAAGAGCGTCACCAAAGTCTCCAGAAACAAGTGGTTTTTTTTGTTTTTGTTTTTTTTTCCTGAAGCTGGAATGCGCAGGGACAGACATAGACATAGTTCCCGCCATGTGCCTCCGACCGGGGATTCCACCCGGCAGGCCCACCAGGGGCGATGCTCCACCCTCCTAGCCTCCGGGGCGTCGCTCTGCCGGGACCAGAGAGCCACTCTAGCGCCTGGGCAGAGGCCTAGGGAGGCTCGGTCTCCCAAGCGCTCCGGGGGGCCATCTTCGCTCCAATGGAGCCTTGGCTGCGGGAGGGGAAGAGAGAGACAGGAGGAAGGAGGGGGCGGTGGAGAAGCAAATGGGTGCCACCCCCATGTGCCCTGGCCGGGAATCGAACCCGGGTCCCCCGCAGCCAGGCCGACACTCCACCGCTGAGCCAACCGGCCAGGGCCAGAAACAAGTGTTTTTAGCTATGACCTTTAAGGAAAGTTTGATGGGGGAAGGAAGATCCTTGCAACTTAGGTCTAAAGGAAAAATATGCAAATTTCACTGGTATTCTGAGAAGAAGGAAGAGCTTGAGCAAAGACTCCTGGACTGGATAGGGCGTGTTAGTGATATGGAAAACAGGGCTGGACATGGTCACAACGTGAGTTGGGATAATCAGCTTGTTTTTCACCAGAATCCTTCAGTGGGAATCCCACTGACTTGGGGTTCCAGCCCCAGCTCAGGCACTGATTTCCCGAGGGACCTATCTCTGGGCCTTTTGGCCTGTTTCCTCATCTATAAAAAAGAGGGTTTTCCACCTGACCAGTGGTGGCGCAGTGGATAGAGCATCAACCCAGAGTGTTGAGGTCACTAGTTTGAAACCCCAAGGTCACCAACTTGAGTGTGGGATCATGTTGATGGGTTGAGGCCAAGGTCTCTGGCTTGAAGCCCTAGGTCACAGGCTTGAGCCCACATCACCAGCTTGAGCAAGGGGTTGCTGGCTTGGCCTGCTCTCCCCCTGCCCCAAGTCAAGGCACTCACTAGAAGCAATCAATACATAACAAAAGTGAAGCAATCGATGTTTCTCTTTTCCTCCCTCTCTCTCAAGAGGGTTTTCAAAAGATGCTGATTGAGGCTTCAAGTTCTACAAAGATGCTGCTTTGATAGGCTTTCATGTCGAGCTACTGGTGAGACTTATTTTAAGAATGGCTTTTGCACTTGAAAAATATTTAAAAGCCACAAGCGCCAGAAAATGAATTCCTTCCAACTGCATAATTCTATTTCTTTCTATGGCATGTTTTAAAGTTACTCTCGTTTGTTATTCAAATGAAGTATAACTCACTTAGGATTTACCAAGCCCCTCTGAATTGTCTGTGGCTGTACTATTAAGTCATTTGACCCAGTGGTCCCCAACCTTTTTTGGGCCACAAACCAGTTTAATGTCAGAAAATATTTTCACGGACCAGCCTTTAGGGTGGGATGGATAAATGTATCACATGACCGGGACAAGCATCAAGAGTGAGTCTTCGATGGATGTAATAGAAGGAATCTGATCATTTTAAAAAAATAAAACAGCGTTCAGACTTAAATATAAATAAAACAGAAATAATGTAAGTTATTTATTCTTTCTCTGCGGACCAGTACCAAATGGCTCACAGACTAGTACCAGTCCACGGCCCGGGGGTTGGGGACCACTGATTGGACCTGTGTCTAGCAGAAAATCATTTTTACTTATATCCTTGTGAGAAAGAGCCTGGTGCAGCTAAAAGAGTCTTAGGAAGCAAGTCAGCAGATCTGGCTGGTTGCATGCCGTGACAACAAATATCATTCATAAATAAGTGTAAGTAAAAGAATGAGTATCTGTCAACTAACTAGCAATGCCATCTTTGCGAGTCTCTCTGCTCTCTGACATTAGCTTTTACCGTCTCTAAAGTGCCTGCCTGGCCTGGCTCAGAGCACTTTGATGAAGACCAAGTGAGAGAATATGCTCGAATGCTCTTTATAAACTGTAAGTGCTCCGCAAGTATAATATAATGCCCTGGGTGGTGCTGGGGCAGTCAGGGCTTGACGCAGCAATTCTCGGTGACCGTGGAGGGGTGGTTTGCCTCTGAGACCTTGGGAAGTGACTGATTTTCTCAGACAAGCCTTTCTCAACCTGTTTGCATGAAAAGATAAGCAAAATTAAGTTTAAAAACTAAAAAATAAATATCTGTGCTGCCTATTTTAGATGTTTCGTCTCATTCCAAGTCCCAGCTTTACTCCTCAGCCGCGAGGTCCCTGAAACTTAGACGGCATGAGACTGGCGGATGCCTAGAGGAAGGAGCCTTGGCCAAGACAAGCCTGAGGGGACAGAGGCAAAAGGTCTTGTTTGGCTTCCAAGATATTTATCAGTTCTTGGCATTATTTGTGAGTTTAGATTAGTGTATTTTTAGTTATTTTTGAGTTTCTAATAAAAGTGACATCATTAGGCAAATGAATTAATTGGCACAATTTCTGTATCAGTTTAACGAAACACTAATTCTTCCATCAAACTTATTTACTGACAATTCATCTATTTACCAAAACGTCACCAATGACATCTGTTCCTCTTTAGCCCAAATGATCATCCTCACAAGTTTCTTGGGCCCTACGTTGCTAGAGCTATTTCATAGATGATTCAAATATGCTAGTTTTCCCAATCAGAGGGTTGAAACATCAAGAGCCTTACCTGGGCTGTCAAACGGGAGGCCAGAAAGAACGCCTTCGCCCAGACACATCCCGTGACTCTCCATCTCGTGGAAATACATCACTTGGCCTGGCTGAATTCTCTCCAGTCTGGCCCCATTCTGGATATAGTAGAGTTTACTGGCAAAAGTCCTCAGCTGTGAAGAGGAGACAGACCTCTCTTTGTCTGCCTCTGCTCCTAAGAGCAAAAGAACTTTAGCATGTCCCTTCTGTTCTCTGTGCCTCAGTTTCCCTGCTGGTCCAAGAAGGAAGTTGAACTAGTCTAGGCTGGGAAGCACCCGTTCATTCTTGGGAAGGAGGAGCTAACTCTGGGTTAAGAAGGAAGCCGAAACAACAGAACAGTTCTGTTTTTACCAGGTTGTCACATTCTGAGTAAGGTTTCCTTTGAGGATTCAGTTGCTAAAAAAACACACTTGAAAAACACTGGCCTAGGCCCTAGCCGGTTGGCTCAGTGGTAGAGCGTCGGCCTGGCGTGCGGGAGTCCCAGGTTCGATTCCCCACCAGGGCACACAGGAGAAGCGCCCATCTACTTCTCCACCCCTCCCCCTCTCCTTCCTCTCTGTCTCTCTCTTCCCCTTTCGCGGCCAAGGCTCCACTGGAGCAAAGTTGGCCCGGGCACTGGGGATGGCTCCGTGGCCTCTGCCTCAGGCTCTAGAGTGGCTCTGATTGCGGCAGAGCAACACCCCAAGATGGCAGAGCATCGCCCCCTGGTGGGCGTGCCGGGTGGATCCTGGTCAGGCTCATGCGGGAGTCTGTCTGACTGCCTCTCCGTTTCCAACTTCGGAAAAAATACAAAAAAAAAAAAAAAAAAGAAAAGAAAAGAAAAACACTGGCCCTCACTTTATGACTGAAACTGTCCCAGTAACTTTCCTTTCCTCTGCCCCTGCAAGAACCCCAAGGTATTCTTGCTGCAGTGACCTTACTCAAAACCTCCATCCTAACATATAATGGTTGGGCTTTAATTCCAGCCTCACCCTCAAGACACCAACTTGTCAGCAAGGCTCTCTGTTTCTTCTGAACAAGATAATAGTTCTTGTAATCAAACTGCAGCCTAAGTGTTGGGCCCTGTATTGGACTGTGACGATCCAAACATAAACACGACATGGTCTCTGTCCTCAAGAGCTCTCAATCCAGGTCATTTTGACTCAAAATAGTTTGAAATGACCTTTAAAATCAACTTCTCTCTCTAGCAGCCCACACTGATGACCGTCAGACAAATGCAGGTCTGCCTGAGGGTTAGGTCGTACCCCCTTTTATTCCTTCATGGCCTGTTGTGCTCAGATTTTGTATACGTGGTGCGTGTCTGCATGTCATTTAACATTTTCATCCACACTGGTTATGTTTTTTGCTCTTAGCTACATTCTTAGAGAATAGAAGGAAGTGTGTTTATTCCTTTAAATTGCTTTGTGCAAGGATCTGCTCAGCCGAATACCTGATCCATATTTTGATAATGATGATGTTGATGTTGACAAAAGCTTGATAATTCAGTAACTGTGTAGTGTGCCCTGTTTTCAAAAGAACGCTTGGCTATAGCCTAACTATGGACAGAATTCAAAAGAGATTTCTTTAAAGAAAATGGCAAAAGAAAAGGATTTACAAACCAACCAGGTGAGAGAACAGTGCTCCTCCTGACAGTCTTGTCTGCCTTTGGCAGTGTCCAGGTCACCTGCAGAATGACACAATGTCCCTGTGGCCTCATCCCATCTGCTTCTGTCTGTCACAGCTCAGGACACATGAGTCCCTAAATGCTACCCTCCTGCCTCCGAGGCAGACCCAGGCTTCCTCTTTGAGTCGCTCTTGCAACAACCACGACCCCCATCCCCAGCATCTCGAAGTGTCTCCGCACAATACTTCATTACAGGGCACCTCAGGTTACAACAGTGACATTTCAAGGTTACAACGCTCACTCTATAAAAACTTTAAAAAATTGAGACATGTTTCAGCTTATGCCATTAGCATAGTACTTATGGGCTACATTAACAAACTAGTTCTAGACTGGCCTGGAGAAAATTTTTAAGAAGGTAGAGAGGCCTGCAACAGATCCAGTACCCTCTGCATCAGCTGCTTCTTGAGATGAAACACCTGTAGCACAAGTAGAATCATCTCCAGCGTCTACTGCATGTTCCTCAGGCAATCCTGACTCACCTGACCCAGTGTCTCCAGCACCTTCTGCAGGTTCTCCTGCCTCTCCAGCTTCCTCCTCCCAACAGGTCCCTCTCTCCCACCTTGCAATGCCCCTTCCAGTGTGCACGCCAACCACAGGAATAAACATAAGGAATTTTTTTTATACTCACTTTTTGTCATTTTCAGTTACTACCATACAGTGTATTTATGTCCTTTTTCTTTTTCTGTGGCTTAGCTGTGTCTCTATGTTCTAGATTATGATTTTACAACTGTGTTAGGATAGGTAAGTGACTTAAGGCTAGGGTGTGTTTTGACCTACACCACAATTCGGGTTACATCACTGTTGTAGGAACAGAGCTGCATGGTAACTAGAGATCCTCCTGTATTCACCTCGATGTTCATTCAGCAATTTCAGGAAGAAACTGCAAGATATTGTTCAATGCCTAATCAAAGCTATCAAGTGCAATTGAAGAGGACAGTAGCTTCCAAAGCTAAAAGTAAAGCCAAACAAGTACGTATAATCCTGAGATATCCCCCTGGTCAAGCTGGATGCTTTGATATAATCAGATATGGCAGTGACTTCCTGGAAGCCTCTCCTGGAAAGTTCCTCAACTCTTTGTGACCGGGGCTGGTATTCAGCCAGTGTGCAGGGTAAAGGGTGACTCTGTCCCACAGCTTCCACATGCTCTCTCATCTCTGTCAGCTCCTGGGGAAGGCCCCACCTACTAATACATAGACCGTGGGGTTTAGAATTTCAACATATGAATTTAGGGGTTTGGAAGGACACAAACATTCAAGCCATCACAGATCTCGCCCCACTCCCCTGCCTTTTCCTAAGGCCTGGCAAACCAAAGCTAGACCAACTCAAGGAGAAGGAGAGCAGATTCCATAAGCAAGTTAATACCAGGAGATACTCAAAGGGGACAGCTTGGCCAAGAGCAAGCTCAGCTCACCTTACAGAACCCGGGACCTGTCTCTCCCCCCAGCCCCCATCCACTACCCAGTCCCATCCCAGGCAGAGCACACCCCGAAGTGGCCACTGCCTGCCCTGTCTTGGAGGCTGGGAACTTACTCATCTGGGGGAGGATCCAAGCTCTGTAAACACTGGTGAGCCTGAAAAGGGGAGAGGGTGAGGTTCCCCCCCAGCCCAGAACAGCATGCATGCCTGGTAGTAAAATGGAGGCTGGAGGCATGACCAGCCTCTAGCCCAGGGGGGTGGTCCACAGGGCCCCCTGGTACTGACAAATTTACCATGTATACTACTTACACTTTCACCGAGATGCAGGAGCTTGGGAAACAGAGCCAGCAATGTTTGGGAAGCCCATCCCAGCTTGGCTCCTTTGCTTACAGGACAAAGGAGCAGCCAACAACTGTCACCTGCGAAAATGAAAAAATTGGCCTCCATCACCATACATCTGTTCTTGAGACAGCAACTGCAAATTAGCCAGCACCTACGAGCACCCAGGGCAACCACTCACTTATGGACTGACCTAATATCAATGGGAACCTGTCAGGTTAGAAAAGATTCTCCATACGGTAAGCAAGGACTTGGAGGGAAAAGTACCCACACAGCGGCAGGGGCCATGCAGTGAATATTTCTTACATCTCTGGGAAAAAACCAAAGGCACTTCGAAGGAGGAGGTGCAAGCCCAAAAACTCCAGGGGAAACTGAAAACTAACCGCCAACAGCAGTAGACACTAAATAACACCTAACAATTGCTGAAGAAGCAACTGCATTTGTGCCAGTGGAGCAACTCTGAATCTATAATAATAATTGCTTCTGACTCCTCCAAGAAAAATGAGGGAACTAAAGCAAACCTCATTAGTAACAAACTATAGAAATGATCCCTGAAAGTATAGTCTTGCAAGCCTCATTAGACTCAAAGCTTGGCCAACAGTCACCCAGAAAATGAAAACCCCAAAGCCCCAAAGTCAGGCACATCCAGTGGAACACTGTGATCCTGCCCTAAACCCATACAGAATTGAAATTAGGAATAAAACTCAGGCAAAAAACCCATCAAATCCCTAACAGCCTAATTACTGCAGTTGTGGAATGTAGAAGTAAATAATGCCATGCTCTCTGGAGCAAAAAGTTTCCAGAGTGCCCTACTTACTCTTTCCAGGTCTCCAGTGGCTATTCTGGGCCTGCAGCCCACCAACAGGACCACGTAGACGGTGGTGGATTTGGGGGAAGCAAAGGCAATGCAGCGCCACAGGAGTACACGGCCTGCCTGTGCCATGCTCCCTGAAGGGCAGAAATCGTGGGGCAAGCCAAAAACACGAGGCTAGAGGGCTCCAAAAGGATAGTTTGAGGCTAGAGTGCTCCAAAAGGAAAGTTTATTTTAAAAGTGCCTGGATGCAAGCGGACTGAGACCAGCAAAGGGTGTCCGTGCTGAGCTGTGGGAGGCAGTATTAGATACATTACTGCAGGCACTTGCTGGTATGGGGATGCCTGCACCTGGACATGCTCAGATTAGCATAGGAGGGGGTGTGGCCTTGGTCACTGACTTGAGGATGAGCAGGAGGAGGGGAATTCTGCTGCAGAAACACCAATTCTTTTTTGATGTAGCCCAGGCTTGGTGTCCTTGGTAAATTCTGAAGACAGCCCAGAAGTCAGGAATCTCCCAGGAATAGCTGGGGCCTGAGTCTGTGGCTAGGTTTTCACAAACAACTATTACGATTTAAACTTCCCTAATGGTCAGGTCCCTCCCCAATGCAAACTTTCCCAGACATTCCTGTGAAGGTCAACTTCTTGCTACATTTCAAAGCGAAGTCCAGGAAGCCATTAGGACAGATAATAGCAAGCAAATTAACTACAGCCTTAAGGTGGGGATGAGAATGTTCCGTTTTGAGCCTGGATGAGAAGTTGAGTGAGGGGAATTTGAATTTTTACAAGGGCTGTAGAATTAAAGAGGCCAACTTAAGTCTATCACTCCCCCCACTAACAAAGGAGAAGAGCCAATAACAGAAACCAGAACAGAAATTTCAGCCACTCAAAAAGCAGGGGAAATGAGCGCCCGCCTGCAGTGCAATGCCCCTGTGGAACTACACGTGGGAGCAGCTGAGGGGCAGGGAATCCCTAAACCCCATTATTCCAGTATAAACAAGGGGAAGGCCAAGGGACCCACCTAACAGAAACAGGCAGGAACCAAAGGCCCCACGTGAACCTGGCAATCCACTAGTCCCCTTCTAATATAAAATAAGCATTCATGCGAATAAATACCGGCGCTAACTGCTCCCTCCCCTACAGGAACCTGGAGCGGCTCCCAGGAACCCCAATGACCATTGGCAATTGCGGAAATCGGACTGTTCAAGAGAAGCCAGTAATTATCCCCTTGAAAATGAGAAAACTGTCTGCTACGCCATACAGCGTTCTATATCCTATCACTGAACGTGTCCTGAAAATAAATATCTTCAAGGGCTGTAGTTGGGAACTGCAGAAGGGAAGTTCCGCCTCCCAGTTTAAATTGTGAAGACGGTGTTACAGAGGCATGCAACACCCCCCCCCCTTGCAACTGCCGCCCCCACCAGCAGTGTTGGGAGGACAGTGAGGGCACACTCCCCAGGCTCTCCTATAACTGCTGCCGAACTGAGCCGACAGCGCACTCCCATGTAAAAGGCTGCAAAGACAGGATGAAATCACAGAAGCAATTCTAAAATTAAAAAAGTAAAAATTATTCAGCTGGCGCACAGCCCTTACAACTCCCCGGTGCGGCCCACGCGCAAGCCAGACAAACTTTTGTAGGCCTCTCGAGGTATTGGCATACATTCATTCCCCACCTAGCCCAGACCACTCACGTGAGTCAACTGTGTCGGCAGGGGGCAATCTGGAATTGGACTTTGGAGATAGAGCGGGCCTTTAAAAATGCCAGGCGGGCAGTGGCCCAGGTACAGGCCCTACAAGTACCGCATGCCACTAAGCCTTTCCAATTAAATATTAGTTTAACCCCTAACAAATTTAAATGGGGCCTATGGCAAAAAAAAAAACACAAAAAAACAGGGCAACAATGCACCTCTATAGACTTCTAATCCCAATTATGGAAAGGTGCTAAAAATCACTACTCCCTGGTGGAGAAACAGCTAGCAGCTGTCTGTGCAGCCTTGCAGGCCCATAAAACCATTACCTTGTAGGGGCAGGGGCAAGTCCGTACTGCCTACCCCACAGCCAAATGGGCGCATGTAGGAATGTCCGCACCCAAGTCGAACTTAGCGCAAACCCCTACTCTGGCAAAACGGGGTACCTATCTAGAGCAAAGAACTATACTAAGTACTAACCCTCTAACCCAGAAACTGCAACAAGTATTGGGCCCCATCACCTTCGCAAAATTGCAGAGTACTATGCAGGGAACTAATAACACCCCCAGTCCGTCTTGTGAAAGGACGCCAAATAGGCAACATAATATCAGCCAGGCCTTGCGTGCCCTGCAAAAACAAAAAACAAAAAAAGACCCTTGAGAAATAGAACATCTCACTGAAAACCCCCTCCAGAAAGGGTGGGCATTCCTAGAATCAAAATAGCGCACCACCTTACTTATTATTATTTATATAGCTTGCTCTATTAAATTTTTTTTACTATAAACTCTATTACTATTATGGCATATAAATATAATATACCTCACTCCTCACACAGGGACTCTTGCAAAAAATGCCTATCGTGTAAATTATGAGGCAAGCAACCCTAAGGGGGTGGAGTATTGGGGAAATAATTGAAGTTAGGCTTGCTCACCTATTTTTTGACTGTGTAGCCAGAACACCTAATGTAACCAAGGACACAGGACCTTGAGTGCTACCTCAGTGTAAGCACCTTATATAACCAAGGACACAATTTTCTGGCTAAGTGCCACTATTGTCTAATTAGCCATAAAGCGTCTGAGTGCAGCGGTCTGCTGCTGCCCCTGTCTATTACTGCTGCTGCTGCAGCTCCTATGCCTGTCATTGCTACTGTTACTGTGGTTGTTGCTGCCACCCAATTAAACATGTATCGTCTATGGATCCAAGCATCTTCCTCAGTTCCCAGCCCCTCGCATCCCTCCACCCCGTGCCTCCGAACTCGGACCCGACTCTAGTGAATTGCACTTTACAAAGCAAGGTCACAACCATCATGTCACAGAACAGGACAACAGTCTTAGGAAGCCATGTCATCACCACATCATGCCTGTTTTACAGATGAGGAAACCGAGGGGCATTCCTCAAAGGGGAGAGGACCACTGGTGGTGCGCCAGACGGTTCAGTGCTGCAGGGGGCGCAGCCCTCAGTAGGCACGCCTCTGGTACAGTGAGTCTTTATACATACAAATAAACCTACAAACCTGAGATTTCAAGGGTACTGTTGTTCAGAAGATTATGTCTCAAAAGTGAGTTTAAAGTTAGTTTAAATAAAGCATTAAATAAGTAATATTACATATGGTACTTGGTTTTGATACCAAGAAATAAAAAGAACATGAAGGTGGGAAACCAAGCACTGCTGGTGATGAAGATGATGACAGCTCCTGCTTTACACTGTTTATTAGGTACCAAAGCCTTTACAAATATTAAATCACCCATGCTCACCACAGCTCCATGGTACAATTATCACCCTCATTTTACTCTGCGGTTGGGGAGACTATGAAAGGCACGGGTAGAGAATTGCACCCAGGTGATCAGACCGAGGCCGGCGCCCCAGGCAGCTGTGAGAGCACCTGGCCGGGGGCCTGCTGCAGGGGGGTGAGGCAGCCCGCGGGGCGGGGAGGGCCAGCGTGTCTCCCCACTTCCCATGCAGAAATATGGGAGATTGGATTCACAACAGCATCACTTCCCGATGCAAATGAAGACAAGACATGGACAGCAGACGAGGAGTGGGTTTCACTGCCAGCACCACACTGGCCGGTTCTCGGCATGGGGCAGCGGCACTGTCACCTAGTTGATATGAAGGCCTCAGGCAGAATCCCGACTACTCGGTTGCAAACTGTCCTTCCTCGCTGCCTGCTAAACTCTTCCAGATGATTCTGGCTGGATTTATCAGACAGATAGTCTCTGCGTTGGAGGGGAGCTCCATCTGGGGAATGCCTGAGGAGAGGAAGGGCGGGCAGCTCCGAGTTCACTGGCCCGCAGCGCTGGCGTCTCAGCCTGGATGGGAGAGAGAAAAGCTGACGCGAATAGGTTAGAAATCCATCAGCTGAGAGCATAGAAAACAGCTGTGCTTCTTACTTTTTCTGGTGGTTAAAAATATTCATAGTGTTTATGGGCAAAAGTTTTGGAAACTCAGATTTACCTCTCATCAGCCAGGTGGCCTTGCCTCTCGTCACTTAACCTCTCGGATCTCAGTTTCTCTATGTGCAAAGTGGGAATAATGAAAGTGCTCCTCTCAGAGGGCTCTGTGAAGATGAAACGAGAGTCTCGGCACAGGGCGGGACATGTGTTAACGCTCAGGCATGACAGCTGCTAGAGTTATTATCCCCACGATGGGGGGCAGGCTCTCACCTCTCTGCAGAGAACTGGCTGTGATTTCAAGTCCAGGCTGATCTACTAAAGCAAAGGAAATTTTAGAAATACTTATTTTGGTGTAGTTAATGGCCCCAAGATAATACAAAGAGGCACATATGCAAATATACTAATTTAGTGGGACATTTCAGCCAAGTTGAATTCATGATCTCTTCCCACAGGGTTTCCTAGCTCAGTAAATAGACCTCTTAATACTTGGCTTGGGGCAGGGGAGTCAAGAAAATGACACCCCTCTTCCATTTCCTGGTCAGAACCATGTTCTGGGCCACCCTGAACTGAGCGTGCCTCCCAAGCTCAGGCCTCTACCACCCGGCAGAGCCAACCCCTTTGAGCTCACTGCACAGCGAGAGAGCAAACCGGGTCACACTGCAGGGAGAGGTGACTAGAAAAAACGAAAGGCTCTGAGCTGCACTAGCCCAGTTCCTCCTTCATAGTGCACCATCATATAAGAAGCCAGGGAGACAGAGCTCAGGAGGGTTCCTCTCACAGGTGTCCCTCCACCCGGAAACATGGCGCATGAGGAGGGAGTGCTCCCTGAGCACCACCCACCTGGTGGCACAAGTCACCAACCTCAGAGTCATCTTAGACACATGATCTCCCTCAGTCCTCTCCCCTCCCCATATTCTGCTCATCACCAAGTCCTGTCAATTTTACTTCCTAATTATGTCTCTTTATTAATTTATTGTGGGGTTTTTTGTTGGTTTTTTTGTGAGAGACAGACAAAAAGGGAGAGAGCTGAGAAATATCAACTCATAGTTGTATCACTTTAGTTGTTCATTGATTGCTTTCTCATATGTTCCTTGACCGAGGGGCTCCAGCCAAGCCAGCGACCTTGGGTTCAAGCCAGCAACCTTGGGCTTCAAGCCAACGACCTTTGGGCTCAAGCCAGTGACCATGAGGTCATGTCTATGATCCCACGCTCAAGCTGGTAACCCCGCGCTCAAGCTGGTGAGCCTGTGCTCCTGCTGGCGACCTTGCAGTGTTGAACCTGGGTCCTCAGTGTCCCAGGTTGATGCTCTATCCACTCTGCTATCACCTGGTCAGGTAATGTATCGATATTTTTTTTAAGAGGAAGGAAGAGAGAGAGAGAGAGAGACATCAGTTTGTTGTTCCACTTACTTATGCATTCACTGGTTGATTCTTGCATGTGTTCTGACCAGGGACTGAACCTGCCACCTTGTTGTATCAGGACAATGTTCTAACCGACTGGGCTATCTGGCCAGGGCCTAATTATGTCTTGACTCTGTCCTCTTTCCCGTTCTACGGTCACTACTTGGTAGCCCAAGACACCATTATCTCTGACCTGAAAATCACGCCCCCTCTTCCACTTTTGCTGTCTCCAATCTGTTTTCCACCCTGCAGGCCCCAACTCCTTACATTTTTTAAAAGTCGTTTCTTGTCGCTCTTCGGTAAAAACTCAAATTCACACTGTGTGTCCAGTGCTCTGCTGGTCTAACCCATACCTTGGTGACATGCCATTCCCGCTCACAGAAGGCACTCCAGCCACCTTGCTTTCTTTGACTTTCTTTGAAGTTTCATTCTGCTTCAGAATCCTTTTTCTATGCTGTTCCCTCTATCTAGAGTATCTAGAGTTCCCCCCTCCCTTCCTTCTTTTCTTCCTCTTTTCCTTTCTTCTTTTCTTCCTTCATTCCTTCCTTCCTTTCCTTCTTCGGAAAACTCTTGTTCTTTTTTTTTTAGAGAGGAGAGAGAGAAGGGGGGAGGAGCTGGAAGCATCAACTCCCATATGTGCCTTGACCAGGCAAGCCCAGGGTTTCAAACCGGCGACCTCAGCATTTCCAGGTCAATGCTTTATCCACTGCGCCACCACAGGTCAGGCACTTGTTCATTTTTTATATCTTAACTCAAATGTCATCCTTCCAGGATAACATCTACTATAGAAAGGACAGCAGGTCCCTTACTAAACTTAAGCTTTTTGTGAGCTCTTCCTTTATTACAGTTATCACAAGAGACTGTATATTCTCTGGTTAATACCTGTGTCCCCATGATTAATGAACACCTCTAAGCCCCATGAAGATAGGGCATCTGTCCCTCAGCATCCAGCACAGTCACTGGCACATAGCAGATGCCCAAGAAATATTTACTGACTGGTTGGATGAGGGAGAAAATCGATCAGAGAAAAGGGTTCTATCCTAGTGGATGGTTTTGGAGACCAAACGCCCTTCTCCTGGGAAAGTAGGGGCAGCCTGGGAACACAAGGGAGACGTGTTTATGTATAACTTGGGGCGAGGAGCACAAGGGTTGGTCTAGAATCAGAGGCAAGAAGCTAGTGGATCCACTGGCTATATGTTCAAAACATAATTATGGCATCATGAGGGATAAATAAGGTAGAGCAAAGGAAATGAGATTCCTGGTAGGACACTTCTCAGATGGGATGCACACAGGATTTGAAACTCAGCTAGAACAGAAAATGCAACCACAGCAAAAATTCCCAACAATATTTTTCTGGGGTGTAGATTCTTACAGGTTGCTGCACCCACAGGTGAGTGGAGTATCTGTCATTCTGTGGAATGTATAGCATCTAAATCCCCTCTGTAGTTTTGGAGAACCCCATGGCAAGAGTCTTCCTACGAGGAAGCTAGCTTTGTTTCTACCTGTTTCCCAAGCCTGCTTCTCTAGCCTCCCTGGCGAGTTTCAATGCTTCCCAACATCTTCGAATAAATTCCTTTTCTGCTTACATCAGCCAGAAGTAGTTTCTGTTGTTTTCAGCCAAGAAGTATAACTGCTAGAGTCTGGGGCCAGGAGGACAGTGACATCGGGCTTCTCTGTGCAGCTAAACGTCTGGGTATCAAGCACGCAGACACCCTCGGATGGCAGGACCGCTTTGAGGTCTTCGAAGTTAGTGGGCACCTCAGGAACAGGAGGAGAAGAGGACCATTTTGAGCTGGACATAGTCTTTGGGTAGAGCCAGAGTTCCCACAAATCTGTGAGCAGAAGCCACATCATGAAATCATTCTACTGCCAGGATACAGCCGTGGGAAAGTTTACCTAATATCCCCCCTCCCAACTGGTGGCCTGGGAAACACCTTGAGAGGTGGAGGCCTGGAGAACCCCCAGTTGGCTCATGGCTTCGAGGAAATGCAAAATCTAGCCCCTCCTGGGATTTCTTATACTTGTACTTTTCCTGAAGAGGCTGCACTTTGGTAACCTGTTTGAGATATTTTCTACTTCTAGAACCATTACTATAAAGAATAAAACATGCGAGGACGTAAACAGCAGTCAGAGTGCACTTACCACACTTCCTGCTGCTTTAATAATAGGATGTCAGAGCAGGATAGGCTCTTGGGAACATCTAGTCTTTTGCTCTTAGACATCGGGGGCCCCAGAATCACCCAGGGAACTAGTTAACCATGTGGGTTCCCAGAGATTTTCCCAACCCCATGGCTGGTCCAGTAGGCCTGGGTGAAGCCCCAAGATTAAATTATGTTTATGTTTTGATTTTTGTTTTTTTGAAGATTTTACTTATTGATTTTAGAGAGAGGAAAGAGGGAGAGAGGGAGAAATGGGGGGCAGGGAGGAGAAAGAAGCATCATCTCGTAGTTGCTTCTCACATGTGCCTCGCCTGGGCAAGCCCAAGGTTTTGAACCAGTGACTTCAGCATTCCAGGTTGATGCTTTATCCACTGCGCCATCACAGGTCAGACATTTCTTTTAATTGATTATGATCAAAGTTTTGTGCAAACTTTCCTAGGCAATCTTAATCGGAGATGTTTGAGAATTGGGATTCTAGTCCTTTATCCCATCTTACAGAGGAAGAAACTGAGACCCAAAAAAAATGTCCTCCTGGTTGAGCCAGACAGCAAGCCTGCTCCCGACTCCCACTCCCCTGGGCTGGCCAGATAGGGCAAGAATAGGGCATGGAAATTATTTCTTTCCCAAGCCAGTTGCATGACTTTTGTGCCCCAACAGGTCCCGCCCTTTCTGTAAGAGGAGCAGCTGGTCATGGGGAAATGCCAGAAACAAGGATGGATGCCTTGATCTGGTTTCCGCTAGAGAGGCCACCAGGACTGATACAGCCAGGCCCTCAGCCTGACACAACGGCAGCTCAGGTTCCAGCTCTGGGTCTTCCAGTGCCATGTGTGACTTCGGACAAGTCATTCCCCTCCCTCAGTCTCTGTTTTGTCCAGTTCATAAAACAGGAATAAAGCTGTTGTCTACCCCGCCTAATTCCCAGGCCTCTGGTGTGAGTGTGCTTTGTGAACCCCAAGTGCTGCCCAAGTGGAAGAGATTACAGATGACACCGGAGATGTGACTAGAATACTGATTTCCATGAAGGGTCCCTTGAGGATGTGCTGGGCCTGTCTTGGAAAATGTAGAGGAAGCCCTGGCTGGATAGCTCGGTTGGTTAGAGCATCATCTCAAAGTACAGAGGTTGCTGGTTCAATCCCTGGTCAGGGCAATACAGGAACAGATCGAGGTTCCTGTCTCTCTCTCTCTCCTTCTCTCCCTTTCTCTCTCTAAAATCAATAAAATAAACATTTAGGAAGGAAGGAAGGAAGGAAGGAAGGAAGGAAGGAAGGAAGGAAGGAAGGAAGGAAGGAAGGAAAGGAGGGAGGGAGGGAGGGAGAGAGGGAGGGGGAGGGAGGGAGGGAGGGAGGGAGGGAGGGAGGAAGGAAGGAAGGAAGGAAGGAAGGAAGGAAGGAAGGAAGGAAGGAAGGAAGGAAGGAAGGGCCAGCAGTGCTCATGGGAGAGTCTCAGAGCCTATGGCTGGCTGGAGGGAGAGCCTCCTGCTCACACAGCACTCGGGCACAGGGAGCTTCCCGTGGGCGAGGACCCCTCTCACGGCCAGGCATGTGTGTGCTGGGAGTCGCAGGATCAGGGCCCTCCTTCCTCCCTGTGGCCTGGTCCTGCCAGGACCCTCTGTTCATCTCCTCAAGGGTCCTGGCTCAGGGGCTCTTGCCCAGGGGACCAAGAGAAGTCACACCCCCCACACTTGACTGCCTCAGCCTGTTTGGGCTGTTAGGACAGGCTCAGAGAGTGGCTTAGCTGGGCCAGAGTGCATCTTGCTTTTCACATCAGCCCTCTCAGAACCGGTCCCCCAGCTGGCCAGAGGCCAGCTCACCTGGGGTTACCAGGATGCCAGGATTCAAGCGCCGTTCTGCCAAACACTTGCTTTGTCACCTTACTCAATTCCTCAGCTCTTTGAGCCTGTTTT